>NW_003852569.1:2990611-2992294 GCF_000181295.1 Otolemur garnettii
CCCGGCTATTTTTTGGTTGCAGCCGTCATTGTTGTTTGGCGAGTCCGGGCTGGGGATTCGAACCCACCACCCTAGATGTACGTGGCTGGCGCCTTAGCCTGTTGAGCTATAGGCACCGAGCCAGTATTATGTTACTTTGATGTCACTGCCGAGCATTGTTTTTTCTTTACTAAGAGATATATTTACTAGATCTTATTTCAACAGCCTGTAGAAAAAGAGAGTTTGTAATAATTTCCTTTGTAAACAGCACATTTTTTCTTTGATAATAAAGACTAACTTTGGTCCTCTTCCACTGAATTTCGAGTCTTTGCTGGTTACTGGTCTGTCCTTCTGGATTCTACAGGGTAGTGTGTGACCTGAAGCAGACTCTGAAAGAAGGAAGAGGTCAAAGACATAGAGATCAAAAGTTAAGCAGTGTTTTTAGAACATGTGATTTGGAATTTTTTTTAAAAAGTAAAACTCCCATGTTTTACTTGGAGAAGTGTGGCTTTGGCCCTCGGCTACTGGGAGATGTGCTCTAGGCCCTTGGAATGTCCTGCCTAATAGGAATGTCTTTTGCCCTATATATCCCTTCTTTTGGCTGATTTTGATTTGTATCCCTTTGCTATAATAAAACTTCGATTAAAGTAAAGTGCTTTCCAGAGTTCTGTGAGTCATTCTAGCAAATTATCAAACCCAAAGGATAGTGGAACCCCTTAACTTGCTACTGGTATACACATATGAAGTGAGAACTGTATACTTAGCCTGCAAAGTTTGGCCTAACTCTGGGTAATTTGCATCTCCCCAAATCTGCTTTTAGATTTAGATTCAGATTTTTGGCACTTTCTAGCTCAGTCACTTATCTCAGCTTCAGTTGTTTTTAGACCTTAATTTGGGGGTCATCTGTGTCCTATTTTCTTCACAGGGTTAATTCTGAAGATCAAAAATTAATTAAATAAACTGGCCATGGTGGTACATGCCTGTAGTCCTCACTACTTGGGGGGCTGAGACAGGCCGATTGCTGGAGCCCTGGAGTTTGAGACCAGCTTGGGCAATAAAGTGAGACTGTGTCTCAAAAAAAATTACATAAATAATGTATATGAAAGCTATTAATAGCAAACAAGAATATGCTATTTAAAACTGTAAAGGGGCTCATGAGTGTAGTACTTTGGGAGGTTTAGGTGGAGGATTGCTTGAGTCCAGGAATTCAAGACCAGCCTGGGTAACGGTGAGACTCTCATCTCTGCAAAAAATTAAGAAAAAGTAGCCAGGTATGGTTGTCCACCTGGAGTGCCAGATCCTCAGAAGGCTGAGGCCAGAGGATCGCTTGAGGTTGCAGTGAGCTAGGATGACACCACTGCACTCCAGCCAGAGAGACAGAGTGATACTGTCTCGAAAAATAAAAACAAAAAAATAAGATTTAAGGAAGAGAATAGGAATATTTTAGGCAGAGGGAATAAAAAGGTTGGTGTGTTTGAAGAACAGAAAGGAGGTCTGTGCCATTGAATTGGGGAAAAGCCGGTAGGGTAGGCAACTGTGACCTTAATTGAATCCAAGTTTTACATAATAAATCTTTTCATTAAAACAGGTACAGCAGAGAGAGATGAAGTTTTTCTTGCCTCCTTTCGTGCCAAAAAAAGAACAATCTTGAAATTAGAAGGCTGGCTCTGCGCCTGTGGCTCAAATGGCTAAGGTACCAGCCAC
>NW_003852569.1:2993508-3001165 GCF_000181295.1 Otolemur garnettii
AGGAGTTGGAGGTTGCTGTGAGCTGTAATGCCACGGCACTCTACCCAGGGGGACAGCTTGAGGCTCTGTCTCAAAAAAAAAAAAAAATTGTTTTTTGGCTCAGCACCCGGTGAGTAGGGTGCTGGCCACATACACTGGCTGGTTTGAGCCTGGCCTGGGCCTGCTAAACAACAATGACAACTACAACCAAAAAATAGGCATTGTGGCGGGCACCTGTAGTCCCAGCTAGTTGGGAGGCTGAGGCAAAAGAATAATTAAGCCCAAGAGTTTGAAGTTGCTGTGAGCTGTGATGCCAGAGCACCCCACCGGGGATGACAAAGTGAGACTCTATCTCAAAAAAAAACCTTTTTTGGTAGATATACTTTTCCACACACACTGAGGGTATCTCTTCTGGTGGTTGGAACTTAGAAAAAGTGGGTCAGTGGGCAAACCACAGACCATTTCTGCAGTTGGTCTTGGGGCTGCACCTGGTAACTTGGCGTCTCCTTCCTTCAGTATCCATTCTATAACCCACTCTCCTTCTCTGCTGGAGATGCTACCACTATCATCTTTGCTGCTCTGGATGGCTTACCTGGTGGTGTAATACAACCCTTATTCCTGAGGGGATCTGAGTCCTGATAACCTCACACTTCCCAGGCTTGCCATTCATGTTAAAATTAGGCATGCAAAGTACTAAGCGCTTCTTAAGGACCTGAGTTCCACATGTATTCCACATGTCCTGCCCTATGTATAATCAGCCTTTGCTGATCGGGCTCCACATCCCTATCCCTGGCCCACTCAAAACTGCAACTTACCTGTCATCCAGCATATGGGCCGGAGTAGTATTTCTAGGTGTGGAATGTATCTCTTCCAGAACCCAAAGAGGCTCTCCAGGCATTATGTTTCCTTCTTTGTGGGTGCAAGATGCAGAGTCTTGTCTCGTCTTTCAGAGGGGATGTCCTAGTACACCCCTGATCACTGGATCCCAAAAAACTTTCTTGAAGGGGCATGTCCCAGATCTTCCTAGAGGCTATGTCTCACTCTCTTGAGTGTGTGTGTCTCACCAAGACTTCCAGGTACAAGCCACCTCCTCTTGTTCTCCCAAATCCGCATGATGTCACTGATGCATGTATCACTGTTCTGTCCTGTGGGAAGTCCAGATGGTCTAAATCTTTTCTGAATTTATCATGACTTAGATTAGGAGAGTTAACACAGCCTGGGGGTGGGGAGACAACTAAATGGATGTTATTGTCCAGTCCAGGTGAACCCTGCTTCCCATCTTCCTGGCTAGGATAAAGAACACATTTGCCAAATCAATGGTGATGTATCATGTACTTGTAGCTATACTTATATGTTCTAGTGATGAGATCATATCCAGCACAATGGCTGCAATCAGGGCTTGAGCTGAGTTGGCCTCGTCTATGTCATTCTCCAGAACCCATGTGTTTTTTTTTTTTTTTCTTTTTGAGACAGAGTCCCACTGTGTCACCCTTGGTAGAATGCGCTGGCGTCATAGCTCACAGCAACCTCTAACTCTTGGGCTTAAGTGATTCTCTTGACTCAGCCTCCCAAGTAGCTGGGACTACAGGCACCAGCCACAATGCCTAGCTATTTTTTGGTTATAGTTGTCATTGTTGTTTTAGCAGGCCCAGGCCAGGTTTGAACTGCCAGTCCCAGTGTATGTGGCTGGTGCCCTAACCACTGAGCTACAGGCACCAAGCCATAAGCCCGTGTGTTTTCAGCAGGGGCCAGACTGATGAACTAAACACAGGTATGGTAGAGGCCACTATTCCTGCATCCTTGAGATCCTTAAAAGTGGCACTAACCTCTTTCTTCCTCCAAAGTAAGACTTTTTTTTTTTTTTGGAGAATCTCACTCTGTCACTTTGAGTAGAGAGCCATGGCATCACAGCTCACATCAACCTCAAGCTCTTGGGATGAAGCGATCCTTAATGCCTCAAGCTTCCTGAGTAGCTAGGACTACAGGCGTCTGCCACCAGGGTAGTTTTTCTATTTTTGGTAGAGACGGGGTCTCACTTTTTCTGGCCTCGAACTCTTGAACTTAAGCAATCCACCTGCCTTGGCCTCCCAGAGTGCTAGGATTAAAGGCATGAGCCACCCGATCCAGCCAAGATACTGTTTTTTATTTACCATTTTAGCTGGGGTCAGGTGGGGATAGGGCACAGTTTCAGAGGCTTCCTTGCCATCCTAGCTCTTGTACCATAAACCAGTGACTCATGTGTAGGGCTTCTCCAGCTGCCAAATGTATCAATTCCACTTATACATTCAGGCACTGAGGCAGTAACCACCAGATGGGGCCATGGAGCTGGTGGACTCATGCTAAGCTGAACTTGAGTCCCGACTCCTCTTTTATCTGGCCTTTCACTCTAATAGGGGCCCATCATGACATTTCAGGCTTCTCAATATCTGTCTTTTCAGACAGTGTGGTTTGGAAGGTACTATGTCCAGTATTCAAAATGTCTAGAAATTCCCTCCCCCCGGGTTAAAATCACCTTAGTAAATGGCTATAATTTTCTCTAGGGTAAGGATTGGTGGAATATTATAGCATGTACTTGCTATGATGTTGCAGGGCCCTTACTCCTGAGGACTTGGGTACTTTCTCATTCAATAGATTTATGGTCTGAAAACTGTCTCAAGTCTAGGAAATGGGCAAGGAATCATTTATTTTTTTGTTTGTTTGAGATGAATTCTTGCTATGTTGCCCAGCCTGGTCTTGAACTTCTGTGCTCAAGCAATCCTCCTATCTCAGTCTCCTGAATAACTGAGATCACAGGCATGCATTTTCTAGTGTTTTTAAAATAATACATTTTATTTTTCATTGTAACAGAAACAAGATTTATGTATTTTAAGTCCAGTAGTTTTAAGTATATTAAAATGGTGTGTGACTGAGTTCCCAGAGTTTTTTATGTTTAATACTGAACCTCTAGGGTGGCGCCTGTGGCTCAGTGGGTAGGGCACTGGCCCCATATACTGAGGATGGCAGGTTTGAACCCGGCCCAGGCCAAACTGCAACAAAAAAATAGCCATGCGTTGTGGCAGGCACCTGTAGTCTCAGCTACTCGGGAGGCTGAGGCAAGAGAATTGCTTAAGCCTAAGAGTTTCAGGTTGCTGTGAGAAGTGATGCCATGGATGATGGTGATGCCAAGGGCGACAAAGTGAGAGTCTGTTTCAAAAAAATTTTTTTTCAATTTTATTTTATGGATATATAGGGGAAATGGGATAAACTGTACCTTTATTTACAAAACATTTATTGCAAAATTTTACAAAGAGGTGGCCAACACATGGAGAATATTTTGTAACTATTATAAAATTTTGTAATGATATTTTGTACAGTAGTTTTAAGTATATTAAATAAAAGCATATTTAGCTACAATTGCCCATTTTCCCTTTGTGTGGCAACTTTATAGGCCTGTAGTTGTGTATCTTTATAGCGCATGTGTGTTGTTTTGATACAGGCATATAGTGTGAATTAAATTAACTGGGGTATCCATCACTTCAGGCATTTAATGTTTCTTTGTGTTAGGAACATTATAATTTCACTCTTTCACTTATTTTTAAGTACAGACTAATTTATTGTTCATTACAGTCAGTTTATTGTGCTATCAAATATTGTTCATTCTGTGTAACTACCAAACTGAATTTTTGCACCTAAACTAGTCTCAAAAAATGAAAAAGCAATAATAAGAAGAAAGTTTAAAGCATTAAGTGCCTACTTCAGGTTTTGGATTTTTTCCTGGTTCAATCTCGGTAGGTTATATCTGCAAATTTATCCATTTCTTCTAGGTTTTCTAATTTATTGCCATATAGTTGCTCATAGTAGTCTCTAACCATCCTTTGGGTTTCTGTAGTATCAGTTGTAATGTCTGCTTGTTCATCTTTGATTTTGTTTGAATCTTCTCTCTTTTTTTCTTTGTTAGTCTGGCTAAAGGTGTGCCTATTTTGTTTATCTTTTCAAAAACTCTACCTTTCGTTTTGTTAATCTTTTGTATATGTATTTTTCGCTTTCTATTTCATTTATTTCTCCTCTTATCTTTATTATCTCTTTTACTAAGTTTGAGTTTGGTTTGCCCTTATTTTCTAATTTCTTTTTGTTGTTGTTGCAGTTTTGGCCGGGGCCAGGTTTGAACCTGCCACCCTTGGTATATGGGTCTGGTGTCCTACTCACTGAGCCACCGGCGCTGCCCATATTTTTCTAATTTCTTAAGATGCATTGTTAGGTTGTTTATTTGAAGGTTTTCTACTTTTTGAAGTAGGCACTTAATGCTTAAACTTTCTTCTTATTATTGCTTTTACGTTGTGTTTTCTTTCATTTTCATTTGTTTCAAGAAAATTTTAATTCCCTTATTAATTTCTTCACTGACCCACTGGTCATTCAGGAATATATTGTTTAATTTCCCTGTGTTTGTATATTTTCCAGTGTTCCACTTGTTAGTGATTTCTAGTTATTCCGTTGTGGTCAGAAAAAATACATGGTATGATCTTTTTTTAAAAAATTTTTCGAGACTAGTTTTTGTGGCCTATCATAGGGTCTATTCTTCAGCTGTTGGATGAAATGTTCTGTAAGTATCTATAAGGTTGATTTGATCTGTAGTGCAGATTAAGTCTAAATTTCATTGTTGATTTTCTGTTGGATGATCTGTCCAGCGCTGAAAGTGGAGAGTTGAGGTCTGTAAGGATTACTGCATTGCACTCTATCTCTCTTTAGCTCTGATAATATTTGCTTTATATATCTGGGTGCCTCCAGTTTTGGGTGCATAGATACTTAGAATTGTTATATCCTCTTGACAGACCCCTTTATCATTATATGATGACCATATTTGTCTCTTTTTATAGTTTTTCTCTTGAAATCTATTTTATCTGATAGGAGTATAGCTATTCTTTTTTTTTTTGTTTCCATTTGTATGGAATATCTTTTTCCATCCCTTTGTTTTCAGTCTATGTGTGTCTTTATAGGTGAAGTGTGTTTCTTGCAGGCAACATATGATTAGTTGGCTTTTGTTTTTTATCCATTTAGCCACTCTATATCTTTTGATTGAAAAGTTTAGTCCATTCAAATTCAATATTATTATAGATAGGTGAAGACTCACTACTGCAATGTTGTTATTTCTGGTTGTTTCATGGTCCTCTTTTTCTTTATTCCTTCCTCTATCTTCCTTAATTAAAAGTGATTTTCTCTGGCTCAATGCCTGTGGTTCAAGCGGCTAAGGCGCCAGCCACATACACCTGAGGTGGTGGGTTCGAATCCAGCCTGGGCCCACCAAACAACAATGACGGCTGCAACCAAAAAATAGCTGGTGTTGTGGCAGGCATCTGTATTCCAGCTACTTGGGAGGCTGAGGCAGAAGAATCGCTTGAGTCCAGGAGTTGAGGTTGCTGTGAGCTGTGATGCCATAGTACTCTACCCAGGGCAGCAGCTTGAGGCTCTGTCCAAAAAAAAAAGGGTGGCGCCTGTAGCTCAAAGGAGTAGGGCACCAGCCCCATAGCCCCATATACTGGAGGTGGTGGATTCAAACCCAGCCTTGGCCAAAAAAAAAAAAAGTGATTTTCTCTGGTAGTGTTATAGCAGTAATTCTGTAATTCTGCTCTTAACTGTTACCAATAAGTTGTATCCCTTCAGAAGATTTTTTTTTTTTTAAAACAGAATCTCACTATGTTACCCTTGGTAGAGTACTATGGTGTCACAGCTCACAGCAACCTCAAATTCTTGGGCTTAAGCGATTCTCTTGTCTCAGCCTCCCAAGTAGCTGAGACTACAGGTGCCCACCACAATGCCAAGTTATTTTTTGGTTGTAGTTGTTGTTTGGCTGGCCTGGGGTGGGTTCGAGCCCGCCAAGCTTTGTTGCATGTGGTTGGCGCCCTAGATGCTGAGCCACAGGCGCTGAGCCCTGATTTTTTATTGTTTATTAATGTCTTTTTCTTTCAGATTGAAAAACTCCTTTTAGCAGTTCTTGGAGGACAGATCTGGTGTTTATGAAATTCTTTAGCTTTCGTTTGTCTGGAAAAGTATGTCTTTGAGATCCTGATTTTAATTCTTTTGGATACATACCCTTAAGTAGGATTACAGGTTCATATGGTAATTCTATTTTAATTTTGGGGGGAACATCATACTGTTTTCCACAGTGACCCTGACATTTTACATTCCTACTAATAATGCACAAGGGTTTTAATTTCTCTACTTTAAGATTTTATGAGTTTTGGGTGGCACCTGTGGCTCAGTGCCTCAGTGAGTAGGGCGCCGGCCCCATATACTGAGGGTGGCGGGTTCAAAACCGGCGTTGGCCGAACTGCAACAAAAAAATAGCCAGGCATTGTGGTGGGCGCCTGTAGTCCCAGTTACTCAGGAGGCTGAGGCAAGAGAATTGTGTAAGCCCAAGAGTTGGAAGCTGCTGTGAGCTGTGACTCCATAGAACTCTACTGAAGGCAACAAAGTAAGACTCTGTCTCTAAAAAGAAAAAAAGACTTTATGACTTTTTACTGGGGCAACTGTGCTCAACCTCCTACTCATTTATTCTTGCATTGTTTTGATGCCCTCACTGGCTGTTTATTCTATCCTTGGGGACATCCAGTTCTATTAACCAACTTAATTCCCTATTTGTTAAGCCTCCTTGAATGGCCCTTTGACTTGGCTGGCATTAAGATAATTGTGACCCCCCCAGCTTCCACTGTTGCCATCTGACCTCTATTGCTTGGCATTGGGGATGGGAGTCAGTTATTTCCATTGCTATTAAATATAAATAATCTTAGCTTTGTTATTACCTTTCCTACCATCTTCATCCCTGGCCTATGGTGGAGAAGTGCACTGGTGCTTGTGCCCCTCTCTTTTTTTAAATTTTAATTTATTCAAATTAATATGAGGCTATAATATTTAGGTTACATTGATCTCACTTCCAGGGTAAAGTTCCATTTGTAGAAGAGCCCCTCACCTATGGGCGTGTTAGACACCTTCTCAATGTGCACATTAGGTGAGATCCCGCCCGCCTCATACCCTCCCCTTTCAGCCATACGTCCTCCCCTCCCTTCCCTCTACCCCCAAACTGGACTATAATAGTGTTTTATTGTTCTTATGAAACGTACTTGTTTACATATTGATTTCATGTTAGTACGGGGTACATTGGATATTTATTTTTCCATTCTTGAGATACTTTACTAACAAGAATGTATTTCAACTCCATCCAGTGAAAGCTAAAAGATGTAAAGTCTCCATCTTTTTAATGGCTCAATAATATTCCATAGCATACATATACCTCAGTTTGTTGATCCATTCATGGGTTAATGGGCACTTAGGTTGCTTCCACAACTTGGCAATTATGAACTGAGCTGCAGTAAACATTAGAGTGCAAATTGTTTGTGCCCCTCTCAACAGTGCATTCCTGATACTGTGGTGAAGGGAGTGTCCACAGAATATAATCCGATGCTGAGTCTTTAGGCCTCAAATAATAGATCCATCTGGCACTTTTTCCCTAGGTTTTTAAATCCTTTCCTCCACTGCTGATGTGGCAATTCAAGCATTTCAACTTTGCTAGATGAGCACCCTAATAGTGTGTTTGAAACTATCTCATGGGGCAGCACCTGTGGCTCAAAAGGGTAGGGCACCGACCTCATATGTTGGAGGTGGCGGGTTCAAACCCAGCCCCGGCCAAAAAAAAAAAAAAAAAAAA
>NW_003852569.1:3001934-3008148 GCF_000181295.1 Otolemur garnettii
GTAGAGTGCCATGGCTTCACTGCTCACAGCAACCTCCAACTCCTGGGCTCAAGCGAGTCTCCTGCCTCAGTCTCCCAAGTAGCTGGGACCACAGGTGCCCGCCATAACGCCTGGCTATTTTTTGGTTGCAGCCTTCATTGTTGTTTGGCGGGTCTGGGCTGGATTCGAACCCGCCACCTTAGGTGTATGTGGCTGGCGCCTTAGCCACTTGAGCCACAGGGACCGAGCCTAGTTCTTCTTTCTTGCAATACCTTATCATTGACAGCTAGGAAGAACCTATAGAATACTCTTAACATTCAACCTGGAAATCTAGTCACCTCCAACAAGTTTACTAAGCATATTTTCTAGCGTCTAAGTTACCATAGTGACAGTTCTGTAAATTATTCTACCACTATCTACGACTGGAGACCCTTCTCCAGTCTCTAATAGCAAATTCCTCTGTGCTCAGCCGACTTCAGTCATGGTCCCCTGGCTATCCTTCTAGGCTTTCTTCTGCTGCCTGGTCCCCATGTCATTGCCATATGTTTTAGGCTTTAGTTATGGCAGCAGACTGTTTCCAAGAACCAATTTTTATTTCACTGCTTATTGCTAAGTAATAACCCACCCCAAACTGTCGTGGCTTAAGAAAGCAACAATTTACTAATGTCTCACAGTCCTGGGGGCTGACTGGGTTGTTGGGCCACTGGTCTTGCCTGGGATACTGGGTACTGCCTTCACTTGGAGCCTTGGCCGTTGGGATGGACCCATGTGGTTTTGGGGCCTCTTTCACCACATGGTCTCACATCAAGGATGCCAGCCTAGGCTTCTTACATGCAGCTGAATTTTAAAAGGGTCAAAGAGTGGAAACTATGAAATTCCTTAAGGCCTAAGCTTTGGAACTTGCATAATGATATATTGTCTTGTAAGTCACAGGCAAACTCAGACTGAAGCAGCAGTTGGAGAAATAGCTACATCTTGAATGGGAAGAGCAGTACGTGAAGGAGGAATGGAGGGAAGCTGGTTCACGGAGAACCATGACTTAGAGGCATCCCACATTTATAAGTTTAAGATGCTTGTTAGATGCCCAGGTAGAGATACCAAGTAGGCACTTGGCTAGAGATGCCTTGATTGAGGGGAGATTCAGGTTGGAGAAATAGATTTGGGACCATCAACATACAGAGTAGCACTTATGTGAATCTTCCTACCTTCCAGGTTCTTGAGTCTGCACTGTGTAGGAGCCTGGAGCTAGGCGAGGACAGCCTTCTGCAGCCAGACCTGGGTAGAAGCTGGGGAATGAGGAACATTCTGTTTGTGAGGTGGCGCCAAGTTCGCTTCCCTACTTGCTCACAGAGCACTCCACTAGCCCTCTCCCTCTCCCTCCACCTATAGCCACAAGCATTCCTGTAGGTCAGGGACCTGCAACAGGAAACTATTCCTTTGCTTTGTTTTGATACTGAAGAACATTGGGCTATACCTGTGATCCCAGCACTCTGGGAGGCCGAGGTGGGTGGATTGCTTGAGCTCGAGCTCATGAGTTTGAGACCAGCCTGAGCAAAAAGCGAGACCCAATCTCTACTAAAAATGAAAAACCGAGGCAAAAGGATTGCTTGAGCCCAAGAGTGGGAGATTGCTGTGAGCTATGATGCCACAGCACTTTACCCAGGGTGACAGAGAGAGACTCTGTCTCAAATAAATAAGGGAAGGAAGAATATTGGGAGAAAGGGGCTGTTTGCTGTCATAGTTTTCGTTTCTGGAAGAAGGAAAAGCAAGAATGAGGTTGAGTCTCGAATTTCTGAAATAAAAGGGGTGACTTCTGAGCTATCTCAAACCAGTACGACAGACTAGGGAGATTAACCCCAACTTGTCTAAGGCAGGAAGCAGAGAGCAGGAACTAAGAGTCCAGACCGTGATACAGATGAGGAGTTCCAGGGCTGCTTGTCTTCAGTGAGTTGCTGTCCTCACAGTAAGTCTCTGAAACCCACTGCCATCTTTCCTGCAGCTGACCAGTCTCTGCACTTCTGCTAGTTTATGAGGAGTTGGGAATCTATACTCTCCAGTTGCTCCTCAACCTGAATGCAGTTTTCCTCACACTTGTTAACTCTCCAAGACCCTATTTTAAAACTGGTCCTGCTAATTTTTGCATTCTCCCCACCCTTGCTTTCCACCCCAGGATTCGGGAGAGGTGTGTGTGACACTCTGGCTCTTGCCCTGGCTTCTTGCGAAGAGAGGAGACAGGCTCCACTAATTGACCCCGAGGGTCTCAGCTGTGCTAAGCTGGGTGTTTGTTAGATCTCGTTAGGCCTGTAATTAGTGTGGGGAATCTAGGTCAGAGGCACCAGGCTGCAGCGATGGTCTCCGGGGAAGCGCGGGAAGCGCGATAAAGGTGGGGGACAGGAAATGGGCTCCTTACGATGTGTTTGGGGTGAGCCTTGGAAAGGGAACAGTGGGGCTCATGTGGCACACGCAGACAATAGACACAGGACCACACGTGCAGAAAGGCCTTCAAACTCTTTTCTCTGTGTGTGTGTGTGTGTGTGTGAGCGTTTGCTCCTGCATTTGCTCGAGTTTCTTTCCAACCTCTCCATATATGGTGTGGCTCTAGAGCGGGCTGGGGATTGGCTGCTGGTGTTGGGAGATGGGGAGGTGAGAAGAAAGCAGAAAAAGAAAGGAACACAGCTTAGGGAAGGGAGTGAGGAGGGGGAGGGAGCCCAGCCCTGAGGGTTGCAGAATGGGGCTGGGCCTGCCTGCCAGTGAGGTTTACAAAAGGGAGAGATCCTTTGGGACTGGTTTTTGGGGAGAATGAGGGAAAGGTACTATTGGCAGAGGAGATGGGGGAGCAAGAGGAAAGGAGGCAAGAGCTACTTCCTAGGGTCAGAGCAGGCCTGATGTGTGAGGGTAGAGCGGGCCTTAGAGAAGCTTGTGGTTTCTCTCTCCTTTGCACCCTGGACAGCCTGTGCTGTGGAGCAGCACACACTGTAACCCTCGCTTGCCAGGACAGCAACGCAGACACAATCTTCCCAGTAGGGGAAGGTCAGGGCTGTACAACACCATTAGCCCCAGCCGCTTAGCTGACAACCTGATGGACAAAAACATTAAAGACAGAGGGAAATGTCACTGCAGTAAGATTCAGCATCTAGTTCTTTACCTGCTCTACCCCTCACCCCATTCGGCTCTGTGTCCTGATTTCCTCATCTTCCCATCCCAGGGCCTCCCAAAGGAGTTTCTTTTTTCCAGTTTATTGGGGGTAAGAAAGAATATAGCAAACTTGCTGGGAAAGAGGGAGGAAGAATACACACATCCTGAAGATGTCTGTGGGCAGCTGTTTGATGGGCAAGTTGCCCCACATGCCCACCTAGCTCAGTCCTCCCGCTTATCAGACCCCAGTGGCTGGGGGGAGGGAATACTGCAGGTGAAGGGACAGAAATGAAGGTGGGAAGGAAGGGAGGTGTGGCGGGGAGGGAAATTAGTCCCTGCATCTATACTCCTGCCATGGTGCCAGGGCTCTAACACATGTGCTGAGTGAACAGAAATCATGCTCATAGCCACCACAAGGGGACACTTCCAGCTGTTTTTCTAGTGGAAAGCCTGGTTTTGTGCTAAGCTCTGGGATTCTTGAAGACCGCGCAGCACCTGGAGTACTTGCTTCTCTGACTTCACATCAGACTCTGCTCCTGACTCTCTGCTTGACTCAAACTAGTAACAGAAGCTGCAGGGCAGCAAATGTCAACTGGCCAGCAGGCATTTTCCACACATTGTGTGCCTTGCAAGAGCCTCAAAACCAAAAAGACAAGAGTTACAGTTTGAATCCAGATCTTTCTGGCCCCACTGCCTTGTGGCCTGCATGTTCCAGGAGTCCCAGAGCTTAGTCCCAGAGCACTGGGAGCTGTTGGTTTGCTGCCTCCACAGCCCAGGAGCCCAGAGCTCAGCTCTTCAGTCTCCCAAGGTCCCCGAGCTTTCCTTCCCATGTCCTTCACCTGTCATTCTCTTCTCTAGTGTCTCCCTCTATTTTCTGGTTCCCCTAGGAGCCACACATAATTGGCATGTTGGGATAGATATGAAGTTCTTGCTTTTCTTTTTTCTTATGATGTGGGAGTGACAAGAAAGAAAAAAAGACAAAAGGGAAAATGCTGGTAAAATAAAATACAAAGATCCTTTTTTTTTAGACAGAATCACTCTGTTGCCCTGGGTAGAGTGCTGTGGCATCATCATAGCTCACAGCAACCTCATAAAAGGTAAGAGAGTTCTAAAAAGAAAAGCAAGCATAATCTTAAGCCAGACTTTCGGTCTCTGTGACTCTGCTGATCACAAGGACAGGAAGCTTGGGACTTACGGCCTCTCACCTCATGCCCTGGGAATGACAGGAAGATGATACACTTCATGAACTTTTTCTCACTCAGTGGATTACTTGTTCCTCAGGGAGGAGACTAGTTTAAATAACTACTAGGTCTAGGCTAGATCTGGGGGATATCATGTCAAAGTGAGCAATGTTTAAACTTGGAGACTCCCCATTTTCTTTCTGTGGGCTGCAGGAGTGACAGAGTAGAATGGGAACTGAAGGGTCTGCGTCACTCCCACAAGATTTTTGTCTCTGATCCTACCCAGTCTAACATTAGAGCAGCCTCACAGCCAGATTTATATGGAATTTGTTCCCATTTCCTCTCCCTTCACTCCTAGTGAAGCTCTAGATCAGTGGTTTTCAACCTTTCTAATACTGTGATGTATTTTCACTGTTACAAAGGGGCCGCAACCCACAGGTTGAGAACCGCTGCTCTAGATGTTGGCTCTTAAGAGGTAGATTTAGGGGCCAGAATTGGTAGTTCAGCCTATAATCCCAGCACTCTGGGAGTCTGAGGTGGGTGGATTGCCTGAGCTCAAAGGTTCGAGACCAGCCTAAGCCAGATAAAGACCTTGCCACTAAAAATAGCCCGGCCCTGTGGCAGGTGCCTGTAGTCCCAGCTTCTCAGGAGGCTGAGGCAAGAGAATCACTTAAGCCCAAGTGTTAGAGGTTGCTATTGAGCTATGATGCCATGGCACTCTACCAAGAGTGACAAAGTGAAGCTGTCGCCAAAAAAAAAAAAAAAAGAGGCAGGTTTAGGGAAGAGGATCAGCAAGATAACAAGGGGTACACTGCAAAGTGTTCTTTTACCCCCTCATTTACTTGATTCATGAGGGTCTCTGTACCCTTCTTTCCAAAATACATTCACATCTTGCCTTCAGAACTTTTCTGGCTTGATCGCTGTTACTGAACTGTACCTTAGGGACATTGGGAGCAGCACACACGTCAGACACCGGACCCCCCAGGCAGGAGTGCAAGGCAGGCTGGCAGCTCCTAGGGTGCTTAGGGAGAGTGGGCATGAGCATAAAGATGTTTTTCTGAAGTTTAGGCTTGAGTAGAATTGGAAGATAGATTTGAGGAAGCTCTTGAGAGAGGCTACAGGAAACCCTAGCCTGGCCAAAAGAGGAACCTGGACTTGTGCTTGGTTTTCCCCTTCATCCTACCCAGCTTGCATTATATATCAGTTTCATTTTTAGTTCGGCTCTTCTGCAGGGTCAGCTGTCTCTAGTTCCCCTGAGCTAGGTCTCCTCAGTCAAATAACCAAACCAGGCCCAACCATCTAAGGTTATACTACATATCTTTGAATCAAAGTCGGGAAGGGTGTCGAACATGAAGGGCAAAAAACCTCAGAAAATTCAGGTAGCTCGATCTCAATCAGAGACTGCTATGAGATTTAAATTCTACATATCCTCCTCAGGGTTGGGATAAACTTTGCTTCTCATATATGCATGAAAGGGCACAACTGACCTCTACATCCCCAGAATTGGAGTTAGGCAGCTACAATTTCACCCTTAGATAAATCTGGACTTGGTGCAGTGGCTCATACCTACAGTTGTGGCACTCTGGGAGGCTGAGGTAGGAGGAGTGATTGAACCCAGGAGTATCGAGACCCACCTGAGCAACACAGAGAGACCTTATCTCTACAGAAAAAACTGAAAACCTGGAATAAGACATACGAGAAAGCCTCCCTTCTAATCCTGCTCCCTCTTAAGGTGGGTGGTGTGTGTGTAAAATGGTCAGAGTACATCTTTATTACCCTTTCTCTGTCTCTGTCCAGGTGGGAGCTTCTTAATACAGCTATGGGGTCATCTCAAACCTGAGGTGGGCAGGCTGGAAAGAAGGCCAGTTGGGGTGTCAGGTAGCAGCAAGAGAATGGGTTTGTTTCTTTTTTTTTTTTTT
>NW_003852569.1:3008217-3024802 GCF_000181295.1 Otolemur garnettii
CAGATGCTGTCACCTTCCTTCACATCAGGCTCTTCCGGTACTGACTGTGCGTGGTGGTCTGTCTAAGGTGGGAGTCTGGGCTCTGCAGGTCCATCTGTCTGTACAGGTCTCTCAGCTCCCTGACCTCCTGCAGCACCCTCTTTGCCTGGCTCCAATTTGATGAGGCCTCTCCCAGCAGCCGCTCTGTCTCCTGCAGCAGCTGCTCTGACTCAGAATCAGGCGGAGACTGAGGGGGGTCCTTGGCCTTTCGTTTCCCGTCTCCTAGTCCCTGAACCTCTGCCAGCAGCTCCTGAGTCTTCTCCAGTTTCCTTGCTACTAGGTCTTGGATCCGGGACAGCTGCCCTGGGTGGGGTAGGATAGGGCTGGTGGGCTCCTCAGCCCGCAGGTGGAAGGTGTGGGCTGGGGCAGAGTCCCGCTGAGACAGAATCTCCTCCAGGGAGGCACAGCGGCCTTTCTCTGTTGGGGTCAACTTCTTGGGTGC
Organism: Otolemur garnettii; assembly: GCF_000181295.1. Lineage (NCBI taxonomy): Eukaryota > Metazoa > Chordata > Mammalia > Primates > Galagidae > Otolemur > Otolemur garnettii. The sequence continues at coordinate 3,008,699 of NW_003852569.1, forward strand.
CTGGGGGGTATAAGTGGCCCCCTTGTCTGGCTTTTCCCAAGGCCGGGGAAGGCTGCTTGCCCGATCTGAGGAGGGCTGGATATGGTCTGAGTCTGCTCTCCGTCGGCTGTTGGCCAGCTGGGCCACAGACTTGTCCAGGTCAACCCGAAAACTCTCAGCACAAGAGGTTGGTTCCTCAGGGGAAGGGTCTTCCTCTTGAATCAGGTCCAAGGTCAGCATTCCATCCGAGGTAGAAGTAGAAGCCTGGAAAGTAAAGTGGGGGAACAAAGGAGGTAAACTGTCTGAAAGACAGATGTAGGCTGCTATTCTCCCCAACATGAATGAGAAGGCCTCTACTCTTGACTGAGCCCTGTTACTTCACCAGCTACTTCATACTCCTTTGATAGTGATTCAAACTTAACTTTTTTTCTGTGATTTAATTTCTCCTGCTTGTCTCCCATATTCTCCACTTTATTACACGTTTTCTGGGGAGTGTTTCCTTCCTCTGTACGGAGCATCACGCTGACTTCAACACCTCAGATACTCCCCCCAGCACAGTGACTGTCCTCTTCTGCCTGTATCTTCTGAGCCACATCCCTCAACCTTTCTGTTGTCTGGAACTTAGAATATCTGGCCTCATAATAAAATTTGTTCTTTTTTTCTTGAGACAAGAGTTTCACTTGGTAGCTGTTGGTAGAGTACTGTGGAGTCATAGCTCACAGCAACCTCAAACTCATGGGCTCAAGCGATTCTCTCGCCTCAGCCTCCCAAGTAGCTGGGCATCCGATAGGTGCCTGCCACAACACCTGGCTTTTTTTAGAAAGGAAGTCTCACTCTTGCTCAGGCTGGTCTCCAACCTGTGAGTTCAGGCAATCTACCCTGCCTTGGCCTCCTAGAGTGCTAGGATTACAGGCGTGAGCCACTGTGCCTGGCCCAAAACTTGTTCTCTTATTTCCAGAATACTTTTTTTTTGAGACGGAGTCTTACTCAGTTGCCCTGGGTAGAGTGCCATGGCTTCAGCCTACCTCACAGCAACCTAAAACTCCTGAATTCAACTGATCCTCCTGCCTCAGTCTCCTGAAAAGCTGGAACTATAGGGACCTGCCAAAACAACAGGCTAGTTTTTCTATCTTTAGTAGAGATGGAGTGTCACTCTTGCTCAGGCTGGTTTTGACTTTTTTTGTTATGTTTTTTTGTTTTTATTTATTTTTTGAGACAGTCTCAAGCTGTGGCCCTGAGTAGAGTGCTGTGACATCACAGCTCACAGCAACATCAAACTCTTGGGCTTAAATGATTCTCTAGCCTCAGCCTCCCAAGTAGCTGGGACTACAGGTGCTCGCCACAATGCCTGATTATTTTTGTTGTTGTCGTTGCAGTTGTCATTGTTTAGTTGGCCCAGGGTGGTTTTGAACCTGCCAGCCCCAGTGTATGTGGCTGGTGCCATAACCGCTGTGCTATAGGTACTGCCTGGTCTTGACTTCTGAGCTTAAGGGATCCACGCACCTCGGCCTCCCAGAGTGCTGAGATTATAGGCATGACCCATTGCACCCAATACAGAATGCTACTATTTTTTTTTTTTTTTTTAGACGGAGCCTCAAGCTATCCCCCTGGGTAGAGTGCTGTGGCTTCACAGCTCACAGCAACCTCCAACTCCTGGGCTCAAGCGAGTCTCCTGCCTCAGCCTCCCAAGTAGCTGGGACCATAGGCGCCCGCCACAACGCCCGGCTATTTTTTGGTTGCAGCCGTCATTGTTGTTTGGCGGGTCCAGGCTGGATTCGAACCCGCCACCTTAGGTGTATGTGGCTGGTGCCTTAGCCATTTGAGCCACAGGTGCTGAGCCAGAATGCTACTATTTTTAAAAAGTGATATGGCAGGTCAATATCTCATATCTTGTTTCAATCATTTTTTTTTAACCGCAACTCGTCAAGGCAGGCATGAGCACAGCCCCATTTTATAGTTGGAGACAAGCAGCTCCAGGGAACCACATGGGCAGTTAGTTGCACCAGAAGGTTCCAATTCAGAAGCTGTCTGACTCTAAAGCCTATCTTCTTTCCACTATACCTGATGGCCTCTCTCCTTAATGGCTTAAAGCTTGGTGGAATAAGAGAAACCACAACTTTGTATGTTATAGGGGTTCACTGTGACCCTTCCTCCTCTGAATGCCTATGGTACCCGGGGCTGTTGGCCATGAGGATAATAGGCCACCACAGCCTGTATCGTGTTAGAAGGTACTCAATTCTTCTGATTTCATCTTCCTGTGAGTAGTAACTTATTTCTTCCCAGATGATAAAATTATTAAGAACAGGAATTTCTGAACTTGTAATAGATGCTGAATTAATATTTTTCATTTAGATCAGGCAGGCATAGCAGTAGAAGGACTTTGCTTGACTTTGATCTTGGCTTTGAGGGAACTTCCCACAATCACCTCTGGTGGTATAAAGTTCTGTCTGAGGTGGACTGACAAGAACTGGCTCTTTAGCAATTTTTTACTTTATTATAGTTTTACATACCACAGCCATTAGATGTCCCCTAGTTGGGGGGCGGCGGGAATGCTGGATTTTTGCCCTGTCTCGAGTGGGGTGAGCAAGATAGCTGTCCTCCTCAACGGTGACCTGAAGAGACACACTGAGTTATGGGTGCTCTTCAGAGACCCTCTGCCCCAACTTTGCAGCCCCCAAGGCCTGAATATGCCTTGACTGGGAAATAAACCCAACCCATTAATGGCTTCTGAGCAAATCCATGGACAAAGGGATTTAAAGGACATGAAGGGACTGGTAAAGCTGACCCAACACTGCTCATGGACTATGAAGCAGGAAGAAGAGTTGTCAGAAAAGACAGAGAGATGGCAGGAGAACAGGGTTTTTTTGTTTGTTTGTTTTTGCAGTTTTTGGCTGGGGCTGGGTTTGAACCCACCACGTCTGGCATATGGGGCTAGTGCCCTACTTCTTTGAGCCACAGGTGCCACCCTGGAGAACAGGGTTTTAAAAAGAAAGATAAAGAAGTAGAGCTGGTGGGGCATATGAGTAAGTGGGGCTAGCACAGTAATGTTCCCTCCTTGGCACATCACACCCACTCCCTCTGCCCAGCACCCATCTCCCCACAATGAGCCCGACCTCGTCCAAGATACGATTCTTTGCTCGGGTGATAGCAGAGTTGAGGGCACTGATCCAGGATTCCTTCTCTTCCGGACTCACTGCCAGGAAGATTAGGTTGGGGGCCTGTGAAGAGAAGATTCTTGTTTCAGCCAGGGTTTTAGAGTTGGTAGCTCACCTTGACAGTGAAGAAATAAGAAATAATAATCTCATTTTTTCAGATCTAACTCCTGGAAGGATAGAGATTCTGCTTCTAGAGTCATCCATAACTTCAGGAAACTCAGCCTCTATTTATGCAAAATGCATAGCTCAAAGGTTGTTTTAGAAATGACTAAGGCAGAGCTAAAAAGGGTAGTGGTATTGGAAATAAGTAGAGGAAGTCTGATAAAGGATAGTATTAAAATAAAAATCTTTAAACGTTTAAAGAAATAGAATGTGACAAGAATAGTTTCTCTGGGTTCCCTTAGATAAGAGGAATTAGATTTAGAACATCAACCAGCTGGGCGTGGTGGCTCACATCTGTAATCCTAGCACTCTGGGAGGCCAAGGCAGGTGGATTGCCCTGAGCTCACAGATTCAAGACCTGAGCAAGAGTGAGACCCCATTTCTAAAAATAGCCAGGCATCTGTAGTCCCAGCTACTTGGGAGGCTGAGGAAAGAGAATCACTTGAGCCCAAGAGTTTGAGGCTGCTGTGAGCTATGATGCTACAGCACTCTACCGAGGGTGACAAAGTGAGACTCAGTCTCAAAAAAAAGGGGACATCAACCAGCTATCAGGGTACAGGGACCACTTTCTCCCGAGTGATGTGTGTGTGAGAGACACAGAGAAAGAGAAACAGAGATACAGACAAACAGACAGACTTGATCTTTGTGGTTGAACAGTTAAAGGCTGACCTGCCTAGAAGGAAGAAAATGGCCACAAAATTCTCAGGTTAACTATAAAGCCAGCAGGAGAGCAATTCTGCAGCCAAGACTGTTGAGAGAACCTGGAGGAAGTTCTCCCAGTCCCCTCCAACCCTGTCAATGTTCCAGTGGCCAAGATGGCAGGAGAGACATACCGTGTTACCCGGCTGTTTGGAGTGGGCAAGAGTAAACTTGCTGTGATTTTTCTTGCTTCTGCTCTTGGATTTCCGGAGCTCTTCACACTTCTCATAGTCACTCAGGTCAAATACCTCTTGAATATTTTTCTCATCTTTTACCTAGGGGAGGGTTGGGGGTAAGATCAGGAGGATAAAATCACCTCCTCCCCAATCATCTTGGGAAATAGAAGAAGTCTGAGGAGAGGGAGGGACCACAGGACAAGACAGGGCCCTCTGACCCGAAGCCTATAAAGGCCTGACAATGGTGACAAGACTAGAGCAGAGCCCATGACCTGACTCTTCAGGTGAGTTCTGTGTAAACCCCTTATCCCCATTCTCCTCAGTCAAGCTACCATTTGCTGACTCCTAGTATGCCTCTCTTCACTCATGAGCTGCACTCTGTTCCTAAAGGACATCGCTTATGTCCTAAAAAGGCTCACGTCCATAAAGGGACATGGTGAACAGTTTTATCTGATCATCCTGAAGCAAGAAAGACCTGAATACCCTTGATGGTGGGAGGAAGAAGACAAAGGCAAGGCCAGGATCAGGGGACATTTGGAAGGAGTGAAGTGTTGCCTCTGGCCCCCCAGTCACTTGCAGTTCCCACCCCACCTTACTCTCCAAGTTACTGTAACAATCCAACCTAACTCCTCCAGACATAAAAAGCCATATAGTTTATTTACCTATCTCTAGGCAAAGATACACTTATACTCTCACTGGACAACTAAAACGTCAGACTTGGAAGCTTAGTCTTCCAGAGAGTGTTCTGTCACCTGTCCATTATTTCGGTTTGTGTGCCTGAGTCCTCTTGTTGCCAGAAAGCCCTTTCTGCTGTGGTATCTGTCTTATGCTCTGGACCTTTAGCAGCTCTAGACAACATCTGGCTCTTGATACTTTTGCTGAATGTTTAATCAGACAATTCTCACTGTATCATCCAACCTCAACCAGACTTTTCTGAGCATCAGAAAACAAACTGCATTAACATTTCTTCAAATTTCCATTCTAAATCTCTCAGAACTTTTTTCCTTTCCCCTAAGTTAGTATTCCCTGTAGCCAGACTTAGTGACTGGCCCTGCTGGAGTGGCCCAGTCACTCTCTGCTACTTGAGTCTGTGGCCAAAAGACCAGAGCAATGGACAAGTTTTCCTGGGATAAGAAATGAAAACCACCACCACTTATCTTATTAAAACTAACAAGTAACAGTAGCCTCAAGTCTTCCCTGAAAGACATCTACCCCCCCGACTGGAATTATTTCCCATAGGAGTCCCTGCTTCCCAAGCTCTGAAATAGGAACTGTATGCCTGGATGACCTCCTCTATCCTAGTTCTTGTCAGGCTTGAAGTGGGGTAGTGGTTCTCTCTTTTATTCCCTAGCCTCCTACCTGCCCAACCTCCAGAACTGCTGCTGTGCCCTGTGGCTGATGACAGACAAGACAGCCCATCAGGATCAAGATCTTATAGCCTCACTCAGGTGCCTGAATACTCAGCCATCTATATTTGTTTCAGCAAGGCTTGGTCCCTCCAGGCTCCCTTCACCCTGCCCCAGGGCTCCTTGGCTTTGGGCTGGGAAGTGACCAAAGGCCTGTTAAAATTATGAGTGCAAGTGAGATAAGGTGCTGGCAAGGGGCATCCAAGAACAATTCCCAGAAACATGGGGCAGGGATGTAGGATGATGCATCATCTCTCTTCTCCCCCTCCTTCCCCGGAGTGGAGGCTATCAGCAGAGTCCAGAAACCTTGGAAAGGAAAGTGCTGGGTGTGTGAATGTAGCCAGGGGAAGAGAGTTACTTGTTCCATTTTCCTTAGGGGAAGGGAAGGGAGTTATTCTAGCTTGGACACATGCTGATAAGGAGCCCTCAGGAGAAGAGATATTGACAGAGGTTAGCCCTTGATAGGGTGGGGGCAGGAGATGGGATGAGGCAAACAATAGGACAAGTATATTCTAGAGCTCAGAGAAGACAGACAATCCCAGAAGCCTCCTTCTCCACTGTATTGTTTTCTTTCTAATTCCCAAAGTTTCATTTATAATTACCCATCTTCCAAATCATCTTTCCTTTCCTGATTCTTTACCCTTGCCCACAGAAAGGGATTTTTCTTACACTTGTTTGCCAAAGGAGTTGCCCTAAATCCAATTTCTTCTACCTTGAGGTCTCCCTACGGTCTGGCTTCTGTTTCCATCAAGCCCATGATTGTAAGGCACTCTATCTACCCTTTCTGAGAAAGGATGACCTTTGAGAATGAGTAAAAGGATTAATAAATATAGAAGGAATTCCATGGTGGAGGCAGCTGTGGGAGACTCTGCCTTTTTGAGAGGAACAAAAAACGATTGGTGTTAAGTTAGGAGTTTTCTTGGATTGACAGTAAATTACAAACATTATGCTCTGCCATTTTTTCTTTTTAAATTTTGAATCTAGTGGCTCTGAAGCTTTGGGGACGTGGGCAGAATGAAGCCTAGAGTCCTTGTCAGTGTCACCTTTAACCCATGCCTGTTATAGCAAGGAAACTGGTTCTAGAGGAACAGCAATCCGCTTAGTCCTCTTTTCCTATGCCCCTCATAGGAGGAGGTAGTTGGCTCTGTGACCAGTCAGATGCTCCTGACTCACGGGACACTCACCATCCTAGGCTGAGGTCATTCCATCCTTTCCTCTGCCTCTATACCCCTTCCTCCACAAGACATACTCTTTTGCCCCTGGACTCTGCTCTTTGAGCAAATACAAACAAGAAAAAAAGTAGCCCATCTACCCTTTCACTGTTCTTGTTCTTCCCTTTGATGTGTAAGAAGTTCTCCCTGATTGCTTACTATGGTTTCCTGCAATTATGAAGTTTAGGAAAGACAGGAGATATACTTTGACACTTGCTATTTGTTTTTTTAAACTAGACAGCCAGAAAATTCTGGAGAAAACTTTCTGTGAGATTTGTGATTGAGTAGAGGAAACCCTTAAAAATAAGTTCTCCCATTTAAGTTTTCTCTCTCCTCTTTCCTAAGATTCTCCAATACTGAGTTCCTAGCCTAGTGTAAACAGCTAGGTTTCCTTAAGAGGATTGGCTGTGGCACAGCTGAGCTCTTCCCTACTTGCCTCAGTAGATGTTCTTTTCAGAATGAATACTTTCTCTTAGGCTGCGTGTGTATCTGTTTCAGCCCATAAAAGGATTTATTTACCTAACTATAATCTACTGAGTAAGAGTGTCTACTGCAGAAAGGAGAAGAGGTTAAAACTCAGGGAAGACTTCCCAGTTACCCTGGGTAAGGGAACTCGGAATCCGGTGCTACCTTAACCAGAGCACAGGACAGTCTCCCAGCCTATACCAACACAGTTACAGGGGACACAGTCACAGGAGTAGGGACTGAAATAATTTCTAATCCATGGAGGGGCAATTCCAATTTCTCAATGTTACTATTTGTTACTGACCCCAAGAGTTAGGGAAAAAAAAGAAGAAGAGTGTGAATTCAATGATCCTAGTGCAGACTCTGGCCCAGTGAGGACTGCAGTTTTCACAGTTAACTACAGAGCCAATGCTACCTGGAGATAGGCAGGGGCTCATAATTCTATTGCTCCCTTCTGATATAAACAGGTGGAGGGGGAACAAGAGTTCACTGCCTTTGTAAAAAAGTGCAGTCAGGGTGGGGAACACAGCATGCTGGTTAGGGACACTAGCTTCCACAAAAATAACTATGTGCTGCTCATAGCTACTCTCCCCGAGGTCACAGGAGATTGACCCTGGGTTGTATGTGTGTTTTCCATGATTCAGGGCGGATGCACGGCCAATATGACCTGTGCATGTCCTGCTACACACAGGAAAGGGGAGGCTAGCTGGATCGAGGTGGGGGCAGGAAGGGTGGAGAACAAGCTGAATGAGAGTGTTTCAGCCACAACAGCAATGAAAAAAAAAATCCTACATCTGGAGACCAGGATAGGATAGGAGGCAGCAAGGGATACTCAGAAGTTCTAGGACCTCTTGGGAGGGGATTATCATTGTTGTCAGAAAGGTATTTGCAAAGAAAAAATAATGGATACCAGGCAAACTCAACTTCTCATTCTCACTCAGGTCTTCGCACTACCGAGTGACCTTTCTCTGCGGAGAAGGGGGGTAGAGACCAATGGCACCGCTGAACTTGGTTCTGGAGCAAAACAGGGGATGGATCTGGACAAACCCCCCATGCAGTGAGCAAGTACGGAATGCAAGAAAAGCGGGGTAGCTGGAGGCAAAGGGCACCTACCTCCTTATCGGAGATGTAGAGCTGATCCCCTTTCAGCACCACATAGCGGTTTTTCCAAATCTCCCTGAAAATCCCTTTCCCGCAGAATTTCCGGACCCAGCCGACCTTCTCGGGCGGTGCGGACTGATGATTTCCATCCTGAGGCCCCTGCCCCAGGAGCAAGAGAAGAGCCAGACGATTAGGTGATTACAGCTCTCTCCTCTCCACTCCGTCTCTCGGCTCCTCCGTTCCCCTCTCGCCTCCGAAGGCTGGAGTATGTGAGCCAAGGTTCGCTCCCCACTTCTAAAAACGTTTCCACTCTGGGGACTCTACCCGTCGCGCCCCTCCCCCTCTCCGGAATAAACAGTGGTGAGGGAGAAAGGGGCTCCGCGGGCTCCCCCTCCCCCCGCGGGCCGGCACCCCCGTTTTATTTCTCATTGTCTCCCCGCCGCCGCGGACGCCGCCGGCCGCTCGGAGGAAGGGAGGGTGTGGGTCCGGCAGAAACTAAGCCAAGCGAGAGAGCCCCCCTCGCAAGTACGCAGACAAAAGCCCCCGCCGCTGCCTCGTCGCGGGTCGCGGGGCCCGGCGCGCCAGGGCCGAGCACACCGGCAGCGGGGCGGGCGGGCCCCGGGCTCGCGCAGGCCGCTCGTAGCCCCGACGGGGCCGGGGGCGTCGGAGCGCGGAGTCGGCGAGGCGCACTCACCCTCTTGGCCGAATTGTTCTTCTTCATCATGCCGGGTGGGCGCGAGGCAGCTGGGCGAGGGGCGGCCCCGCGTCGAGGCCGAGGCCGCTTCGAGGGGGCTCCTTGGCGGTAGGAGAGTGCCGGAGATGCCGGGGCGCCGCCGCCGCTCCTCCTCCCTGCCTCCCGCCCGCCCTCTCCCGGACGCTCCCCGGCTCTGAGGCTCCGGTTACACTAGAGGCCGGCCTCCCTCGCACTCGCACACTCGCGCACTCCCGGCCCCCGCCCCCCGGCGCCCTCCATCCTGGCGCCCACGCGGCCCGGGCCCCCGAGCGCGCCCCCGTCGCCCGCCAGCCCGGCCCGGCGCGGCCGCTCCCCCGGCCCGGCGCCCCGCGGGCGGCCCAGCCCGCACCCCGCAGCTCCATCCGCGGCCCGCTGACGTTGCCCGTTCAGAATAAAGGGCGAATCGCGGCGCCGCAGCCCGTGCGCTCCCCGCCCCCCGCCTTTGTCTCTGACTCAACGCGGGTGAGGACAGCCGGCGAGACCCTGCGGGGGGACGGCTTCCCGGGGGCGGCGACCCGCGCCGGGACCGACAGCCTGGGCGCAGGGGGAAGCCAGCCCGCCAGCGCGGCCCGACCTGCCGGGAGACCCCTGGAGCAGGCGGGGTGGATGATGGAGAGACACGCGGACCCGTGAGGACCGGAGACGACCAAGATCGGAATCATCTCCCTTCCTCACCAAAGGCGCAAACAAGAGCGTGAGGTGGGAGGGCGCGCCACCCAGACCTGGCGGCAGGCATTCGCGCTTCCTGGGTGGTAGTAACCTGGGCAGGTCAAATAGTGGGAAAAAGTTTTATGTTTCAGAGAGTGCCGGCGCCTCGGAGGTGGGGGTGGGAGAGGAGTTAATGTTAATACACATTTCTTCCAGTTTACAAAGGGTCAGGCCTTGTTGAGCCTCAGGAGAATAACCCTGATTGTGAGATGGATACGGTGCACAGGAAGAAAAGTGACACTGAGGGATTTGCAGACACACGCTGTATAAAATGTTGGCAGGAATAGGATTGTCTGACTCGAAGCCATGATCTATTACACCAAGTGGCTTTAAATGCAAGTTCCAGGTGAGGATTAAACTTCCTACCACCTGGGTATCCTTCCCTCCCGCGCTGACTGACGCGTAGAAAGCCCATCCTCCCCTGCCCAGAGGATGCCCTGACTCTGGCGAACCTCTGCTGATCCCCCTGCCCCCGTCTGCCTCAAAGACTGCAGGAAGCTCTTAGTAACTTCTTGTTTTTCAATACATGTTGATGGGAAGAAGGGAGACAGAAACCTAAATGAGGTGGGTACTGGTTTCAGGACCACTTTGTGGCCTTTGGTCAAGCCATTGAATTTCTTCATTAGGCCTCTGTTCCTCCATATATTAAATAGTGAAACCATTTCCATCAACGAGGAGAATATAAGTGATGACCTGTGAAAGTCTTTTGAAGATAAAAAAGTTCTACAGTGCTAATTATGAAATAATAACTTATAAGCTAATAAACGCATTGCCTGGCATGTGATAGCTGTGCAATAACCCCCAAATTCATTGAACATCTCTGGCACAGAGGAGCAGAAAAAAGGAAAAACTTTTTCTGGAGATGTCTAAAGATGAAAGAAAAAGCATTGGCTAAATTTGTGGTTTGAGGAGGATATTTGGCTTTTCCTGGTATCTGTCAGATGGAGGAGCAGCTCCCTCTCTATCCCCAGCCTGAACTTTCTTTGTAATCTCGACCTCTTTCCATTAACTATACCAATTAATTCCACTGTTCTAGACTTTCTATAAAAGTTTATCCTTTCAAAATGCTCTGATACTGGCTGGGAACAGTGGTTCATGCCTGTAATTCTAGTACTCTGGGAGGCTGAGGTGGGTGGATTGCTTGAGCTCAAGAGCTCTAGAACAGCCTGAGCAAAATGGAGACCCATCTCTACTAAAAATAGAAAAACTGGCTTGGCACCTGTGGCTCAAGTGGCTAAGGCACCAGCCACATATACCTAAGGTGGCGGGTTCAAATCCAGCCCGGCCCGCCAAACAACAATGACGTCTGCAACCAAGAAATGGCCAGGTGGTATGGCAGGCGCCTGTGGTCCTAGCTACTTGGGAGGCTGAGGCAGGAGACTCGCTTGAGCCCAGGAGTTGGAGGTTGCTATGAGTTGTGGTGCCATGGCACTCTATTCAGGGGGATAGCTTGAGGCTCTGTCTCAAAAAAAAAAACAAAAAAAAAAAAGAAAAACTAGCTCGGTGCCCTGTGCTCAGTGGCTAGGACTACGGCCATATACACCAGGGCTGGTGGGTTCGAACCCCACCCCAGCCTGCCAAACAATGACAGCTACAATAAAAAAACCCCCCAAAATAGCTGGGCATTGTGGCAGGCGCCTGTAGTCCTAGTTACTAAGGAGGCTAAGGCAAGAGAATCACTTGAGCCCAAGAGATTGAGGTTGCTGTGAGCTGTGATGCCATGGCACTCTACCGAGGGTGACATAGTGAGACTGTGTCCCAAAGTAAATAAATAAATAAAAATAGAACAATTGGGGCAAGAGATTGCTTGAGCCCAAGTTGGGGGTTGCTGTGAACTACAACACCACGGCATTCTACCTAGGGCGACAGCTTGAGACTCTTTCTCCAAAAAAAAAAAAAAAAAAAAAAAAGAAAAAAAGCTCTGATAGGTTATTTCTTTATGGCTACCTTGTGAGATATATAAAATAAGTACTAATATTTCCACTTGGAAAATGAGGAAACAGGGCATGGCAAATCAAATGACTTGCCATACAAGTTACTGGCTCAGTGGATTAGAAACCAGGTTTTCCAACTCAAGTCTCAAACTGTTTAGGCTTTGTACACACACACACACACATATATCACTTTTCCCCCAAACCATCATCTTATCCTTTTCCTACAATCTCTATTTCCTACATACCCTCTGCCCCCATTTCAAAATTGCTGAAAAAAGAATAAGAGAATCCAAGATATCTTCATATGAGAGGAAGCAAAATGTCTCAAAGTACAGGTGAAGAAACATGATCTTTTGAGGGCTTGCTGGCCAGGTAGATAGGAGTGGTTTGGATTTATAAATGTAGTTTAAATAGATTCTCAGCTGCCCAAGCATGAAGGCTTACGCCTTCATAACTAGCACTTTGGGCCAACGCAGAAGGATCAAGGCTGGAGGATTGCTTGATGCCAGGAGTTTGAGACCAGCCTGGGGAACAGAGACAGCCTCAAGATCCTGTCTCTACAAAAGAAAATAGATTCTGGGCTATGGGAAAAAAGTAATTCATCATTTGCCCTATTTTATTTCCCAGTTTTTATCAATCAACAAATATTTGAGGGGCCCCCATATGCAAGGTACTGGGCTCCTTGTGCACTGCATCAGATAGGAACTAGAGCTTTGTGAAACATCAGGCAGAGGAACTGATAAAAAATAAAAGCCCTCCAAAGTAATTTTCAGATTCCAGAGCAGATGCATGTGGGCTGCAGAACCTTCCCTGCCTATCTGCTCCTTAAGATGTTACATAAATCTCTGGCATCCTCTCTCTCTCTGTACTGCATCATCCGATGGCCCTGCCCTTGCCTTCCTTCACCTTTTGTCTCTTTGTCATTATTCACCCCTCATTCCTCTTCTCCTGACTTGTTCTTCAAGCTGATTTCTCTCTCATTAGGTGAACTTCATGGCACCTGAATTGGGATTCATGTGGGTCTGTTTTCCACCAATGCTTAAGTGAGAAATCCTGAGTAAGAACTGATGGGTTTCTTTACGCATTTTTATAGCACTGTCTCCTAAGTGAGCTTGACACTACCACACACACAAACCGCAAAAATAACTCTCAAGCCAACTGATGTCTTTGGTGGAGATAAGATACTGGGAGCACTTCTTGATGGGGTTACTTCCCTAACTACATCAGTGGCAGTACCTGTACTCTTCAACTGAAGAAAGAAGGGAGCTATCAGAGATGATAATTTGGGGATGGCTGCTTGCATGTGTACTGGGTGGAAACTGTTATTCAAACAGTTGATTAAAAACAAATATCCTTGGCTTTTGTAAATAGGACATAGAGGTTTTGATAGGGCATTTCAGTCTGTGGGGGAGATTATTAAAAGTATACAAGATCCTAATTAAAACGATGTTTTTAAAGGGAAAAAATAAAAGGCCAGTAATAATGAAATCAGCTCTGTGAATTGTACATTGAAGTATGAATCTTTGAAGAAATGCTAATTCTGGTACCAAACATCCTAAGAGTAGGGCTCATTTCTTAGACTTCCTGATACTGTTAGCTGAGTAAGCACAATGGAAATAGGTAAATAAAGAGAATGATGTAAGAAAGGTCTCTGTTCTTGTTCTTTTTATCCTTTTAATCCATAGAGTTAGCCTTCCAATAGGAAGGGAAGCCCAGGTGAGTTTTATTTAAAAAGACGATATATATACATATATATATATAGACTATATAACGTATATAATATATTATTATTATATATTATATTAACTATAATTAAAATGCTGCCTACCCAAGTGTAGGCTGTCTTAAATACTTACCAAAAGAAGAGTTAAAAAAGTGTACCCAAAGCGACCCACAAAAGCCCCCCCCCCAAAAAAAAAGATGGTGGGGAAGAACTTGGGTCTTAGCTATAATATGGCTCAAAGCCTCAGGGCTGCACATGAGTGTGTAAAAAAACAACAGCTGAGAGCTGGGAAGAGTGGAGAAAAGGGAGATGCACAGAATGATTTCAGCTTTTCCCTTGTTTCTTGAAGTGCCTTATTAGTGCAATGGCAGTGTTGACAAGAATCTAATCATTTTGCATAGTGATACTGTATCCCCAACTTGGAGACAGGAATTAATCTTTACTATTATTGGTCAAAATTTGTTGACTGATAACTATGCACCAGACAATGTCTTAAACACTTTACGTGTATTATCTCATTTCATGTAATCCTTACAATCCTATGAGGAGAGTACTATTTTATAGATGAGGAAGCTTAGCCACAAAGAGACTGGATAATACTCCTAAACCACATAAATATGACATAGATTTGACCCTCCGCTGTCTGACACTAGACACAGAGAACCAGGGAGGGCTCATGGTGTGGTATTTTGCTATTTTGATTTGAGAATGCTTGGATGGTGCCTGTGGCTCAAGGAGTAGGGTGCCAGCCCCATATACCAGAGGTGGTGGGTTCTAAACCCAGCCCTGGCTAAAAATTGTAAAAAAAAAAAAAGAGAGAGAATGCTTTAATTTTCTGGTATTAATGATGCCATCTTTTTCTATTGCTTTCAAAAGAGTTGGGCGGTGCCTGTAGCTCAGTGGGTAGGGCACTGGGTACATACACCGAGGATGGTGGGTTCGAACGTGGCCTGGGCCAGCTAAAGCAACAATGACAACTGCAACAAAAAAATAGCCGGGCATTGTGGCAGGCGCCTGTAGTCCCAGCTATTTGGGAGGCTGAGGCAAGAGAATCTCTTAAGCCCAAGCGTTTGAGGTTGCTGTGATGCCACAGCACTCAACCCAGGGGGATAGCTTGAGACTCTGTCTCAAAAAAAAAAAAAAAAAAGTTGAAATTGACACTAGAATTAATTATTTGCTTTGACATACTTTAAGTATCCTTTGGGTAGAGGTAATGCCTTTGTTATGTTTGGTGTAAAGCCATCTCATGCCCTACCCCATGAATTCCCACAAATTAACCCCCAAAGAAATAAAACCAAATCACTCATATTTCACAAAATGGATTTTTATTATAGTCATACATGGTTTCTCAGTGCCACAGAAAATTACAATGTAAGGACGGTTTTTGGATGCTTCCTTAAAGAAACATAGTGAGTTTCAGAAATGAACTGTGCAGGAATGTGGTTAATGGAAAGTAAAAAGTGCCAAGCAAAGAAAATGGAAATCAAGGAGTGTGGCATGTGCATGAAAGGGACTACTTTTTAAACCCCTCTAAGCTCTGATAACTGTTTCCCCAAGATTTCAACAAAATTAATCAGAAATGGAACTGATTGTGCTATCAAAAACACAAAGAATACATTTATTCAGTAAAGAAACTATGAGGAAAGTGGATTGGGATGGGATCAGACTTATTAGCTAATCACTGGAGTCTCCATGTCTGTGCCAACAGTTTGGGAATCAGCAGGCTACCTGAAGATGAGAATAACAACAAGCAGGAAACCTGAAGCCTCTCTCAACATCTCTGGTTAACGGGTGGCAGGGGCAAGAGAGGAGGCTTGTCATTTCCCCACCTCTCCATCAGCACTTCATCTTCTGCTTGCTGACCTTGATGTGGCTTGAGAGCTCTCCTTGCTTCGGCTGTGCAGTCCAGAAGCCAGAACTTCCTCTAGGAAACTGACAAGTAGATTTGAGGTTAGTTAAACAACAAACGAGAGCATCTCCAATAATAGATCTTAACATCTAAACAGATGAAAAGATATTATGAATAGTATGCAAGAAGTACTGGTCTGATATTTAGGTACAGAACAGAAGCATCAATTGAACAGTAAAACACCTAGACTGTGGCTTGGTGCCCGTAGTTCAGTGGTTAGAGTGCTGGCCACATGCACCAAGGATGGTGGGTTGGAACCTGGCCGGGCCTGCCAAACAACAGTGACAACTGCAACCAAAAAATAGCTGAGGGCAGCACCTGTGGCTCAAAGGAGTAGGGCACCGGCCCCATATGCTGGAGGTGGTAGGTTCAAACCCAAGCCCGGCCAAAAACTGGAAAAAAAAGAAAAAAGCGGAGCATTGTGTCGGGCGCCTGTAGTCCCAGCTACTTCAGAGGCTGAGGCAAGAGAATCACTTCAGTCCAGGAGTTTGAGGTTGCTGTGTGCTGTGACACCACAGCACTCTACCGAGGATGACATAAAAAAGAAAAAAGGGCTAGGTGCCTGTGGCTTAAGCGGCTAAGGCGCCAGCCACATACACCTAAGGTGGTGGGTTCGAATCCAGCCCGGCCTGCCAAACAACGACGGCTGCAACCAAAAATAGCTGGGCGTTGTGGTGGGCGCCTGTGGTCCCAGCTACTTGGGAGGCTGAGGCAGGAGACTTGCTTGAGCCCAGGAGTTGGAG
>NW_003852569.1:3025493-3033093 GCF_000181295.1 Otolemur garnettii
GGGCTGGATTTGAACCTGCCAGGTCAGGTATATGTGGCTAGTGCCTTAGCTGCTTGAGCCACAGGTGCTGAGCTGGAACCCATGATTTTTAAGGGCAAGGCCACTCTATTAAATACTCAGGACCACGTTACATCAGCACCTCTTGTCTATACTCTTGAAACTTTCTCAGAACTTGCATTGCACCTCTATTCTCTTCCTTATTCAACTACTCCACAAAGTGGTGCTAAAGTTACTTTTCTAAAATATAGATTATATCCTGTAGGCACATTCCCCTCTCTTCTGCTTTAAAACTTTTACTTATATAAAAATACACATATTAAAGTTGAAGGCCCTTCATAATGTAGCCTAATAGTAACTAATACTTGTGTTTATTTTATTCTGAGAACTTTTAAGCCACATGTGAATGCATGCAGCTTTATGAAACAGATGCTACTAGTATCCTCATTTTAAAAAAGAAGAAACAAAGCTATGGAGAAGTAAGGTCACCACAGCTAGCAAGTGGCTCAGCTGGGATGGGAACCCAGGCATCAGATTCTACCCCCTGCAGTTCCACACTGTGCTGCCTCTGCCCATCTGGTTCCATCTCTCATGGAGCAGCCTCTGTGCCATCATGCACAACTGCACATCGTCCCTGCTGTGCGTCATGAGCTTTCATACCTCCATGCTGTTAGTATTACTGTGCTCTGTGTCTGAAATGTAAGGCTACCCCTCTGTGTGATGAGATCTTTTTTATTCTTAAGCCAGGCTAAGGAATAAAATTTATTTTTTTTCCAAAGAGCCATCCCTGACTCCTCCAAGCTGAACTAATCAGTCCTGTCCATTATCATCACTTTGTCCCACCGCTGTTTTAGTGTTGTATTATTATTAACTAGGTACTGCATGTGTTATTGTTGTCAAAATAAGCTGTGAGCTCCTTAGAGTGTGAGTACATTTTACTCAATTTGAATCCCCAAGATTTAACACAGAGGTACCAAATAAGGCATGCTGAATAACTGAATTAATAAATAGCTACCCATTGGCAAGAGTGTCGTCTCTATGACATAGGGGTTGTCTGAATGCTTGGGACTGTCTCTCAGAGGAGACAGACCTTTAATAGACAGAGGGTTCGAGGAATGACCAGGGACCTAATTATTACCCCTGTTTTGCAGTTTTAGACTGGAAGGCTCTAGGCTTGGATAATTTAAATTCCAAACTCCTTTGCCCCCCTCTCAAAAAAAGTGAAGTAGAGGAAGAAGAGAAGAAGGTAAGTGCATTTGTTCCTTTTCTGAAACACAGGCACCTCTGTGTGGCCTGGCCTGGTGACACTTGGAGGCCAGAAAACAGGTGCTAGGAATGAGCAGGTGTCACTACTTTTTTTTTTTGAGACAGAGTCTCACTATGTCACCTTGGGTAGAGTGCTGTGGTGTCTCAGTTCACAACAACCTCAAAGTCATGGGCTTAAGTGATTCTCTTGTCTCAGTCTCCCAAGTAGCTGGGACTATAGGTGCCTGCCATAACACCTGCTTATTTTTGGTTGCAGTTGTCATTGTTTAGTAGGACCGGGCTGGCTCCAACCCACAAGCCTGGATATTTGTGGCCAGCACCTACTCATTAGGCTACAGGTATGGAGCCCCATCATCGCTTTTTTGAAGGATAACAAATTTTTAACAAGTGACTTCCAGTAAAAATAAAATAAATGTGTGGGGAAGCCCCATCAGAATTTTATCAGGTGACTTTGGCTTTATTTCCAACTCTGCTACAAAGAAAATAAATAATTTAAAGATCTTTCTCTGTGTACCAATAAGACCCCAAATTCCTGATTGTAAAGAAATATAAAGATGTTTATAACTATCAAGCCTAATTTTCTTTCCTAGGGCCACTGTGACTTTTTAAAAAGTATCTATTTGGGGACTTTGATGAGTCATTGCATGAAGCGCTTAAAAATTATGGGCAATGAACATATTGGTAGCTATACCCCAAATCAAGGCTATGGTTTAAAACAAAACAGAAGAATAATTTTTCTTTCTAGATTTATTTTAAATCAATCTCACTTAAAAAGCAAACTAGAAACTCCCTTCTCCCCTGGTGCTATAATCCTTTCAATTTAGTTTAGTTCAGTCCAGTACGACAAATGTTTACTGAGTATCCATTATGAACTAGGTGTATGGACAAACACCTGTTACAATTCCTACCTTAAGGGGCTCTCAGTCAGAGTCAGATACACAATCAAACTCAGTATCAGACACGGCATACACAGAGGAGGCAGTACCAGGAGCTAAGAGTGGTTTAATACTAGTACTCTTCTCACTTTGTGCTGTCATCAGGGTGCTATCCTGACTCTATGAATGGAGGGAGGATGGGTGGAAAAAAGCAGAACCCCAATCCCTGACTTTAAAAAATCAACCTCAAAAAGTCTTGACTAACACAATGAGAAGCAAGTGGTATTTTTCATTTTTATATCATGGCATATTTAAACCTATAGTTAAACTTCTGCAGCACATTTAAATTATGTTGATTAAAAAAAAGAGTAAAAAAAAGAATACGCTTACTGTGCTTTGAACTTTTTTTGAAAATAATTTAATTAATGATCTTTAAAAATTTTCATGGCACACCTAAGATACTCTTGTGGTACACCAGTGTGCTGTGGCACACCAGTTGAAAGTCACTGGACTAGAGACTAATAGTTATAGGATTAAAAATTTTAAGCATTAGGGCTCTGTGCCTGTGGCCAAGCGGCTAAAGTGCCAGGTACATACACCTGAGCTGGCAGGTTGGAGTTGCTTGAGCCTAGGGGTTGGAGGTTACTGTGAGCTGTGATGGCACAGCACTCTAAGGGCAACCGCTTGAGGCTCTGTCTCAAAAAAAAAAGAAAATTATTAAGTACTAAAGTAATTCAGTTGAACAACTGTGTTTCTAACAAAGCTATATACTATAACAAGATAGTATATGTGTGCATATGTGTATATATATATTTAAATTAAAGAGATGTCATCTTCCTTTTCCTCTGTTCTCCACAGATAAAAATTACATGTGGGTTTCTTGTACCAAAGACACAAAGGGAATCTAGAATCTGAATAGTGGTATAATGAAAAAAATAAATGGAAGTTGTGGGGAGCAGGAAAATAGAAAAAGACTTTAAGAGCTCAGCACCTGTAGCTCAGTGGCTAGGGCACCAGCCACATACACCAGAGCTGGCGGGTTTGAACCCAGCCTGGGCCTGCCACCAACAATGACAACTACAACCAAAAAATAGCTGTGCACTGTGGCAGTCACCTGTAGTCCCAGCTACTTGGGAAGCAGAGGCAGGAGAATCACTTAAGCCCAAGAGTTTGAGGTTGCTGTGAACTGTGACACCGGGGCACTTTACCAAGGGCAACATAGTGAGACTCTGTCTCAAAAAAAAAAAAAAAAAAAGAAAGAAAAGAAAAAAGAGAAAAAGACTTTCAGGAAAATAATAAGGAGAAAACCCCTAAGATATTTGCTTTAATGGAGTAATAAGCTTCTAATTACAGCCAAACATTTACCTGGAGATGTTGGATATGGGAGTGGTGAGGGAGAAGGATAAGACGAGGTTTGGAATAGCTCTGAACACTGAAAACTCTCTTTGCCTGTCCTCTCAATTCTTACTGCATACAGTTTTCAGAGCCATTACTGAGTTTCCTACCTCTCTGCTTTTGCACATACTGCTCTTCTGCCTAGAAGGCCGTCCCATCTGTCTTTAAAAACTCACTGCGTCCATCATCATGCCTCTGTGAAGCATCCTTAGCTGCCCTGTCTCCCCCTGAGTGTTATTTCCGTTCTTCCATAGCTTGTCAATATACTGTATTGTAAGTTGGCTACATGTAAGCCTATGAGTTTGGGGGGCACAAGTGATAAATGAATCATGAGTACATTCTTTTTGTAAAAGTTTTTTTTTCTTTGAGACAGAGTTTTGCTCTATTGCCTGGGCTAGAGTGCAGTGTCATCATAGCTCACAGCAACCTCAAATTCCTGGGCTCAAGCCATCCTCCTGCCTCAGCCTCCTGAGTAGCTGGCAGTATAGGTTTGTGCCACCATGCCTGGCTAATTTTCCTATTTTTTTTTTTTTTTTGTAGAGATGGAATCTCACTCTTGTTCAGGCTGATCTCAAATTCCTGGACGCAAGCAATCCTCCGGTCTCAGCCTCCTAAAATACTAGGATTACAGGCGGGAGCACTGTGCCTGGCCTCTTTATAAAAGTTCTAAACAGGATACATAAACCTCAAATCTTCTTTGACTTTTCTTTTTTTTTTTTTTTTGAGACAGAGCCTCAAGCTTTCGCCCTGAGTAGGATGCCGTGGCATCACAGCTCACAGCAACCTCCAACTCCTGGGCTCAAGCGAGTCTCCTGCCCCCGCCTCCCAAGTAGCTGGGACCACAGGCGCCCGCCACAACGCCCGGCTATTTTTTGGTTGCAGCCGTCATTGTTGTTTGGCGGGTCCGGGCTGGGGATTCGAACCCGCCACCTTAGGTGTACGTGGCTGGCGCCTTAGCCGGTTGAGCCATAGGCGCCGAGCCTTCTTTGACTTTTCTTTTCCCCATTACTCTTTCCAGTGAAAACACCAATTTGACCAATGAATATTTACCAAGTGCCTGCTATGTGCTAGGCTGTGTTCTAAAAGCTGTGAACATAGAAATAAAGTAAAACAACTCTGTCTTCATGAAATTTATATTCCCATGGGGGAGGAAGATAAATAAAATTAGTAGCAAAATATAATAACAATAACACAATGGTGATATGTCATATACTATATGTGAAGTACTGTTTGAATGATAGAAACTATTCTACTTTACAGACAAAAAACTGAAGCACAAAAAAGTCAAAGTCTTACATCTTGGATGCGACAGAGTCAGTATATAATCTCAGACAATCTGGCTTTTAATACTATGGAAAAAATAAAGCAGGTTTAGGGAAGGAGAATTGGAAAGATGGTAGGTGGTGTGAGATTTTCAAACCAGTGCTCAAGGAAAACCTCCCTGAGAAACTGACAGGTGAGCCAAATGCTGAATGAGGCAACAGAGCATCTCCCTGAGGGCAGGGCAAGGGCAAAGGTCAAGGCCTGGTAAGTTCTTCAGGGAACAGAAAGAAGGCTTGCAGGGCTGAAGCAAAGTGAAAAAAGTGGGTAGTAAGGGCTGAGATTGGAGAGGTGAAGGAAGGGGATGGAGAGTGTTGGAAGATGAGATCACATAGGGCCTGGCAGGTCTTAGAAGGATTTTGGTTTTTGGTTTGGGTAAGATGGGAGACATCTGGAGGGTTTTGCATAGAGATGTGACATACCTTGAATTTTCTCATGATCACTCTACTTTGAAAATATACTGAGAAGGAATTGTAGGGGGACAACGGTGAGGTGGCTGTAATAATCCTGGGGGAAATGATTGCATAGGCCAGGGCAATAGTGGTGAGAGGGCATCAGATTCTGGACATATTGTGAAGGTGAGGCTCATAGGATTTACTGATGAATCAGGATGTAGATATGAAAGAGGAAATTTAAGAAAACAAGGTTTTGGCCTAAGCAAATAAAAGAATGGATGTGCCACTGAGATAGGAAGTCTGAGGGAGCAACATGTTTAGAAAGAAAGATCAGAAATTGGGTTTTGAACAAGTATGCATGTTTATTAGACATTCATGTAGAAATGTCAAAAAGACAATTGTACGTACAAGTCTAGAGCTTGGGGGAGAAGTTTAGACTGATTTTACTCTCAGGGGGAGATTTGGCAATGTCTGGAAACATTGTTAGTTGTCATAACTGGTAGAATTCTATTGGCATTTAGTGAGTAGAAGCAAGAGATGTTGCTGAAAATGTATAAAGCAAAGGATAGTCCCCTGCAAGAAAGGATTATCTGGTCCAGAATACTACTAGCCTTAAGTCTGAGAAACTCTGGGCTAGAGATATCAATTTGGAGTTAGTACTGAAGAGATAGAATGTAAAGCCACAAGCCTGGATGAGATTACCAAGGGAGTGAGTGACCAAGTCCCAGGGAATCCCAGGGATTCCCCAAACAGGAGAAACCACCAAATGAGATAAAGAAGGAATGGCCAATGAGGTAGGAGGTCCTAGAAGCTAAGTGATAAAAATGTTTCAATGTGAAGGGACTGATCAACTGTGTCATATGCTGCAGATAGGTCAAGCAAAATGAGGACTAAAAGTTGACTCTAGGTTTAAGCCTTGTGGAGGTCCCTGGGGACCATGATAAGAGCAATTTTAGGACTCATGGCAGCGAAGGCCTGAATAGAGTGGTTTAGGAGAACAGGTGAGGTTTAAGCAAATATTTAAGAGATGATGGAGATAGCAAATATAAACAACACTTAGAGAATTTTCCTATAAAAGAGAACAGACATTTCAAAACTATTAAGAAATGCGTATAATTGTGATGGATGTGTTACTTAGTTCAATGTAAGCATTTCACATTGTACATAGAAGCAGTACCCCGAGCCCCATAAGTGCATCAATGTACAAAGTTATGGTTTAATAAAAATAATAATAAAAAGAGAACAGAGAAAAGAGATAGAACCTGGAGAAAGAAAGGAAAGGTTAAGGAGGGTTTTTAAAGATGGGAAAAATAGCAGGACATTTCTATGATTCTATGAATGATCCACTGGAATGGGAAAAAATGATTCAGGAAAGAAAGGGAAGCAAGTTTGGAGTGATATCCTGGAGTAGGTGAGAGGGGATGGATCTGGTGCCCAAGTGGAGAGATTGGCCTTAGCTAGGAGCATTCATCTGCTGTGACAGGACAGAAGGTAGTGGGGAGTAGTGGGAACTGTGGGAATTCTCTTCTACTGGCTTCTCTTACTAGCTAACATACAGCTTTTTTTATATGTTATCCTTGGTATAAAGTAGATGTTGAATTAAGTGTCTGCTGAATGAATAGGTGAATCAGGTACACATTTTTCTTTTTTTTTTTTTTTTTTTGAGACAGAGTTTCACTATGTCACCCTTGGTAGAGTGCCGTAGCGTCACAGCTCACAGCAATCTCAAACTCTCAGGCTTAAGCGATTCTCTTGTCTCAGTCCCAAGTAGCTGGGACTACAGCCCCCCCCCACAAGTCCGGCTTTTTGTTGCAGTTGTCATTGTTGCTTAGCTGGCCCAGGCTGGGTTTGAATCTGCCAGCCTTGGTGTATGTGGCTGACACTGTAACCACTGTGCTACGGGCCCTAAGCCTGGTACACATTTTTCTAAAGAAGTTTACATATCACCTAATATGCTACATTTTCCCTAAATATCTAACAGTAATTTTATCAGGAGCAAAGACAAAGGTTGCTATTCAACATCTATCTTTAAAAATACCAGGAATTTCACACACACAGATTATCCTGCTCCTGGATACTGGAGATATACTTTACTCATAAAGAACTTTGCATTATTTTTTAAATGCGCTGAATTTGCTCTAGCATTTCTCAGAATCTTTAATATGCTTATGTAAATGTTTGCTTTCCAAAATAGGGATATAATGTTTTCCAAACTTAGTTGGCTATGGAACCCTTCTTCAATGAAATACCTATCAATATCTTCCCAAATAAATTTTCTATAGAACAAACCATAGACTACATTGAATTAAGGTATAAAATATTCTCTTGATTATAGCCAGTTCCACTGAGGTT
>NW_003852569.1:3034277-3041729 GCF_000181295.1 Otolemur garnettii
ACAGCTCACAGCAACCTCCAACTCCTGGGCTCAAGAGAGTCTCCTGCCTCAGCCTCCCAAGTAGCTGGGACTACAGGCGCCCGCCACAATGCCCAGGTATTTTTTGGTTGCAGCTGTCATTGTTCTTTGCCGGGCCTGGGCTGGATTTGAACCTGCCACCTCGGGTGTATGTGGCTGGTGCCTTAGCCACTTGAGCCACAGGCACCGAGCCAAGTGATTCTCTTGTCTCAGTCTCCCAAGTCACTGGACTACAGGCGCCTGCCACAATGTGCAGGTATTTCTTTTAGAGATGGGGTCTCACTCTTGCTCAAGCTGGTCTCAAACTGCTGAGTTCAAGCAATCCAGCTGCCTTGGCCTCCCAGAGTGCTAGGATTACAGGCATGAGCTACTGCACCCAGCAAAGTAAAAGTTTTTAAAGCAAGTGATTTGGAAGTAAGAGTAATGACAGAGGTGATGATGAATACCCAAAGTCTCTGTCACTTTATCTTCCCCAAATGTAACAGTAATAACAGCAGCAGCCACAGGTAGCATCTATTCTCTGCCTGACCTCCCCTAAGCATTTTAAATATATTATACAATCTAATTATCAACATCATGGTATGAAGGAGCTATAGTACCTTCATTTTACAGCTGAAAAAGCTGAGGCACAAAAATGTTAAATAATTTGCTTCAGATCATACAAATGGATTTGTGGCAAGACTGGGATTTGCGCAAGGTAGCCTGCCACTGAAGCCATGCTCTTCATTGCTATGCTATACTGCTTACAGAGTGATTTATAACTAACAGGTCCCATTTAAATAGCCCTGAAATTCTAATGACAATTCTAGTGAAAGAACAAATGGTGGTTTGAAAGATGCATTGGGGAAGCTAATAGTGTACAGTTTTGGCAGAGGAATCCTCAGAGCTATGCTGAGGATAATTAACTAGATACTTTTAAATAATTCCCGTAGCATTAAATTAATGACTTTTTAAAATTAGTGTAACATTTTAATATTTTTTGACAATGAAATGCAAATATAGATGCTATAGGAAATAATGAAGTAAATGGGCCACTTTGGTCTCACCAGGTGGAGTT
Organism: Otolemur garnettii; assembly: GCF_000181295.1. NCBI lineage: Eukaryota > Metazoa > Chordata > Mammalia > Primates > Galagidae > Otolemur > Otolemur garnettii. The sequence continues at coordinate 3,035,353 of NW_003852569.1, forward strand.
GATATGTTTGAGCTTTTCTTTCCATTTTAAACTTTTTATTGTTTTACCTAGCAAGTTCTGAAACAAATATGAAAATATCGTATCAGATCTTATACCCTACACAAAAAGGCCTAACTTACAAACTTAAGAGAAGGAAAGACATTTTCTTCTAACATTTTAACATAGCTCAATATTCTGGATGATAGAAACAGGAACCCATTCAAATTAGCTTCAGCAAAAGAAAAATGTTTATTATATGGCAGTGAGAGGCAGGGTTGTCTATCACTGAACCAGTATGAAGATCAGTACCTAGAAGAGCTTGGAATCTGGAACTGGAAGGCTGGTTTTTTTTTTTTTTTTGCAGTTTTGGCCAGGGCCGGCTTGAACCCACCACCCCCACAGGCGCCACCCCTGGAAGGCTGTTTTGAAACTTAATTTGTTGGTCTCTTCTTTAAGCTTCATACTGTTAATCTGTTTATTTGTTCTTTCCTTGTAATTGGGTTGAGTATAAGTGCTTTTAACCACCCTTCCCCTTACAGATTGATAATTTTAAAATTTAAGTTTATTTTTAAGAATCAGCAGCAGCTAACCTCTGTGTTGGCAAGGGGATGGCACACTTTTAGATACATACACATATACACACATACATACATACTATAAAGGTATAGTAAAAAGTTTTTGGCTGGCAATTTAGAAATTTAGCATATTAAAGAGGTTAATACCCTCTGACACAGTAATTTTTTTTTTAAACTTTGTTTTATTTATTTTTGGTTGTTATTGTTGTTGCATTCTGGCTGGGACTGGGGCTTGAACCCGCCACCCTCAGCATATGGGACGGGTGCCCTACTCCCTGAGCCACAGGCGCCGTCCTGACACAGTAATTTTATTTCAGCATTGCTAGCAGTGCATGAACTCTAGCATCACACAAATTCCATCTTATATTCCAGCTATGCACTTCCTTGGCAAATTATTTAATTTCTCCATTTGAGAACTGGGATCACAATAATCTCATCTCTTGGGCCATGAAGATTATACATAAATGAGATAATATGTGTAATGAAGTCAGCAGGCATCTGGCATACAGAACATGTTCAGTTACTATCCCAAGTGACTAAATGGACAAATGTGTAAAAATGTATATAAAATGAGGTTTATTATAGCACTCTTTATAAGAGTGAAAAATTACAAACAAATAATATCAAACAATATTTGTTTCGTTAACCACTATACCTCTAGTCTCCAGATAGCTCCAGAATGGAGTAGATGCTCAATAAGTATGTGCTGAATGTAAAACCTAAGGGTTGGTTAAATAAATTGTGTCACAACTGACTGTGATTCAGTTATTAGAAATGATATAAGTAAGTATTTTCACTGAAAGGACATGTACAATATATTTTCTTTTATTTAAAACATTATTGGCTCGGCGCCTGTGGCTCAAGTGGCTAAGGTGGCGGGTTCAAATCCAGCCTGGGCCTGCCAAACAACAATGACGGCTGCAACCAAAAAATGGCCAGGTGTTGTGGCGGGCGCCTGTGGTCCCAGCTACTTGGGAGGCAGAGGCAGGAGACTCGCTTGAGCCCAGGAGTTGGAGGTTGCTATGAGCTGTGATGTCACGGCACTCTACCCAGGGGGACAGCTTGAGACTCTGTCTCAAAAAAAAAAAAAAATTATGTGTATACTGCTTACTAAGAAATACTGTAAACCAAAGCAAGAGGAAAAATACAAAACTGAATAATCATTTAGTTTTGTTGTAAGATTTCTGTCACTCAAAGATGATGAAGAAGGAGATTTAAGAGACAATGTTGCTCTTCAAATAGAAATTATTAGTTTCATTAATTAGTGGCAGCTTTTAGTTTCATTACTGTCTGAAATAATGCCTAAGTGTTGATAAATAATTTAACTTTGACAGAGTAAGTCAATGACATTAATACTTTTTGCAGATAATACAGTTAAGGGCTCAGAAAATAGCTGTCATATTGAATTTCTATAAGTAAATTTGAAGCTGGGAAGGGGCCAATTTATGTATCAACAGGTACTTTATAGATTTCTACCTAAACAAGTAACACTAGAAACTTGGACCTTCTCCTATAACCACAGGTTGGTTCAATCTCTGAATTATTTACAGAAAAATTAGGATACTATGACAGCATTTGCATTTCAAAGGGGAAGGAATTCAGAGGGCACTTACTCTTCTCCACTTGTGAGCATTTCAAGATCAGTTCTGAAACTATTAGAACCATCACCTTCTTTGTAGAGATTTCCTTTTGGGAGTTTATTTTCCTTCCGCGACCAAAGCATTAGATACCATTGCAAGAGCTGTGATGGAGACTATCACCTGTCACCGACAAGCATTTTTTGAGTGCTGATTATATGTAAGGTTCTGGGCAAGGGGCTATAAAGATGAAGATATGTTCTCTGTCTTCAAGGATATCAATGTCTAATGAGAAAAGAGACATATAAATGAATAACTCTAATTAAAATGCTTTCTTAAAAACTGAATTTAGGCCAGGCTTGGTGGCTCACGCCTGAAATCCTAGCACTCTGGGAGGCTGAGGTGGGTGGATTGCCCTGAGCGCAGGAGTTTGAGACCACCCTGAGCCAGAGTGAGACCTCGTCTCTACAGAAAAAAAACCCGGGCGTTGTGGCAGGCACCTGTAGTCCCAGCTACCTAGGAGGCTGAGGCAAGAGAATTGCTTGAGCCCAAGTGTTGGAGGTTGCTGTGAGCTATGATGCCACAGTACTCTACTGAGGGTGACAAAGTGAGACTCTATCTCAATAAAAAAAAAAATAAAAAAAAACTGAATTTAACCCAAGATTCAAACATAAATGTGTCCCCTGATTCAAATTTATTTGCATACTGTAACATAGATCTTTAAAATTTAAAATAGCTTTTCATTACAAAATCAACTCATTATCCTTGTAGGCAAAATTTTAAAATTTAATTTTTTGTTTTTCTATATTTTCCACTTGATAAAACCATATTTCACCTATCTTTTTTTTTGTTATTGTTGCAGTTTGGCTGGGGCTGGTTTCAAACCCACCACCCTTGATATATGGGGCTGGTGCCCTGCTCACGGAGCCACAGGCGCCGCCAGATATTTTGCCTATCTTAAAGTGATATTTATAAACAGAGGATTTTATTTTTTATTTTTTAAATTGAATTCATGTTTAATAATTATAGGCACCGTGCTCTCCCTTTCCTGTTCAGGCAGCAGCAGGGGTGGTGCAGGGACTGGGGCACATGCCCCCAGCAGTGAGGACGGTAGTCCCGAGAGTGATTTTTCAGAAAATAAAAAAGGACCCCAGAAGCAAAGGATTTTAAAACATCATAGCTAGATAAATCTTCCTGAAGCATACTTTAAACTAGGTTCCTAGGTGCTCAGACTGGAAACAGACTTCAGTTCCAGCTTTACTATTTACTAGGTTCATCCCTTACGCTCAGGAGTTCAAGACCTGAGCAAGAGCAAGACCCCGTCTCTACTAAAAAAAATAGAAAAACTAGCCAGGCATTGTGGGAGGTACCTGTAGTGACAGCTACCTGGGAGGCTGAGGCAGGAGGATCCTTTAAGCCCAAGAGTTGGAGGTTGCTATGAGCTGTGATACCACAGCACTCTACCAAGGATAACAAAATGAGACTTTGTCTCAAAAATAATAATAATAATAAAATAAATAAATAAATAATAATAAAATAAAATAAATTTAAAGTTGATTACATCTGAAATGATAACATTTTAGATATATGATCCCTCTCTACCTTGACTGCCTCACTTGAACAAATAAGGTTGATGATAAAAGTATTGACCTCACTGGGTCACTGGGTTATTGTGAGAATTAAATAAAATTAAATGAGTAAAGCAATGCAAGTATGCAAGTAAGCTGCATACAAATTTTAAACGTTTTAGTTGCCACATTAAAAAAGTAAAATGAAACAGGTAAAATTAATTTTAATAGTATATTTTATTTAACTCATATATCTAAAATGTTATCATTTCAGATGTAATCAACTTTAAAAGTTATTTTATTATTATTATTATTTTTGAGACAAAGTCACGTTTTGTTATCCTTGGTAGAGTGCTATGGTATCACAGCTCACAGCAACCTCCAACTCTTGGGCTTAAGCGATCCTCTTGCCTCAGCCTCCCAGGTAGCTGTCACTACAGGTACCTCCCACAATGCCTGGCTAGTTTTTCTATTTTTTTAGTAGAGACGGGGTCTTGCTCTTGCTCAGGTCTTGAACTCCTGAGCTTAAGGGATCCACCTGCTTCAGCCTCCCAGATTGCTGGGATTATAGCCCCTACACCTGGCCTCAACTTTAAAAATTATTGAACTATTTTACTTTTTTTTGTACTAAGTTTTTAATATCTGATAAGTATTTCATATTTGTGTAATATTGTAGCACGCCTCAAATTAGACTAGCCACATCTCAAATGCTCAATAGCTGCAAGTGGCTAGAGACTACCTTATTGGGTAGCACAGGTAAAAAATATTAAAAAACAGTATATAGCACATTGTGTACACTAAATAAATTTTAATTCTCAGCATCATTATAATCCTCTCTCAGAAATTGCTATAGACCAAAGTCAAAGTTTGTGACTCATAATACTCACTGATATCACCTGGTTCCAGAGCACAGCATTATGCAACACTGTAAGAGTTAGTGAGAAAATGATTCTGTTTTAAATAATCTTTTTATCTTTCTGATTATATGAAGGAGAAAGTGTCAGTTTGGTAGTATAGGGCTTTGGTGTTTTGGTCTTTTAATTTTTTATTGAGCTATAATTCACAGACAATAAAATTTACTGATTATAAGGATATTGTTAGATGAGTTTGCCAAATGTATACAGTTGTATAACCACCTTCTCAAACAAAATATAGATCATTTCCATCACCCAAGCAAGGGCTTCTTAAAAATCAAGAAACAAAACCCAACAAGAACCAATGGCTTTCCAGAAAAATCATACCAATTTATACTTGAACTAGCAATATTTGAGGACTGCTTCACTGCACATTTATCTTAAGGAAATAATCAGAGATGTCAGCTGTTTATTGGAGCTTTATTTACATAAAAATGTAAATAACCTAAATGCCCAATAGTAATGGTTAAAGAAAGACACAGCCTTAAAAATGAAATTATATAGCCATTAGGATTATTTCAAAGAATTTTTTTCCCTTGAGACAGAGTCTCATTCTGTGCCCTGGGTAGAGTGCTGTGGAGTCATAGCTTATAGCAACTTCAAACTCTTGGGCTCAAGAGATCCTCCTGCCTCAGCTTCCCAAGTAGCTGGGACTATAGGTGCCTGCCACTAACACCCTGCTAGTGTTTCTATTTTTAGTAGCAATGAGGTCTCACTCTTGCTCAGACTGGTCTTGAATTCCTGAGCTCAAGTGATCTGCCCACCTCAGCTTCCCAGAGTGCTAGGATTACAGGTGTATTTTGAAGAATTTTTAACAACATGGGAAAATGTTCTTGATATAGTTAAAAGAAAAACAGGTATAAACCTGTATAGGTCCTAATTATATTAAAAACAAAACCAAAAATACCTCTAAAACATTAAGGCAAAGAAAAAAATTAGAAGGAAATAATGTTTAGCACTGAGTAGTGACATTATGAATTATACTTATTTTTATGTTTGATTTTTTTAACAGTGAACATGAATACCTGGTGGGGGAGGTTGCCTATTTTTCTGTATCCATTTGCTAGCACTATCTATTTTTGCTATTTATAAGAAAAATAGTTGAAAATTGGGGTTATTAACTATTTTGCAGGTTTATAGCTAATAAGAGTTAAGTTGAATCCAGGAGTATTACATAGAACCTGCTATGTACAGTAATTATTGTGGCTTGAAAGGGAAGCTGGCTGTAAGAGGACTGTTGATCTGGGTTCATCTTCTAGCTGGATTCATCTTTCTCTTTGTCAAAGTCTTAAGAAGTACTGAAAACTAGAGCTCAGGTGGTAATGTAGGCAAAGGCAATAAATACTATTGGCCAATACACTCACCTATCTTCCTGTATACCCTCTACTTCTATCCTGGGTTCTGTGAAGACAAGGGCTTTTTTTCTATTAGAACATTCTATCTATGTGGATCAGGTTCTTGGCCTATCAGCTCACACAGCTAACTTAAAGCATCAATGGCCGCCAGCAGGGACTGGAACTCTTTAATATTGATTGACTTGTGAAGTGATAAGGCAGGGCAGCTCAAAACCCAAACCATTACACTCATTGATTTTCAAGGTAGGATCATGTGCTTCAGAAATACAAGTAGGACAATGGTTCAGTTTATTGCAAGTGAATAAATAAAGGGTGTATTTTGTTTAAATACATCCAGGAATTTGCGTTTTTATAATAAACAAATGCTCATTTTGGTGAATAATTCTCATTAGTTTTTTTTTTTTTTTTT
>NW_003852569.1:3043165-3046066 GCF_000181295.1 Otolemur garnettii
CCCTACAATGCTCCTTAAGTGATAGTGAAAACCAGTCCTCACATAGTCTACAGGGCCCTCCAAGATCAGGCCCCAGATATCCCTCTGACCGCATCTCCCTCTCATTTTCTTCTTGCTCGCTCCACCTAGACTGACCAGCCCCTTGCAGTTCCTGCAACACACTGCGTGACTCTGTCTTAGGACACAACTCTGCCTATGCTGGGATCCTTTCCCCCATAGCTGTTTGGTTTACACCCTTGTCTTCTTCAAGTCTTTGCACAAATTTTTTCTTAATGAGGCTTTTCCTACCAACATACTGAGAAGTGTGTCCTTCCTCCACTGTCCCTAAGCGCTATCAATTTCCCTTTACTTTGCTCTACATTTTTCCTTCATAGCATTTATCACTTTTGATTTGCTGTAAAATTTAACTTAAATTTATTGTTCATTTTTGTCAACACCTGCATTAAAATGAAAGCCTTATAAGGGTTAAGATCTTTGTTTTACTCATGGAAGTATCCCAGTGCTCAGTAAATCTGTGAGTGAATGCAGTATTGACTTTATGTTGTTTTCATGTGTTCAATAAATATTTACCTAGTCTAGGCTCAGCGCCTGTGGCTCAAGCGGCTAAGGCGCCAGCCACATACACCTAAGGTGGCGGGTTCGAATCCAGCCCGGCCCGCCAAACAAGAATAATGGCTGCAACCAAAAAATAGCTGGGCGTTGTGGTAGGCGCCTGTGGTCCCAGCTACTTGGGAGGCTGAGACAGGAGACTTGCTTGAGCCCAGGAGTTGGAGTTTGCTGTGAGCAGTGAAGCCATGGCACTCTACCCAGGGGGACAGCTTGAGGCTCTGTCTCAAAAAAAAAAAAAAAAATTACCTAGTCTAGGCCTCATAACTAGGGCAATATGACTTTTGTTCTACATAGATGTTGGTGAAATCTGTGGTACTATAGCAATGACTCATGTCACATAATTCCTAGAAATTGAAATTTGACATTTTTCTTCTACATGAGGATATATTGTACTGATATGACAAATGAGACAAATGAAGAGAGAAATAATAAGGGGAGGGAACGTAATTCCGTGTGAAAGGCAAATACCAAGACAGGCAAAGGCAGTCTGTGCACTGCAGACCTGCACAGCCCAGAGATGCACTGGACTGGCTTCTCATGACAGCATTTGTGAACGATCAGGTCACTGCTAAATCCAGTACCCAGATCATTTTTCAGGGCAGGTTCTCTGCCTTCAAAAAAGCATGAAAATTATACCTTTAAGAAGGTCTCTATATTGGCTACTACATTTTATTTCTTTATATTTCATCATACATGAAAGGAAAAGGGAAAGCAATAGAAAATTCATGTTAAACTTTATATGGTTATGGAGAGAGAAGAAAATATTGACTGTCTTTATTTAGAAGGCAATTTTATCAAAAATGTTGCTAACGGGCAGTGCCTGAGGCTCAGTCGGTAGGACGCTGGCCCCATATACCAAGGGTGGCAGGTTTGAACCCGGCCCCAGCCAAATTGCAACAAAAAAATTGCTGGGCATTGTGGTGGGTGCCTGTAGTCCCAGCTACTGGGGAGGCTGAGGCAAGAGAATCACCTCAGCCCAGGAGATGGAGGTTGCTGTAAGCTGTGATGCGACAGCACTCTACCGAGGGTGATAAAGTAAAACTCTATCTCTTAAAAAAAAAAAAAAGTTGCTACAGGCCAGGCGCAGTGGCTCACATCTGTAATCCCAGCACTTGGGAGGCCAAGGCAGGTGGATTGCCTGAGCTCGCAGGTTCAAGACCAGCCTGAGCCAAAGTGAGACCTCATTTCTAAAAATAGCCAGGCACCTGTATTCCCAGCTACTTGGGAGGCTGAGGCAAGAGAATCCTTGAGCCCAAGAGTTTGAGGTTGCTGTGATCTGTGACGAATGGTGACAAAGTGAGACTCTGTCTCAAAAATTAAAAAAAATTAAAAAAAATATTGCTAAAGAGATAATTAGCTTCTGCAAAGTTCTTTGGTGTTTCAGTAGCAAATACACACCTTCTATCCTTCTGTTTTAAATGGTGTTTAAATCTTAAACAATAATCACAATTACGCTTAATCAGAGCAGGCCCTGTAGAAACAAATCAAGTAACTCCAAAAGGCATATATAGGATTCTGCTTCATTACAACCAGTGCTTGAATCACTGAAAAATATTACCTCAAATAAACTTTTAAAGGAATGAAGTACTTAAGAAAGAGCCATTAAGTTATAACTTTGAATGGCAACTTGAATTTCAGGTTAACCTAATGTATATTTTCTTTTAAGGTCTAAGGGATATATATATATATTTAGGTACTTATACAAAACAAAGGCCCTTTTCTCATGTCAAAAATTACATTTGTCTCAGGAGGGAAAGAGAGATTTGCTTTCTATTCTTTATTTTTTAAGTTTTTTTTTTACAACTAAGATTTTGTTTCAATTTATAGGAAAGGCAATCTTGATGTACATCAGAATTAGAGGTCATTAAAACTGCTACAGGAGGGATAAGGGTACAGGTACTTTTCTGGGATGCAGGAGATCAATTTTGACCCTCTATCCATTACATTAAGTAATTAAATAATATGGAGAAAATAATAAACTAGTAACTGGTGGTTTGGGATCTGACGACAGAATAAATCTGTAATAATCTCAGATTTTATTTAAAAGTTGTAGAGATCAGGGAAACCAAGTGACTTGTATACCAGAAATATCCCATAATAAGCATTTCCCACATTGAAAGGAAGGTAGCTTCTATAGCACATGATACTCATAGTGACAAAATATGATTTCTTTCCCGTTTATTGGGGTACCCTCTAATCTAAGTCCTTATGGGGTAGACCAAACCATGTCTTACATGATTGAAAGTATAAAAGGTGGGCATTTATCACGGCATTTTTTTTTTTTTTTTTTTT
>NW_003852569.1:3047579-3048733 GCF_000181295.1 Otolemur garnettii
CCTCAAGCTGTCTCCCTGGGTAGAGTGCCGCAGCATAGCTCACAGCAACCTCCAACTCCTGGGCTCAAGTGAGTCTCCTGCCTCAGCTTCCCAAGTAGCTGGGACCACAGGTGCCCGCCACAACGCCCGGCTATTTTTTTTTCGGTTGCGGCCATCATTGTTGTTTGGTGGGCCTGGGCTGGATTCAAACCCGCCACCTTAGGTGTATGTGGCTGGCGCCTTAGCCACTTGAGCCATAGGCACCCAGCCGTCAAATCCATTTAAATGACTATCTGACCTCTTACGAAATTAAGAACAATCACTGAGGGTAATCATAAAAAGGGAACTAAAACTCAGGTTGGTAAGTATGAACTGATGCTGTGACTACCTGATAGGTGTATGTCAGTGTTATTAAACAAAGGCGCTCCCTGTATTTTAATGGCTGTCAAGGGTCAGGGAAGAAGGTCTAACCACAATAAGAAAAGAAATTAGGATTAAGACTCTCACATAAGAGAGACCCTCAATGAAAAAAGTAGACTAAAAAAATAAAATTATCTGCCCATAGAGATAACAAGGAAGCTTGAACATAAATGTGTACCAGCTTTGAATGGTTTAAAGCCCTATAGAAATTAACCTTAAAAAATGACTCCAGACTGAAATGCTCTTAGGGTACCTAGCCAAAATAGAAGGAAAGATATGTAAGAGAGAAATACTTTCAACTTACAGATCCCATAGATATTAAGATAACTTAAAGTAAAAGTATAGAACACATAAGGATTCATTATCAAGTAATGTTAGCAGATACAACAGTAGAATTAGACGTCTAAGTACTTCAGATTATAGAATTAATGTGGTTAAAGAAAAATGAAGCATTCTAAAACATGAGAAAAAAGAAGATATTAACAAAAACATTGGGCAAATTTGAAAAAGAAAGAAATAGACCTTGCAGGTATAAAAATACAATCTTTTAAATTAAAAACTCAATGGACAAATTAGATACAGATTAGACATTACTGAATTGAGAATTACTGAACTGAAATACTGATTTAAATAAAATTACACAAAGGGCAACACAGAGGGATAACAGATTGGTAATAAAAATGAGAGATTAAGGCTCGGCGCCTGTGGCTCAAGCGGCTAAGGCGCCAGCCACATACACCTAAGGTGGCGGGTTC
>NW_003852569.1:3050128-3055762 GCF_000181295.1 Otolemur garnettii
CGGGATTCGAACCCGCCACCTTAGGTGTATGTGGCTGGCGCCTTAGCCGCTTGAGCCACAGGCGCCGAGCCTATTTTTTCTTTTTTTTTTGGAATACAGATGGAATCTCAGTATGTTGCCCAGGTTGTTCTCAAATGTCTGGGTTCAACCAGTCCTTCTGCCTCAGCCTCCTGGTAGCTGGAGAGCCACTGTGCTTACCTAGGATATTTTTAGACAAAGATGTCAAGTTGGCTAGTAGCTGAAAGAATTATTAAAAATGTTGGGCGGCACCTGTGGCTTAGTGGGTAGGGCGCCGGCCCCATATACCAAGGGTGGCAGGTTCAAACTCGGCCAAACTGCAACAAAAAAATAGCCGGGTATTGTGGCAGGTGCCTGTAGTCTCTGCTACTGTGAGGCCAAGGCAAGGGAATTGCCTAAGCCTAGGAGTTGGAGGTTGCTGTGAACTGTGTGATGCCACGGCACTCTACTGAGGGCAATAAGTGAGACTCTGTCTTTACCAAAAAAAAAAGTCCTTTTATGAGAAGAAAATTGGATTGAAGGAAGGGCTAGGATGAAAGAAACAAAGTGGAGGGGAAAAAAGAGCAAATATGTGAATAAATATAAATAAATATTTACTAGTAAAAATAATGATTAATTTGGAGATTTAAAAAGGTAGACCCAAAACACTGGGCAATAATAGTGTTCAAGTTGGAAGGCAGGTGATTGGAGTTAAAACATTCTAAGATCCTTATATTACTTGTGAAAAAGGTAGAGATAGATTAATTTTAAGTTCTATTTCTTCATTCATTCAACAAATATCTTTTAAGGAAATGTAAAACTAATAGTGACAGAAGTCATATTAGTGAATACTTTATAAAGAGTTGTGACAAGGAGGGGACATGAGGCATAAGAACTTTCTGGGGGTGCTGGTAATACTTTATTTCTTGATTGGGTAGTGGTTACATAGATGTATTCACTTTGTGATACTTTATTAAGCTGTCTATTTGTTAATTATATACTTTTCTTTTTGTAATGAAGAACTTCGATGTTTATGTATGTGGTATCACAGAATGATATTTGGTCTTTCTCCCTAGTTCTTGGCACAAAGCTCCTAAAACCTTTATAATTTCCTGAGTGATAAGTGTGAGAGGAAGGTCTTTTGTGCCAATGAAGTGACTCTCCTACAGACCCTACAGTGGGCTTGTAGGTGGATTCAGGATAGGGGCTATTTGCCAGAAAAACCAAACTTTCAGTCCCACCCCCAGAACTCCAGGGTGGAAAGAATGGCTGGAGACTGAGTCAATCACCAATGGTCAAGGATTTAATTCACTGTGTCCCTGTAATGAAACTTCTATAAAAACTCCCTAGCTAATAGGATTCAGAGAGCTTCCAGGTTGGTGAATAGCAAACAGTGAGGTTCTAGGAGGGTTGCATGCTTGGAGTGGGCATGGAAGTGTCCTACTTCTACACCTTGCATGTCTTCTGTTTGGCCATTCCCAAGTTTTATCCTTTATAATAAACTAGCAAATGTATATAAAGTGTTTTCCTAATTCTATTACTCATTCCAGTAAATTTTCAAATCTGAGGACAGGGGCTTGAACCCCCATCTTATAGCCAGTCAGAAGTCCAGGTCGCCTGGGACTTGAGACTGGCATCAGAACTGGAGGTTTGTGGGATTGAGCCCTTTTAATTTGTGGTAACTGATGCTAATTCCAGGTACATAGTATCAGAACTGGACTGAACTGTGGGGACATCCAGTTGGTGTCCAGGAAATTGAAGAAGTGGTTTTGCAAAAGACACTGTGTATTTGCTATCAGGAGGAAAAAAACCTCTTACTGTAATATTTCTGTAAAAGTTATAAAACACAACTTACTGCAGAGTTTATACCAAAATAAAATTATAATAGATTATAAAGATATAACCCTAAGTATATACCTTAAAAATGATTTTTAGAAAGTTAATATTTCTATATTCTTGGCTGGGAAAAAAACTTCCAAGCTTTGACTACATAAAATTAAAACAACAATAACACAAGGGTGGCACCTGTGGCTCAGTGGATAGGGCGCTGGCCCCATATACCGAGGGTGGCAGGTTCAAACCTGGCCCCAGCCAAACTGCAACAAAAAAATAGCTGGGCATTCGGGCGGGTGCCTGTAGTCTCAGCTACTTGGGAGGCTGAGGCAAGAGAATCGCCTAAGCTCAAGAACTGGAGGTTGCTGTGAGCTGTGAAGTCACAGCACTCTACTAGGGAGACAAAGTGGACTTTGTCTCTAATAAATAAATAAATAAAACAACAAAATCTTTTTTTTGGAGGCAGAGTCTCAAGCTGTCACCCTGGGTAGAATGATGTGGTGTCACAGTTCATAGCAACCTCAAACTCTTGGGCATAAAGTGGTTCTCTTTCCCAAGTAGCTGGGACTACAGGTGCCTGCCACAATGCCCGGATATTTTTTTGTTGCAGTTGTCATGGTTGTCTTAGCTGGCCCAGGCTGGGTTTGAAACTGCCAGCCAGGGTATATGTGGCCGGTGCCCCACTCCTTAAGCCACAGGCGCTGCCCCCAACAAATCTTTTATAGATCAAAATTCTGTGAATAATATAAAACAAAAAAATCAAATAGAGGAAAAAGTTATAAATTATATAACAAATAAATAGCCAATATCCTTGATTATATACATAGAAATTTTTAACATTTTTAAGGTAAAAAAACTCAATTGTGAAATAAGCAAAAAACATGAACTGGCAATTCACAAAAGAAATATATATGTACATGGCCAGTGAGCTTTGGACACTGACAGAGAGGTTAGCAATTTCCCCAAGTTCACAGATAATAAGAGAGAAATCAGGATTCAAACCCAGAAAATCTTTACCCTTCAATAAATATTTGCTTAGTGAATGAATGACTTAACATTAAAAGAATTTTTTTACATCATGCTGGAAAATGTAGGTTGTAAGACAGAATGTACAATGAGATCCTTTTCTGCTCACACATGCACATAACTGTCTACACAGACTGGGGAAAAAGATCTGACAAGACCAAAATGTAATAGTGGTTAGATAATAGGAGCTTTTTTTTCTCTTTATACTTTATGAATTAAAAAAAATTTCAGAATAAGCATATACTACTTTCATAATAAAGGAGAAAAGTTATATTAAAAAACTGAAGAATAATACAAAATTAAAAAGGACACAAGTACTTCTGATAGGGTAGTACTTACCACATACGTGGCTCAGTGTGGATTTCTCAGGGTCCTCAATCATTTAATTCAACCATGTTGCCGTGGTTCTCTAGTCTCTTCCTCCTCTACCCTTAGATGCCAGATTAATCTTCCTAAAACACTGTAACTCTCTTATAATTCCCTTGCTTAAAACCTGTCAATAGTCCCCCATTTTCTACATAAGAAAGTAGAAATTTTGGCGCCTGTAGCTCAGTGGCTAGGGCCCCAGCCACATGCACCAAGGCTGGCAGGGTTGAACCTGGCCCGGGCAAGCGAAACAACAATGACAACTACAACAACAAAAAATAGCTGGGCATTGTGGTGGGTGTCTGTAGTCTCAGCTACTTGGGAGGCTGAGGCAAGAGAATCGCTTAAGCCCAAGAGTTTGAGTTTGCTGTGAGCTGTGACACTATGGCACTCTACCCAGGGTGACAGAGTGAGAATCTTGTCTCAAAAAAAAAAAATAAATAAATAAATAAAGTAAAAATAGCCAGGCATTGTGGTGGGCGCCTGTATCCCCAGCTACTTGGGAGGCTGAGGCAAGAGAATCGCTTCAGCCTAAGAATTTGAGGTTGCTGTGAGCTGTGATGCCATTGCACTCTACCAAGGGTGACATAGTGAGACTCTATCTCAAAAAAAAAAAAAAGTAGAAATTCCTCAAACTAGCATTCAAGGCCTTTCACAATTATGGCGTTCAACCATAATTTCACTTTGTTAGGCACATTCCAGCTAGTTGACTACTTGCTTCTTTGTACATCTATGTTGCCTATAGCTTTTTTTTGTTTTGTTTTTATTTCTTTTTTTCCTTATTAAATCATGACTATGTACATTTTTGCATTTATTTAAGGTGCTGAACTAATAAACAATGTGGAATGCTTACATTGAACTGATTAACATTCAGTCACCTCACTTGCTTCTTTGTTGTTCCTATAGCTTTTATAACTTGTTCATGTTGTTAACTCTACTAAGAACATACCTCCCTCCATTATGTCCATTTTCTACCCAAGGTTCAGCTTATAAGTGTATGATTTTCTCCATGAAATTTTTGCTAAGAATGCTTAACACTGTGAGCAAAGAGAATGCTCTGCTCTTTTATTTGTTTTTCCAGGCATTTATTTTTTCGCTTTTTTATGTCCTATCTTTCCAAATACATAGTGACTTACTTAAGGTAAGATTGTTAGCTTATTCATCTTTGAATTATTCTTACTAAATATTTACTAATGAATAAGGTTAATCAACAAAATAGAAAACTCACAGAATTCAATACTATTATATTTAGGTATTTTCAAAGTGCCAGTCTGTGGCTATTAAGTTTCTTAGCCTTTAAAAAAATTTTTTTTTCCCCTTTCTTATAAGTAGGCACAAGGATTTCTCCTTCTTTGAACATAGGAAACACGAATTGTAAACAGTGCAGGATGGTTCTTACTCTTCAGGTCATAGACCTAGTAAAGTGATTCATGAACTAATGGACTACAGATGCTTCATCTTGAACTCTAAATTATTCTATGAACTGATGTTGCAAATGCCAGAGCATTTTGGTCACAGCAATATGGTCAGCATTGACCAAACTTTTTCAACATAAAGGGAATTTATGCTTTATTCTTTGGGAAAAGGTACAGAGATATAGGACTGAATATTCTCCTTTACCTTTTTGTGTTGTGCACTGTGGTGCCTCCCAGGACAATCCTCACTCCAGGAGTAGTACGGTTCAGGTTATAAACAGTTAGAGCCTCTTCATAGGTGGCTCCGCCAATTACAAACACAATGATATCCTGAGGTCTGTGATAATG
The DNA here is from genome assembly GCF_000181295.1 of Otolemur garnettii. Taxonomy (NCBI): domain Eukaryota; kingdom Metazoa; phylum Chordata; class Mammalia; order Primates; family Galagidae; genus Otolemur; species Otolemur garnettii. Next base: position 3,055,114 of record NW_003852569.1, read on the forward strand.
AAGAAAGAGGTAATATCACAGGATAAGAAAAAAAAGGCCAAGACTTATTATCTAGAGAATTTTAATTTCTAAATCTTTCATTTTTGGTGGAAGAAGCAGAATTAAAGCAAAATAGAATAAAAGGCTTAAAAAAAGTTTTAATTATCTGAAATTGGCAGGAAACAGAGCAGGAAATGCTGAATAGTGATTTGCTTTCTGTACATGAGCGGATGTCTTATAATTTCTGTGCTGTGGATTTCAGAATAGCACAATAGTGTTTGCTGGAACCAAATGTAGAAATATTCTACATTCAAGAGGCTGCAGAGTGCCTCACTGTGACATGATATGGAGATAGCAGCATTTTGTGCTTGTACTACACATCTTTCATGTATAAACCCTTTGTCAGATAGTACAGGGCCATCACAATGGCCTCTAAGAACCTCAAGGCATTTTGGAAAGTCTTAGTATATTTGGATGTTCTCACAATAGGGGAATTAGAAACATTTAGTATTTTGAGTATAAAAAAAAATGGGACATATAAATTAATGGTGCTCCAAGGAACTCCACCTCTTCTTAAAATCTTTGTTTCTGGCTCGGCGCCTGTGGCTCAAGCGGCTAAGGCGCCAGCCACATACACCTAAGGTGGCCGGTTCGAATCCCCAGCCCGGAC
>NW_003852569.1:3056957-3078607 GCF_000181295.1 Otolemur garnettii
AAAAAAAAAAAAAAAAAGAAAAGAAAAGAAAGAAAAGGAAAGAAAATAATAAAATAAAATACCTTGAAAAAATTGAAGTTATTTTTCAATTAATTAGGTAGAGAGTCAATTATGATATTTCTATGTGGACTTGGGACTTAAAGTCATATATATGAAACACTAAATTTACTTTATAAGACAAAATAAGCTTCATTCAAATCTGTCTACAAAACAATACATCTAGCACTACAGTGCTTTTAAGAGTTACATACCCTTACATATAGTTATATGCTATATAATCTTTTTTTTTTTGCTATTTAATAAACACTGTTTTGACTAGATAAGTGCATGTACATGGTATAAAATACAAAAGGGTATATGGAAAAAGTAAGGTTCCCGCCATTTCAGTTCCCTCCCTACTCCCTCATCTCTAGAATCAAACACTGTTATTTGTCTCCTATGTATCCTTTCAGGGATATTATCTGTGTGTACTGTGTGTATACATTTGAATGCATATGGAAGCATTTTATATACATCCTTCTGTCCTTTGCCCGTATCTTGGATGTACTGTGAATTTAAAATTTTGATAGATATTACCAAGTTGCTTCACAGATGTCATTCCACCAGTAATTCAGCAAAGTGCTTATTTCTCTAAATCTTTATCAACACCATGTATTATGAAGGCTTTTGTTCCTCCCAATCTGATAAGTGAAAAAGTAGTATCTCATTATGGCTTCTCATTATGATCTATCCCATAAAGATATAACCTACAGATACTGATCTATGTACCATCAGCATGGAAGACTAGAGAGATGGTATAGTAAGAAGAGGACGAGGATGGAACCCAGTGAACTCCAACAGTGAAGGGATAGGTGAAGGAACAGGAAATCTCAAAGGAGACAAGGAATTCACAGAGGATACAAGGTAATAATAAAACCAGCCAAGTGCAGTATTTCAAGGAACAGAAAGTTAAATATAGTCTTAAAAACTATAGATAGGTCAAGTAAGATTAGGGATGAAAGTGTCCATTGGGGCCAGATGCAGTGGCTCATGCCTATAATCCTAGCACTCTGGGAGGCTGAGGTGGGTGGATCACTTGAGCTCAGGAGTTGGAGACCAGCCTTAGCAAGAGTGAGACCTTTTCTCTACTAAAAATAGCAAAATTGGGCATCATGGCAGGTGCCTGTAGTCCCAGCTTCTTGGGAGTCTGAGGCAGGAGGATCACTGGAGCCCAGGAATTTGAGGTTGCTGTGAGCTATGATGCCATAGCACTCAATCCCAGGGTGACCAAAAAAAAAAAAAAAAAAAAAAAAAGAAAGAAAGAAAAAATGTCCATTGGATTTATCAGCAGAGGTCATTGATAATTATGGTGACAGGAGGTTTGGTAGAATAGTCTTTTGTAAAAATGCTTTTTCTTTATCTAATTTATGAGTTATTCTCAACATCCTGTTTTGATCCTCATTTTTAATAATTCTATAATCATGCTCTTATGACATAAAACCTTTATCTTTAGCTTTAATTTTCATTCTGGGTTCCAGATTCACATATCTGTACATCACGAGTCATTTCAGATTAATCATGTCTAAAACTAAACTCTACTATTCAGTTTCTCCCTTTAATCTGCTACTTTGCTTATATTCCCTATTTTGAGCAATAGTACTGTATGAGTTTTCTATTGTTGTTGAAACAAATTACCACGAACAATTGGCTTAAACAATACAAATTTATTACCTCATAGTTCTGGATGTCAGAAGTCTGCCATAGGTCTCAACTGGGCTAAAACCAAGGTTACACAGGGCTATGTTCCTTTTGGAAGCTCTAGGGTGGAATCTGTTTCCTTGACTTTTCCAGCTTCTTGAGGCTGCCTGTGAGACCCTAGGTTGTGGCCTCCTTCCTCCATCTTTAAAGCTAGGAATGTTTCACATCTATTACCCTGCTGTTGTCACTTATCTCTCTGACAAGAGTCAGGAAAGGTTCTCTGATTTGATGCACTTGTGATTAGACTGGGCCCACCTGGATAATATCTCCATACCCTTGATCACATTTCCAAGCTCTCTTTGCCAAATAAGGCAACATACTCACAGGTTCCAGGGATTAGAGTGTGAACATCTTGGGGGGCATTATTTAGCTTGTCATGGGTACAATCTATCCAATCATACACAGTCACCTAAGAATAAATTTTGAGTCATCTTTTATTCTTCCTTCTTCTTTTATTTTTTACCTTCTCACCCTATCCTTATGCAGATGGCCACTGATTCGTGCCATTTTTATCCCTGGAATATCTTGACTCCACCCCTTTGCTCAGTTTCTCCTGCCTTGTTGCCAAAGTCCTAGCATATTTAGGACTTATATATATTTCATTTATACTTCATTTATCAGCCCCTTTCATCTTCCAAAACACAGATCTGATCATGCCTTTCCCTGCCAAAAGATAAAGGCAATAGGGCTGGGTGCGGTGGCTCACGCCTGTAATCCTAGCACTCCTAAAGGTTGAGGCGAGTGGATTGTCCTGAGCCCACAGGTTCAAGACTGGTCTGAGCCAGAGGGAGATCCTGTCTCTAAAAATAGCCGGGCGCCTGTACCGGTAGTCCCAGCTACTTGGGAGGATGAGGCAAGAGAATTGCTTGTGCCCAAGAGTTGGAGGTTGCTGTGAGCTATGATGCTACAGCACCCTACCAAGGGTGATAAAGTGAGACTCTATCTTTTTTTTTGAGACTCTCAAAAAAAAAAAAAAAGAAGAAGAAGAAGAAGAAAAAGATAAAGGCAGTCAGAGCAACGCTTAGTTAATATACATAGTATAGTACTTAATGTCCTTCTCAACTAGCCCTTTGTCTTTCCAGCCTTGTTTTCTTTGTTATACCTGTTCTCTGTTCTCTGGTTACACATATCACTAGAAAGCTTTATGAGGGTAGTAATTTTTTTTTTGATTCCGCATTGCCAAATCCCCAATCCTAGAACAGTACCTAACACACAGTGAGTAATTAAGAAATATATGAGCAACAGATGCTGGAATGAGTGAACTCATTCTATTTTCTGTTTCTCAAGGACCGTGTGTCAGCACTGACCATTCACTGAGTGCCCGCCATTTATCAGGCACTTTGCTTACAATTTTGCAAGACAAAAATCATAACTGAGGCAGCAGAAACTCATAAAGGTTAAGTAGTTATCTGATGGTCATTCTATCTTAAACTAATTTCAGTCTGTTTGGGCTCCCACTATGCCACCAAATAACCTTCCCTGTCAAGGTCACACTGCTAATTCCAAATGATCATTTTTTAGCCTTTGTCTTACTTAACCTGTCAGCAACATTTGACTAAGTTGATCACTAGCTCCTCCTGGGGATACTTTCTTCACTTGGTTTCCAGATCATCATGTTCTTGGTTTTCTTCCTACTTCATCAGTCACTACTTTCAAGTGTCCTTGATGGTCTCACTTCATCTTCCTGACTGCTTAATCTACAATGCTCAGAGCCCAGACATCAGTCCTCCTTTCTTCTTAATCTAAATGTATTCCCTAGATCTATTCTATTCAGTATAGGGGGGGCACTAGTCACATATGGCTATATAAAATAAAATAAAAATAAATCCAGCTCTTCAGTAGCAGCACTAGCCACATTACAAGTACTCATAGCCACACTGCTATTGAGTGGCTACCTTACTGGTTAGCATAAATAGAGCACATTTCTATCACTGTAGAAAATTCTATAGACAGCACTTCCCTAGATGGTCTTACTTAGTTTTGTAGTTTTAAATACATCTATCTGCCAATGACTCCCAAATCTCTATCTCTAGCTCACACTTCTAAACTTCAAACTTAAATATCTGTCTGCTTGACATTTCTACTTAGACATTTAACAGATTTCTCAATTTAACTTGTTCAAATCCTTAATCTTCTTCTCTAAGCCTCTTCCACCTATAGATTTCCTCATCTTACTTAATGGCCACTTTTAGAATTTTAGCTGCTTTGGCCAAAAACTTTGGAGTTATCCTAACTTCCTTGTGGTGGGTGGGAAACATAAGTCAGGGACACCATGATAGAGAGAGAGAAGGAAGCAGAAGCCAGATCATGGAAAACATCAAACTTTATAGGTGAGCCAGGCGCGGTGGCTCATGCCTGTAATCCTAGCACTTGGGAAGCCAAGGTGAGTGGATTGCCTGAGCTCACAGGTTCAAGACCAGCCTAAGCCAGAGCGAGACCCTGTCTCTAAAAATAGCTGGGTGTTGTGGCAGGTGCCTGTAGTCCCAACTACTGGGGAGGCTGAAGCAAGAAAATGGCTTGAGCCCAAGAGTTTAAGGTTGCTGTGAATTATGATGCCATGGCACTCTATTGGGGGTGACAAAGTAAGACTCTGTCTCAAAAAAAATTTTTTTAGAGGCCATGGAGAAATCACTAAAGGGTTTTAGCAAGTAACCATAATCAAATTTACTTTTTTTGGAAGATCATTTGGGTAGCTGTATGAGAAGCAATCGAGGGATGCTGGTGGGAAAAGCTGGAGAATAAAAGGCTATTGTAAGACTTTTGGGAAGATATAATGAAAGATGAAACTAAAGGAATACCAGAAGAGAGGGAGACAAGGTACTGGATACAGAAGACACAATATTGACCCTTTAGTATTTGATCAATGATTGAAAGTGGAAGATGGCGGTAAAACAGGAGTCCATGATAACTTTTAAGTTTTCTGGGTTTGGTGACTAGGTGTAATGGCTTATGTCTGAGAAGAAAGAAAGACTTATTTATGGAGAGTAAGGCAAAAACATGTTGTGTTTTAGACTTAAAACTTAAATGTTTGGGCTATCCTAGTGGAGATGCCTGCTTGACACCTCGATATTCAGGCCTGGTGGTTCCCCTGAATGGTAACTGAAGCCACAATTCTCTCTGAGAGCCAAAGACAGAATTTTGGGTGAGTTCCTAACATCTTTAGAATAAGCAAGAATGGTCAGGAAAGGCAACTGAGAAGGACATTTTCAGAAATCTAGGAGGAGAATCAGAAGAAAGAAGCCAGAGGGGCAAGTGAGTTTTAAGAAGAATGGTTGACAGTGTTAAATGCAGAAGTAGGGGTAAATAATGTGAGAATTAAAAGCGTCCACTGGATTTACCAGTGTGAGCAAGAAAAGTCATAGTGTGTGGTAACGGAGTAAGGAGCCAGGGTATATGGGTTGAAGAACAGAGAAGTGAAGATAGTGACTGTGGGTTCTTTACCCATGAAGCTTGGCTGTGAAAGAAGGGACATAGTTTAGAGGAAAAGTCAGGTTCAAATGCTTTAAATTTATTATTTTATTTAACAGGAAAAACTAGTATATGTTTATAGCCTATAGGAAAGAAGTCAGTAAAGAAGAAACTGAAAATATATAGGGGAGGGCAAGAGTCAGGTAGGGGTGGAAGAAAGAGAATGGGGGAGGGGAAGAGGAAGAGAGGAAAAAGAAAGAGAAGTGGGCATGGTGGCTCACAACCTAGCACTCTAGGTGGCGGAGGTGGGTGGATTGCTTGAAAGCAAGCCTGAGCAAGAGCAGAGCTGGCATTTGTGGTGGGTGCTTGTAGTCCCAGCTACTTGAGAGGCTGAGGCAGGAGGGTCACTTGAGCCCAAGACTTTAAGGTTGCTGTGAGCTATGATGCCACAGGACTCTACCCAGGGCAGAGACTGCAACTCTGTCTCAAAAAAAAAAAAAAAAAGAAAGAAAGAAAAGAAAAGAAAGAGAGAGTGAGAGTGAGTGTGTGTGCAGAGAGCTGTAGAGAGGGTGGGCATCAAATACTCAATAAAGAAAGACTTCTGAAGACATGATCGAAGTCTAAACAATGGTGTTGGCAGAGAGAATAGTTCTAAATAGGAAAAAGGATGCATTTTCCTCAGAATGAAGGCAGGCCGTAGAGGTGGGGCTATGCAGATATGTTTTTAAGTATGGGGCTAGACATTAAGGGGGTTAATGTTTGACAGACTCAATTTTTTTTTTCTCTGTGGAGTAAGAAACCCTGGGATGAGCTAGGTGACTTAGATAGAATGGAAAATATTCAAAACGATGTGGCGAATGAGATAAAGAGAGATCTAGAGGTACATAAAAGTTTGGCTGAGCGAGGCCCAAGGGAGGTTGGAAACAATGAATGTGTAGCAGCACTAATCCATAATTTGTGTGATCTCCTCTAGCACTATATAGAAGTAGACAGAAGCCTAACGCAAAGTTAGTAATCCATTATTAATCTGGTGCTTTAGGCTGTAGGAAAAGAGCTTTTTTATAAATCTGTATGAAAGTAACATAGCCATATCTATACAAATATTTTTAATTCTTTATGGTTATTCACAAAAAGTGTAGAACTCTAGAAAGCAATAACAATATCCATATGCAAAACAATACCTTGAATATGGTAATCAGTTTTATTGAATTACAACAAACTTGCAACAAAAGCATTTTTGGCCAATGAAGAGCAATATGTTTCTCTTTGTCCACTTTAGGTGGGAGCTAGCAATCTAGCTAATACTTTTACAAAAATTATTGGAAAATTCCTTGGAAAATGTTGAAACTGTTTTTGTACACTGCAAGCTTTAAGCTAAGTTATTAAATATGCTAAAGAGCACACAGCAGAGCCGCTGAGAGACACTGCGGCCTCATCTCACAGACAGTGTCATCAGAGTGTGGAGGCGACAGGAAGAAAGGCTTCTTCAGATGTCAAGACAGAAGGCCATATGAGGAAGCCCTCCAAAGTGACTGGAGGTGAAACAGGAGGTGAAGACCTTGGTTCTGGAGCAGAATCTTTCAACCAAGATGATACAAGAGGAGGATAAAAGGACTGCATAAGTGAAAAACATTGATGATTTCTCAGGGACAATTAAATGGTTCTTTAACTTTATGAAGAGAGAATGTTTGAGCGTGAGGACATGAACAAAACTTGCCCCAAACTTCCAGAAATAGGAATCTTTTTTTTGAGACAGAGTCTCACTTTACTGCCCTTGGTAGAGTGCCCTGGCATCACACAGCTTATAGCAACCTCCAACTCCTGGGCTTAGGTGATTCTCTTGCCTCAGCCTCCTGAGTAGCTGGGACTACAGGCACCTGCCACAACGCCTAGCTATTATTTTGTTGCAGTTTGGCTGGGGCTGGGTTTAAACCTGCCACCCTGGGTATATGGGGCTGGCGCCCTACTCACTGAGCCACAGGTGCCGCCCCAGAAATAGGAATCTTGGGCAGTACTTTGTGGCTCAAAAGGGTGCCGGTCCCATATGCAGGAGGTGGCGGGTTCAAACCCAGCCCCGGCAAAAAAAACAAAAAAAAAAAAACAGAAATAGGAATCTTTTTAACACTAAATTTCTAAGGATATAAATTTTTAATTCTTCCCACTGGGTTTGAACATGCCACCTGTGGTATATGGGGCTTGCGCCCTACAGTAAGATTCTATATACAGTATTCCTATGGTGAGGGACAACTCTACCCTGAGGTCTGTTATGCAATTTATCTTACAGTTTATGAGTAAGTACTCATGAATTACACAGATTATTTTATTAAGAAGGAGGGAGGGGGTTTCTCCTTTGTAGGGGTATAGTGACTATCCTGGTGACTGAAGAGAAGAATCAAACAATAACACTTATGTTTGTTTTGAGCTCTTGATCTGATAAATCAATTTAAAAAGAGGCTGTGCAGACGGATCAGGATAATGATAATCGTGGAAAATGATGTTGCTTCTCCACAACTACACTCTATCATCTGCTTTAAGACCACATCTGCCCCTCATGGAAAAGAAAGGCAAGAAGTGGGAAGACATAAACTCAAGTAAGCTTTTAGCATTTCCAGAGAATATTGTCCTTTAGTCTGATAATTTCAGGGTACCAGGATATTTCTGTGTTACCAGAGGGGAAGGAAAATGTCGTGGATGATAAACTGTGGGTATAGGTTATATAAATAAAAGGACACAACCTAGATACAGGGATGGGATCTTAGAGCTTGGCTCAACTGTATACCTAACAAAGATGACTATGTCATATTTGGTTATAGAAAACATTAATATTGTCCTGAGCCTCCTACTATTTATTTAAGCTTGCTTAAGGAAGAAAATAATTATTTTAAAATATCCCTGACATTTTTCCTCTTCATTCCTTTCCTCAGTGAATTTTAAAAGAAGTTCTGATAAGGCCAATGGTAAAATATATAGCGAATCTTTTTAATTTGATGGTAGAAGCCAAGTGGAACACACAAGTTCAATTCTTCATCCACATCTCCCGGTGTTCTAGTACTCACCATAGCAATAAGAAGCATTAATTAGAGCAGACAGCAAACATTAGAAAAGAGCAGCCCGTTTATGCTGTATATACACGAATCATCAATTTGTATCTCATTTTGTTGAAAGAATAAAAATAATTTTTTACATACAGGATTTCTGGAAATCATTTTCTACATGTGAATAAGCTAGGTGGAAGAACAAACTCTAAAATGGCAACATTTTATCTACCTTGTTGATATTAACCCCAGATAAAATTCACATTTTTAAATAAACTTATAAGTGATAAAGTCCTTCTGAACATTTATTACAGGGAAAAAGGCTGGCTCAGCACCTGTGGCTCAAGTGGCTAAGGCACCAGCCACATACACCTAAGGTGGTGGGTTCAAAGCCAGCCCGGCCTGCTAAACAACAATGACGGCTGCAACCGAAAAAAAATAGCCAGGCGTTGTGGCGGGCGCCTCTGGTCCCAGCTACTTGGGAGGCGGAGGCAGGAGACTCGCTTGAGCCCAGGAGTTGGAGGTTGCTTGAGGCTCTGTCTCAAAAAAAAAAAAAAAGGCTAATGAAAAAGGAATGCCGCTTTATAGAAATGAAAATAAGCTGCTTCAACAAGATCCTACTACATAGGTGGAAATGTGAAAAGTATTTCCTTTTTAATCTGACTTATTCTGCATTGTAAGATCATACAGCTCCAAACAAACAAGAATGGAAAAATTCTTGTTTTTATCAGAGACAAAAAGCAATTCTGAAATGAGGAAAAAAAATTAGTCTGAAATAGGGTATGTGGGAATTCTATTTGTAAGAGAAAGATTAAACCCAATTTGTGTATATAGCTATGCTGCCAAACAGGTTAACCACTAATTTAATGGCTAAGGGCTAAAAAAATTCTCTAAGTGTTTTGGTTTTGCAAAGTTGCTTTCTTGCCACATTTAGCTTGATACTTTCTAGTAGTATAACAACAATAAAGCCAAGAATTCTATTATGAGATTTAAACTATCATAAAGATGAATAAAATGAATGAGAAGATCCAGAGCCAAAAAGTGGCTAGAGCTGAGAGCAGGGCCAAATGGATGCAGAGTCAAAATACGTTATAGAGTTAATTGGAAACGACCAGAATCTACATGTTCTTTGGCATCAATTAAATTTATTCTCTAGTTTAATCTTTCTAGCTGTTAATTTTGGCATGGAAACTAGCATAGATACCTATGTAATTTAACAAACATCTACCTAATACTCTACTAAACACTTACTGTTTGTAAAGCACTGTGTTAAATGTTGTGAAGATACCAAAGATTAACAGAACATAATTCATAGTTTAAGATTACAATACCAAATGCAATAACTAATAGGAAGGATAGATATGTATACAACTAACTACTGTCTCAATATCCAGAGGTAACAACTATTAGAAATTTCTTGTTTATTCTTTCAGAAATAGTTACTATATACATACATATACATGTATGTGCTTATACATATATATTATACACATATGTATAATCAAGCACATATTTATATGAAATGTACATAGTCACATTCATGCTTGTATACTTTTTTCCAAAACGGATATTATAGCATCTTGCTTTTCTATCCAAGGTATCTTAGAAAACTTTGCATTCTTAAGAAAAAAGAATGTGTATTTTTCTACTGTAATTTAGGTAACTGGTCCTCTATTGAAAGATATTTAGCTTGTTTCCAGTTTTTTGCTATTACAGATAATGTTTCTGTGAACATTCTTGTTTAATTATCTTTGTATATTTGTACATTATATAGCAAACTTCTGAAAGTATTAATATAATTATTAAGTTTTGAGCAGGGCCAGGAGCTGGTGTAGACATCTGTGCCCCCAACAACTGTAGTTTTGTAACCATTTCTCTTCAAAAATTTCCACTATTTTAGAATCTCATAATGTAGTTGTACTATTTTCTCCTGACCTTTCCTGGTCACGCTTACGCCCTGAAGACTAGCTCAGCTTTGCTATCCTCCTTTTTACTTTTTCTCTCTTTTTTTTCCTTCATGATTTTTAGTGACTTTAACATGTATGGATTACTCATCTAACATCCTGTTCACGTCACCCACACTGATCATGTCTTCTACCCCACAACAACCTTTATGTATGATTACAACTTAAACTTCTCCATTACAAGTGTCTGCACTACCCATGAAATCTTGAATTCAAGATATCCTTCTCCGATTATTTCCTCTCAACTTCTAATTCACCTACCACTAATACCCTTCTTTAATAATTCTTTGACCTCATCAAACATCCAGTTCATTTACAAATACTTTTTTCACTATCCAATACCATCTTCCTGTTTTTATTTCCCAAAGTTTTGGCTGGTCCCAACTAAATGACTTTTCCACATTTAATCCAAAGGAGCTAAAGGTTGTTAGAGAAAACCATCCTGGGTTCACTGGCTATATATTTTAAATGACCACAAAACTCCAATGGCACTTTACCTTGCCTAGAAATATGACTTAAATTTCCCTAGAAACTTTGACTCCTAGCCTATGAAATAACACTTTCATAATATTTTCTCTTTTTAGCTCTTACTGTAGCTAATAACTTAGCATTGTATTTGACTGAGAAATTAGACATGATGGTCCTATGTTCTCATCATCAAAACTATAAACCTATTGTATCTACACATATTGTTTTCTCTCTTGCTAAAGTGTAAGAAGTCCCTCTGCTCCTATTAAAAGCAACCCTTCTAAAAATAAAATGAAATAAAATAAAATAGCATAACATAACATAAAATAAAGGCAATCCTGGGCAGCGCCTGTGGCTCAAAGGAGTAGGGCGCCGGCCCCATATGCCGAGGTGCCGGGTTCTAAACCCAGCCCTGGCCAAAAACTGCAAAAAAAAATCTTAAAAAAAATGTAAATAAATACAGGTAATACCTCTGTTTGTACCCTGGATCCCCCAAAGGACATCTACAGCTCTTCCTTTTTCTCTTCTGTATTACTATTTCTCCTTCTTTACTGGATAATTCTCATCAGATTACAAATGTGCTCTGAATCTCTCTTTCCTCTGAGCCCACATTCTCTTCTAGATACCCCCCCATTTCTCTGTCCCCGTAATGCAAAACTTCTTTAAAAAGTATTATATGCATGTGCTGTCTCCATTTTATCTTACATCCTTTAATCCTCTCTAATTTGGCTTCCAGACTCACTGAAACTGGGGAAGAATACCATCAAAGTTTGTGTTGTGAAATCTGATGAATTCTTACTTCTCAGAAGATTGGACATAGTTTACCACTCATTCCTTGGTTGCCATGACACCATGTTTCCTGTTTTTTCTCCTACATTTCTGATTCTTCCTCTGTGTCCGTTGCTGGCTCCTTATTCTCCACTTAATGCTTGGTCCTGGGCTCTCTTCTTCTCCCTTTTCTATGCTTTCTCCTTAAGTGGTCTTACTTAGTTTCATGGCTTTAAATGCCACTACTATCTTGTCAACTCCCAATTTAGTATTTTGAAGGGGTTTGGCAGGAGGAATGAAGAGACTCAGACAGATTATGTGTATAAGGACTGAGGAGTTCTGGTTAGTCCTACTGAGTAAATCTTGGGTCCGTATTTATTATCATAAAGCAATTCCTTCCAGTATATGACATTTCCATTTGGTTATCTAATAGGCATCTCCAACTTAACAACAAAACTCATGATTTTTCCTCAAAACCTAAGAGTTAAACTTAACTTGTCTCTTACCTTTATTCTGTTAATCTGCTCTATTAAATAAATCTATTGATTCTACCTTCTCCCTCGGCCTCCAGCCAAACCACTTCCATTTCTCTTTTGGACTATTGAAGCCACCTCCTCATTGACTCCTGTTTCTATTTTTGCCTTCAATAATCCATTCTCCCCACAAGTGATCTTTTAAAACATAACTCAGTTCATGTCACTTATGTGCTTAATTCTCCTCTGATATTTGAAATGAAAACACACACACACACGTGCACACACACACACCTTTCCTTCCCAGGGGCTATAGGGCCCTGTGTGATCCAGCCCTGCTTATCTTTCTAACCTCTTACTTCCTCCTTCCTCACTCCACTCCAACCACATGGGGCTTCTTTCTATCCCATGAGCTTGCCAACTTCTCTTTCTCAAGTCCTTTGCTCTGGGTATTTCTTGTGCTTGGGATGCTTTTTCTCCTAATCATTATGTGACTGGCTCTTTCTTACAATTCAAAACGCATCTTTAATTTCATCTCCTCAGAGACATTCTTTCTCCATCTAAGGTAGTCTGCCTCACTCCTACAGTTATTTTCAGCTTATTACCCTTTTCCTCTATAGCACTATCTCACTCAAATTATATTCTTTGTTTGCTCACTTATTGCTCTATGTCTCCTCCACGTAAGTTACTTGAGGGCAGGTACCTTCTTTTCCTGTCACTTTTGTGTGTCCAGCATCTACAACAGTTCTTAGCATATGGATGTTATTCAATAAACATCTGTTGCATAAAAGGATAAGGCAATTGAATTATTAATGGTTTGCATATTTTGGTTTATAGTGACAAATGCCAACAGATGCTGACAACTGATATATATGCATTTTATTGGAAATGCATCATTCTGAGCTTTGAGAATGAATCATACAAATCAGAAAGGTTTGTTGTGCACTTATCATACATAATACACAACAGAACCTCCGTAGTTAAACACCTCCCTGCATTGACCACCTCCTTAAGTTGACCTAATTTTCATTTCACTGAACATGTACCACATGTGCGTATCAGTACAGCATGCCTGCTTCCTTATGTTGACCACTTCCATACATTGACCAGTTGGTTACAGTTTCTTGGATGGTCAATTTACAGAAGTTCTACTTCTTCTTGTGGCCTATGGTTTACCTTTAACAATAAGTAGCTAATTTCCTATTTAATAATTCGCAAATTAATGTTTCTACTTTTATCACATTAATTAGAGGGCTCGAGAATGTGTTTTTTTTCAAAGCATGTTTTTCAAAAAGCCTCTTAGGTGAATAACTTTGGGCTGCTTTTTATTCTTCTCACTTAGCTGACATTTCTGAATCCTAATGCCAAGGTCCTTAAACGTTTTATTTGAATGAATATTCTCAATAAATTTAACACCAGATGGATTACCTCTTGACCTTGAATTTTTAAAAGATGAATTTTTTTCCTGTTCTATACCAAATTATAGAGATTTTTTTAAAGGACAAAGTGAAAAAATACATTTTATCATGTAAAAGAAGTCATCAATGTATCTCAAAACATTTTCTCCTTTTGTAAATTTTTTATATTTATAAAACACTACACTTCCAAGACTATTATTATTATTATTTTTTGAGACAGAGTCTTACTCTATCACCCTTGGTAGAGTGCAGTAGCATCACAGCTCACAGCAACCTCCAATTCCTGGGCTTAGGTGATTCTCCTGCCTCAGCCTTCTGAGTAGCTGGGACTACAAGTGCCTGGCACAAACCCTGCCTATTTTTTTGTTGCAGTTTGGCCAGGGCTGAGTTCAAACCCTCCACCCTCGGTATAAGGGGCCAGCGCCCTACCCACTGAGCCACAGGCACTGCCCCCAATACTCTTATTATTATTAGCTGAAATAATAGAAGAATTATACCAACAGTAAAATTTTCACATTAATCTATTCAATAAGATTCAACTACATATGTTAGGGCTTTTATAAAATAGGGTCCAAATTTTAAAAATATGTATACATATTGGGTGGTGCCTCTCCCTCAGTGAGTAGGGCGCCAGCCCCATATACCAAGGGTGGTGGGTTCAAACCTGGCCCTGACCAAACTGCAACAAAAAATAGCTGGGCATTTTGGTGGGCGCCTGTAGTCCCAGCTACTTGGGAGACTGAGGCAAGAGAATTGCCTAAGCCCAGGAGTTGGAGGTTGCTGTGAACTGTGACACCACAGCACTCTACCAAGGGCACAAAGTGAGACTCTGTCTCTTAAAAAAAAAAAATTATACATATAAAAGAATATAATTTTTAACAAAGTAAAATTTGTGTATCTAATATTTCAAATTTGACGTTAGCCTAAGTAAATTGTTCTGGATGAGGTTTTTTTTTTATTAAAATTTAACTAACCACTGGATTAAAATAACTAATTGCTTTCTTTTGTTAATACTTGAAAGTCATTCTTTTCAACCCTGTGTAACAAATGGTCTTTATTAATTAGGTCTCTCAGTTGTGTGCTGGCCACATTTGGCAAAGTCCAGGACTAAACCAAAATAGTAACAACCTGCTCTGGATGGCAATCAAGCAGCAAATCTATTTTTGGCTTTAATATTTGAAACTCCAAATGCCATCAGACTGAACCTTAAATGGCATAAGTAAATTGGTCTGATACTAAAATACAGAATGAGGATGTGGGCCTTCTAAGACACTGTCTTTAGTATAATAGAAATAAATGTTTCAGGCTTAGCAGGGGAATTCATGTCTAATGTCGACATATGAAAAGAGAATCTTGAAACTGAAACAGTAAGGGAAGGTGGAGCATAATGAAATAACCTTAGCTTTAATCACTAACATTATTCTAAATTTCCTATTTGCTCAGTGTTACTGGTTTTATTAGTAGTAGTATCTTTGTGACCTTACCTGTCTCTGAGTGTGCTAGGGCCTAGATAAGGGTACAGGTTTTCTTTAAGCTTTCCTTTGATGAGCTGATCCAGGGTCTCATGTAGGAAAGGTTGATGCTGTGTATATACATTTTCTACTCCCTAAAACAGGGGAAAATGGTTCTTATGTCATTCTGGGGAAACTAGTAACATAACAGTTAATAGTACTCATATTAGAAAAGGATAGACACTCAATAGAGATCTCATGAGATAGAGTGAATAGCAATCTTAGAAATATAAAAAATATTTTAATTCACCAGAAAAATCTCATTAAACAATACCCTGAAATTCAAGGTTAGCTATTGCAAAGGAATTTAAAAATGGAATTGCTCACATCCTTTATCATCATCTTCCCTAACTTTCACCTTTTTGTGAAAATATTGAATGACAGGTAGAGCAAATAAAAAGAAAAGATCATATATAAAAGGAGATTGGCAACACCTAAGAAAACAGAAAAACTTCAGGAAGGGTAAGAAAGGCTAGGAGATTAAAATTAATTTTTGACCATTTTAAGAAAATAGGTCAGTATTTTTAAAAGATGAACAAATGTTTGCTATATCTTTAATTTCCTTTAAAGAAAAACTATCTAACACATCTTAAATTATAAACAAGTGGAGTAAAATAGCTGTGACTAAAGGAATTATTTGTTTTTTTACTCAAGTATTTTCTGAAAATATCTCCAGTTATTTCCTGCTTAGCTGTTTGGTCCAATGCTGACTCTGCTCAGTACAGAAAGCACTAAAATTCTGAAACAGCTTCTAAGAGGATGTCTGCTTTAATTTCATTTAATTGGCATAGTACTAAAATAGCAGCAATCAGAAGACCCTTTTTCTTTTTTTGAGACAGAGTCTCATTATGTTGCTCTCAGTAGAGTGCTGTGATACCACAGCTCACAGCAACCTCAAACTCTTGGGCTTAAGCAATTCTCTTGCCTCAGCCTCCCAAGTAGCTAGGACTACAGGCGTCCGCCACAACACCAGCTATTTTCTTGTTGCAGTTGTCACTGTTGTTCAAGCTGGTCCTGGCCAGGCTTGAACCCACCAGCCTCGGTGCATGTGGCTGGCGCTGTAACCACTGTGCTATGGGCGCCAAACCCATGAAGACCCTTTGAAGATCATATTCATCCACTCTCAGGGGCATCTACTGTTTCTCACTTAGCCAAGTGAGAGGAGAGCCAAGAGGAGAGGTCCATACCTTCAATCCTTTGAGGAACTGTTTAGTGATGGCCACAGCATCTTTGGGGCTGAAGAGGTCACTTCCTCTGACTCTTTTACCACCATATTCAACAACTGCAGCCACAAGCTATTAAAAAAAAGAGAGAGAGAAGTAACTTTTATTGCTGAGGGAGCAAATTCATTTCATAAGAAAATAGCTTTATTAAGGACATGAAGACACAAGAAGACAGAATTATACATTTCTATAAATAAAAAGGGTGTGATTTATCATTTGTTAGAGCTAAGAATATAACAGAGTTTGGTCCTATTTGGTGGGCTTTATATGTAAATTCAGTTACCTTTCGATACTTCTCAGAAACACCTTTATTCCTGAGGTCCATCATTAGTCCTGGCAGGCTATTGCTGCTGTGTCGCTCATAATGTAAAGCATAAAGCATCACTAGGCGGGCAGCATCAAACTCTGTCACTTTGGGGTTCTGCAGAAGCCTCTTCACATTCTGAAGAAAGACAGAACTTGCATTTATCCCCCTTTCACTTAAGTGATCTGTTGCATAATACCTTAGATCTCATAACTATTGAATGGTAATGATAAATCTGAATTCATGGCTAAGATTACTATGATAATGTACAGGTCATACATTTGGCGATTGTCTCAATGATAGAAAATCATTGTCCGACGTGAGAATTAAATAAGGAAATATATTCCAACTGGAATATATATATGTCTTTTAGGACAAGAATGAATTTAGTAAGGGATAGTCTCTCTTCTTTTCCAGTAGCCTCAGTTGTACCTGCCTTGCTGAGAGAAGAAACATATACTAGTCTCACCATTTCAATGAATAGAGCACAGAGTAGAACTGACCAATTAAATTATAACATCCTACTCCTTTCTCTTTTTTTTTCTTTAAGTTTTTGAGACAGAGTCCCATTATTATCTGGATTCCTAGCTACTGGTTTCTCTTAGTGTTTGTGATTAACCATGAAATGAAAACAAATTGGTAGAATTTTACATAGGACTGGGGTTAACATTCAAGAAGCATCAGAAATAACCAGGTGTCTCAAAATGGTTGACAGAGATGTAAGTATGTAATAGTGTATAATCTCTAAATTGAATATGTATGATTTTAAGAGGCAGATATTGACAGGAAACAGTGCCAGGAGAAAATCATGTTTAGGTTTTGCCAATGCTCACATTACCTTCCATGTAGTACAGATTTGTATTTATCATGCAGTGCAATATACAGCTTAATTCAAGTCAATAGGTTTTGAGCCCCCACTTGGTGCTATGCCAGGCACTGTTGGGGGCCAGATGAATTAGAGACAATTCCTGTCTCCAGTAGGTTCACTGACAATGGGGTAAAAGGTGATGAAAGTAATACAATCTATTATGTTATAAAGAATGTTTCTCAATTGATGACCTAGTACATGGTTGGGGGAGGAATGGGAGAACAGGGAGAGGGAAGGAGTGAGGGGATGGGGGGTTCGTGGTGTGTGGCACACCTCTTGGGGTTGGGACATAATTATAAGAGGGAATTTACCTAACAAATGTAATCAGTGCAACCTGATTCTTTGTACCCTCAATGAATCCCAAGCAATTAAAAAAAAAAAAAGAATGTTTCTTTGGTGTACTTTAGCTCTGTGAGATTGACACATATGGTAATAGTGTCAGTTTAACAGGAAGGTATATTGATTCCTGTGCAGTGTTTCCTAGCATGGAAAGGCTTCCTCATAATTAAAGAGGAAGCTTTACCAATATGTTAAAGATGAAAAAAGAACAAAAGATGAAAATCCTCAGAAGTGTTTTTGGCAAGAAGTATCTGGTTTTATAGATTCAAGAACTTCTGTACTTTCCACTATGTTACGGTATTTAGAGAAAGGCAAGTGCAAATGAAAAGGATGTTAGTATTTTGCTCTATGTTAAAAAGCAAAATGAAATAAAATAACAACCAAACACTGATTGATGAAGAAGGCTATCTTTTCTTTTTGAGACAGCGTCTTACTTGGTCATAGCTGGTAGACTGCTGTTGTGTCATAGCTCATAGCAACCCCAAACTCTTGGGCTTAAGCAATTCTCTTGCTTCAGCCTCCCAAGTAGCTGGGATTACAGCTGTGCCTGCCACAATGCCCAGCTATTTTTAGTGACACGGTCTCGCTCTGGCTCAGCCTGGTCTTGAACTTCTGAGCTCAGGCGATCTGCTCACCTTGGCCTTGTAGGGTGCTAGGATTACAGACATGGGCCACTGCACCCAGCTGAAGAAAGCTATCTTTATATGGCATTTTTAATTTTGATGAAATTGTCTCTATAAGAAACAAATCTTTTCAAGACCATATAATTTGAAGAAGAAAACATGAATGGCAATAATAAGACTGCAGAGGATAAACTAACTCTAATCTAGGTTTAAAGGTCAACACTAATATTTTTATTAGGATTGTTATTTTTATTAGGGCTCTGATTATAAAATTAAACACATTTCTGTCTTCTTTTAGTTACAAAGAATTTAAGTAGTCTTCTTATAACCTTATTTTCCCATAACCATGTTTATTTTTAGTGTATGATTTTGTAGAAGGTGAAATTTGGGGGGAACAAATATGTGGTATTATAACAAAGGCTAAAAATCGGTACAATCAAGAGAAAGTATATGTCATTGTTGAAAAATCAAGAAAGATCTCATGGAGGAGGTGACATTTGTAAAAGTTCCTGAACGATCGGTAAAAGCTGGAATTAGTGTGAGAGACCCAAAGCAGTGACACTCTTAACAGCGATATGGAACTCAGGATGAAAGGGCTTGGTTTAAAAATCTGGTGAGACCTTGGGTGTGCACTGGAATCTGAGGACCTAACTTACATCTGTATGATACTTTACAACTTACGAGATGCTTTCACATACCTTATCTTTTTAGTACTTCACACAACTATGTCCAATGTCTAAGGACTCTTCTGCTTATGCAGAATAGGAAATGAGAACTTCCTAGATCGCTTAAGTGGAAGTTCTCTGAGAGGTATTCCTAGTGTTGATTTTCTGGGTTAACATTTTACTACCATCATCCTTAGGAATCAAAAAGGAAGAAATTTCTCTTCTATGTATTTAGACCCCCGATTCATAAGAATTTCCTTCTTTTTTCCTTTTGTGGTTATCTTTCCCAGAGAGCAGCCATGGAATACAGCCTATTTAGATTAGCTATTCAAATGGTCCACTATTTTAAAATATAATATGAAGAAATTTCAGGGTACAAATTATTTATCAAATATATATATACAACTTTATATGTGTCTCAGGCAACTTGTCATAGGGTTAGAACATTGAGAAATCCCATGTGGCATCTCTGCTGTCACTCTTCTTATAGGCACCATGTTTTGTTTCTTGCCCTCACAGTCAACTCTCTCACACTTTAAAACTACTGTTTCTGGTTGACCTGTCTCTCTACCTTTAAGCAAATCTAAGATGCCCAAACAACTACAAACTCACAAAAGTGGCAGGAAGATAGTCAAAGACTATTTGCAATAATTAGTCTGTACCCTTCCTATTGGTTCTAATTACCTTCACTTGAATCTTGACTGTTGGCTTTATTTCTCATTAAGGATAAAAAATTTGGTGATGATCTGCAGAAATGGGAACCCACACTGCTGGTGGGGATGTAAATTAGTACAGCTATTATGGAAAACAGTATAGAGGTTCCTCAAAAAATTAAAAATAGAACTACCATATGATTCAGCAATCTCACTAGTGGATAGTATCCAAAGGAAATGAAATCAGTATGTTGAAGAGCTATCTGCATTCCCATGTTTATGTTTATTGCAGTACCATTCACAATAGCCAAGACATAAAATCAACCTAAATGTATATCATCAAGTGAATGGATGAAGAAAATGTGGTATATATAAACAATGAAATACTTTTCAACCATAAAAAGAATGAAATCCTGTCATCTGTGGCAAAATGGATGAAGCTGGAAGACATTGTATTAAGTGAAATAAGCCTGGCAGTGAAAAACAAATGCTTCATGCTATTGGACTCTAAAATGTGAGAGTAGAGAGAGAGTAGAACAGTGATCCCCACGGGATAAGGAGGGCAAGGGGTGGGGTGGTAAGAAGCGGGTCTATGAGTACAAATCACATTCAGATAGGAGGAATGTGCTCTAGTGTCTCTTCTAGGAGGATGACTAGATTTAACAATAATGCATTACATATTTCAAAATAGCCAGAAGAGTTCTCATCACAAAGTCAGAATGTTCTCATCACAAAGAAATGATGTTTAAGGTGATAGATATATAGATACACGAATCACCCTGGTTTGATCATTAAACAATGTATACATGTATCAAAACATCATGTTGTATTTCACAAGTATGTACAATTATTATGTGTTAATAATTTTAAAAGATTTACTTCTATTCTCTGAGATTTGGTATTGGTATTTTGATTCCCTGGCTTGACTCTTAGCTCTCCCTTGAGGACTTGGCCCAGATCTGACCTAGGCTTACATGAGTAGACTATTTTGCCTACTGTTTGAGCCCTTAGGACCCATGGCTCAGGTCCACGTCTTGGCTAGACTTATCTATCCTCTCATGAAAAGAAACCTGTAGGTACCCCAAGCTATCCTTTGACTTCATTTTGAACAACTTCTTTCACGGCTACTTGCCACATCATCTTGACTGACAATAGCATACATTATATTGAGAATTCAGGGTACTAACCAGAGAAAAGGAGAAAAAAGAATTAGAGAAGCTTCTAACTACATAGCAGGTGTGTGCTACAGGATAGCATTTACTTGTTGGAAATAAAACTGAAATATATAATGAACTTTTTGGCTTTTCTTTTTTTTTTTAGAGACAGAGTCTTACATTATCGCCCTTGGTAGAATGCTGTGGCATCACAGCTCATAGCAACCTCCAACTCCTGGGCTTAGGTGATTCTCTTGCCTCAGCCTCCCAAGTAGCTGGGACTACAGGTGCCCACCACAACACCTGGCTATTTTTTTGTTCCAGTTCGGCCGGGGCTGGGTTTGAACCTGCCAGCCTTCGTATATGGGGCCGGCACCCTACTCACTGAGCCACAGGTGCTGCCCATTTTTTTTTTTTTTTGGAGACAGAGTCTCACTATGTTGCCCTCAGTAGGTACAGTGCTATAGCATCACAGCTCACAGCAACCTCAAACTCTTGGGCTTAAGCGATTCTCTTGACTCAGCCTCCTAAGTAACGGGGACCAGGCGCCCGACACAATGCCCAGCTGTTTTTTGTTGTTGTTGTTGCAGTTGTTTAGCTAGCCTGGGCCGGGTTCAAACCCACCATCTTTGGTGTATGTGGCTGGTGCCATAACCACTGTGCTAGGGGCGCTGAGCCCAGCTTATCTTTTCTTATTAAATTTTCCATAAAGCCTTGCAATGAAGAGAGAAAAGATACTGTTACATAATAGCAATGACTGAGTAAAGAGAAAATCAGAAAACTATTGTCTACTTAAGAAGATAGGATTCAAAAACCTTGTACTTAAGATTTATATGTAAGCCTAATCAAGGAATAGAAAAGAAAAGCAAGAATAATCTCTTTGGAGGTCAAGATTCCAAAAGGAACTAACATCATCTACAAATTATCAGTGGGAAAATCATTCTTTTTTCCTAAAAAAGAATAATAATAATAATTTACGGATTCTTCCATTGTTTCTTTTTTTCCATTTTTTTCCCTTCTTTTTCTTTTTTTTTTTTTG
>NW_003852569.1:3079371-3090001 GCF_000181295.1 Otolemur garnettii
AGTCTCCTGCCTCAGCCTCCCAAGTAGCTGGGACTACAGGCGCCCACCACAATGCCTGGCCATTTTTTGGTTGCAGCCATCATTGTTGTTTGGCAGGCCCGGGCCGGGGATTCGAACCCGCCACCTTAGGTGTATGTGGCTGGCGCCTTAGCCGCTTGAGCCACAGGCGCCAAGCCCATTTATTATTATTATTTTTTTTGAGACAAGGGTCTCACTGTCGCCCTTGGTAGAGTGCTGTGGCGTCACAGCTCACAACCTCAAACTCTTGGGCTAAGTGATTCTCTTGCCTCAGCCTCCCAAGTAGCTGGGAGTACAGGTGCCTACCACAACACCTGGCAATTTTTTTTTATTGCAGTTCTTATTGTTGTTTAGCTGGCCCGGGCCGGGTTTGAACCCGCCAGCCTTGGTGCATGTGGCGAGCACCATAACCATTGTGCTATAGGTGCCAAGCCATCATCTTCTTTCTTCTTTTTTTTTTTAGAGACAGAGTCTCACTTTATTGCCTTTAGTAGAGTGCTGTGGTGTCACAACTAACAGCAACCTCCAGCTCTTGGGCTTAGGCGAGTCTCTTGCCTCAGCCTCCTGAGTAGTTATCTTCATTTTTTAAATAAATATTTATTGAGTCTTGGCTGAGCTCAGTGGCTAGGGCACCAGTAACATGTACTGGAGCTGGCAGATTCAAATCCAGCCCTGGTCTGCCAAATAACAATGACAACTACAACAACAACAACAGTTATGGTGGGCATCTGTAGTCCCAGCTACTTGGGAGGCTGAGGGAAGAGAATCGCTGAAGCCGAAGAGTTTGAAGATGCTGTGAGCTGTGATGTTACAGCACTCTAGGAGGGTGACATAGACTGTCTCAAAAAAAAAAATTTATTGAATCTTTACCAAGTGTCATTAACATAATAATTTGGAAAATTATTTCTCTAGGAAAGAAGGATATACTATGTTCAATAAACTGATTTCTCTCTCCACATGAATAACATGGTAACACAGGTAATGTGTAGATGGGGATTGCTTACTTTCTGAAGATATTTCTCTTCATGGCATGAAAAATATTCATTACTATGCAAATGAATCTCTTCTGAGGATATGGATATGTTTCAGTGGTAATGCATTTATTACACTTTGGTTCTAGTGAAATTTTTTCTAAATCAAACTTTTGTTAGAACGGCAGCAATTTGTAATTTAGTTTTTAGCAATATATGAGCATTTTTGTTTTACCACAATACATTTATTATTGAATAAAGCAAACCCCATCACTACTCAAAAACCTCATTTCATTGCTTCATGACTCATTATTATCTAAGGTCAAGCCAAGAAATGCTATGACCCTTCTAGATAGATGTTGGGCCCCTGGCCTCAAACAAAAGTACCCTTTATAGGCTCTTTAAACCATGTTGTCAAAGAAATCCTTATGACGGGAGTCCAAATCAGCTTCCCACTGTAAAACCTCAACACCCTGGAGAAGAAATCCTTCAAAAGACAAGTTTTAAAAATATAAAGTAGATCACAATTAGAGTTATAAGATCACAAATAAAGTTCATATTTTTAAAGTATCTATTTTTCTTTTAAAGTGAAAAAAATTAGGCTGGGCGTGGTGGCTCATGCCTGTAATCCTAGCACTCTAGGAGGCCAAGGCAGGTAGGTTGCCCTCATCTCAGGAGTTCAAGACCAGCCTGAGCCAGAGAGAGACCTCATCTCTACAGAAAATAAAAAGCTGGGCATTATGGTGCATGCCTATAGTCCCAGCTACTTGGGAGGCTGAGGCAAGAAAATCATCACTTGAGCCCAAGAGTTGTAGGTTGCTGTGAGCTGTGATGCCACAGCACTTGGCCAAGGGCTACAAAGTGAGATCTGTTTCACTAAAAAAATTAATTAATTAATTAATTAAAGTGGAAAAAAAAACAGTTTCAGGCAAGGATTTACAATAACTTGTTCTAACTGCATTCCATATGATAGATAAAATTAAGATGCTAGAATTGGCTGGTGATTAAGTTTGGTTCTATTATTTTCAAGGGAAAAATCAAATGATAAAGAAACATAAGGAAATTTAAATTTAGTTAAAGGATAAAATGTTGTTTTTATTTATTATTTTCATTGCAATAAATACAGGAATATTTCTATTAAGCCCAGAAAATAACTACAGACTATTATTAGTAGTGTTTTAAGTAAGCTGGCCTACGTAAATAGATTATAATACACCCTTACAAAGGTATTATTTAGTGATTGGAAAGAACAAGTCTTGGCTAGGTACAGTGGCTCACAACTGTAACCCTAGCACTCTAGGAGGTTGAGGCAGGAGGATTCCTTGAGCTCAGGAGTTCAAGACCTAAGAGTGAGACCCTGTCTCTACTAAAAATAGAAAAACTAGCCAGGTGTGGTGGTGGGTACCTCTAGTCTCAGCTAGTGTGAGGCTGAGACAGGAGAACTGCTTGAACTCAGAAGTTTGAACTAAGCTGATGCCCTTGTACTCTAGCATGGGCAACAGAGTGAGCCTCTGTCTCAAAAAACAAACACACAAAAAACCATAATGAGTCTTTAGGTTCTGATCTGGAACAGTCTCTAGATATATGGTTAAATGAACAAAATGCAGAACACTGTGTATGGCATGGTACCATTTGAATTAAAAAAGGAATACACATACATAGAATTGTACATACAGTGAATAACTGTAAGGATGTATATGAAACTATTAACAGACTCAGTTTTTACCATACACCTCTTTCACCAGTTATATTATCTATTTAAGAATTAGAATTTAATACAATTAAATGATAAAATCAGTTTAAAGAACTAAGAGTTCTGTGTGAAGGTTTAAGAACACAGGACAAAACCAAAACTGTGATGACAGAAAAACTTTACATAAATATAAAGCAAATAGCATCTTTATGAATTTCAAACTGTTAGTATTTTTGGAGGAAATCTTCGTAAACATTAAAAAATAAATTAAAAAATTCAACTATTCAACAACTATAAATCCTAGTAAAGATCTTAGTATAAATACAGCACACACAGGGACTTTCTTTGGGTTGCACTATGTATAAAAAAAAATTATGCTTTGAGGAAGGGACCAAATTTTATAAAATATAAAGCACTTCTTATATGTGAATCATTTTACATATCTTATTAAATCCTCATAAGAATCTGAAAGTTTGAAATCATTAGGCTTGAAAAGCAAGTAATTTTCCTAAAGAAATTTTGGTAAGTAGTAAGAGGATATAAGCCAGGACTCCATAGCCTGTGTTGTTTCTAATATACTAGGCCAGCTTTATTTTAAAATAAAGTAGAATTGCAACAGAAAAAGAAAGAAACTAAATTTTAGAATACAGGGCCCTATTAATAGGGAAATGTGCTTCTTATAAGTAGCTTAGAAATGGCTATTTCCCAAAGGACTCATTCCTAAGTGATATCACATTTTGTCATTTCTCAGGAACCTTGGAATTACCTCTGATTTGTTCTTTCTATCTTTACATCCAATTTGTCATTTGTTTTCTCCCTTTGAAATGTTTCTCAAATCTGCTTCATAATTTTTACTATTATCATTGTAAGTCTACAAACCCTGCTAACTTCAGTTTTTTTTACCTGTAAAGAACCCTTACTCTCTAGAATATAAATGTTTTGACACAATGACTAAGCAAATGACATGAAATCTATGTTAACCAGTTTGATGAAAGTATTTCAAATTGTATATGAAAACACTACATTGTACCCCATGTTTGCATTAATGTATACAGCTATCATTTAATAATAATAAAAAAGAACCCTTACTCTGTCACTACCTCAACTTTCTACCTAAGACACTATACTGGATCTTTAATTTATTTTATTTTAGAGACAGAGTTTCACTTTATTGCCCTCGGCAAGTGCTGTGGCGTCACAGCTCACAGCAACTTCCAACTCCTGGGCTTAGGCGATTCTCTTGCCTCAGCCTTCCGAGCAGCTGGGATTACAGGCACCTGCCACAATGCCTGGCTATTTTTGTTACAGTTTGGCCGGGGCTGGGTCGAACCTGCCACACTCAGTATATGGGGCCAGTGCCTTACCCACGGAGCCACAGGCGCTGCCTCCTGTGCTGGATCTTTTTGCCTTTTCTATCAACTATAAATTCCTCTTACAAGCTTCTTCATAAACTGATTCCTCTTTACCAGTTTAATTTTATTCTCCATTTTGCTTCCACACCCGCTCTTGACAGGTCAAATTGTTTATTATTTCCTGCATACTTCTACATCTTTGCTTTTACTGTTATCCCTACTGAACTCTTCCCCCAAATTCTATTTATTGTTTATGGTCTACTTTAATCTTGCCTTCTCTAAGAAACTGTTCCTAATAACCTCAAATCCTATTATAGTCAGTATTGTAATTTTAACTTAATTAAATATCATCTTGAAACATTATCTAATTTTTTCTTGTGCTTTGTCTCTTTTTAGTTTTGTCTCTCAACTAGACTATAAATTTCTTTTTTTTTTTTTGGCCAGGGCTGAGTTTGAACCCACCACCTCTGGTATATGGGGCTGGCGCCCTGCTCCTTGAGCCACAGGTGCCGCCCTCTCCCCCCTTTTTTTTTAAGACAGAGTTTTACTCTGTTGTCCAGGCTACAGTGCTATGGCATCAGCCTAGCTCACAGCAACCTCAAACTCCTGGGTTCAAGTGATCCTCCTGCCTCAGCCTCTTGAGTAGCTAGAACTACAGGCATGTACTACCATGCTCAGCTAATTTTTCTACTTTTAGTAGAGACGGGGTCTCATTCTTGCTCAGGCTGGTTTTGAACACCTGAGCTCAAGGGACCCTCTTGCCTTGGCTTCCCAGAGTACTAGGATTACAGGCATGAGTCACCATGTCCTGTTAAACTATAAATTTCTTAAGGCCAGAATATGATTATGTCACTTTTCTCTTTTTTTTTGAGATAGAGCCTCAAGCTACCCCCTGGGTAGAGTGCCGTGGCATCACAGCTCACAGCAACCTCCAACTCCTGGGCTCAAGCGAGTCTCCTGCCTCTGCCTCCCAAGTAGCTGGGACCACAGGCGCCTGCCACAACACCTGGCTATTTTTTGGTTGCAGCCGTCATTGTTGTTTGGCAGGCCCAGGCTGGATTCAAACCTGCTATCTTAAGTGTATGTGGCTGGCGCCTTAGCCACTTGAGCCACTGGCACTGAGCCGTCACTTTTCTCTTAAAATCTTCTGGTAGCTTTCATCATGTTAAGATTAAAGCCCAACATCCTTTCAATGGCCACAACCTGTCCTCAATCAGTTTTTCTAGTTTGTCTAAGACCACTTCTCATCTTGTAACCTGCTATACTGTTCCGATATATGTGGGTATTACATATATATTTATATATATTTTTCTACATCTCTATGGCTACATTTTCTTTGCTGAGAATGTTTCTTCCTTTTCTCCACTTGGTGTGTTCCTTTATCTGTCCAAGCACAGTTCTAATGTCATTTTCTCTAATAAGCTGTAAGAAGCCTCATCCTTGGGGAAAACTGTTTTTCTTCCTCTCTGTTTCTATATACCTTTGTAAATACTTATGGCATTTATTGCATGGGATTATAATTCCTGGTTTAAATTACCTTCTCCTCTACTGTCACATGAGCTCTCTGAGGAATGAGATTGTATCTTAGTCATTTCTGTGTTTCTAGATCCTCATAGCAGTATGTACATATAGCAGGCATTCACATGTTTGTGAATAAACATGTGATAAATGTGGTATAAACATGTATATATTTGTGGTATATAAATATGTTATATAAATGTGGTATAAACATGTATATACATGTGGTATAAAAAAACAGATCTTCAACAATAAAAAACTTAGATAATGCATTTTAATATACATTATATCTTTTAATGCCTTCTAACAACCCTATGGAATAAATATATTACACCTATTTTACAAATGAGAAAGCTGGTGCAGAGATTAAGTCAATGCCTCCAGGTCACAAAGCTAGTAAATAGCAAACCAAACCCTAAAAGACAGATCTTCTGATTCGAGGCTAGTGCTCTTTCCTGTAGACTAGGCTGCTGTACCCTTGGGGGTTTCATATTATACTATATCTATATTAAAATATTATATATCTGGGTGGTGCCTGTGGCTCAAGGAGTAGGGTGCTGGTATGGGGGGTGGCAGGTCCAAACCCAGTCCTGGCCAAAAAAAAAACTGCAAAAAAAAAATATATATATCTGTATTAAAAATATTAACTTGTGTTCTTGTCTTAACTCCTCGTTAGACTAAATTCCATGTTAGTGAAGAGGGTTACTTGCCTTTGTATCTCTTGCTCTGCCTGGCACAGGGCCTTACACATAGTAGGTGCTCATCAAATTGGACTGACCTGGAGAGCACTAGAATGGTCATTTTGACAGGCCAGTTCTTGCTCAACCTCTGAAACCTCCAGCAGATTCCGCTCACTGACCAATCGAGACAGTTCTCCAACCACTGTCACATGCTTTGAAACAGTCCCAGACATCTTCTTGAACTGTGGATAATTCTCAACAAAGGCCTGCCATGGGAAAAACATCAATGGGGCATTGATTCTATTATTTTTTTAACCAAAGACAAGCATGTATAAAAAAGGAGAAGAGAGAGAAAAAAAGAAGAAAACCATAGGGATTGTTTTTCGGCCTGAGTAAAGTACTTATAACTCTCAGTCACATGGCATTTTGTTATGCTTAAGAAGAGAAGAACTGGTATATGTTGGTAGACCAAGTCTTTAAATAGTCCAAATGTGACCAAAGAATGGAAAGCAGCATATGACTTATTATGAAGTTTTCACTACACTGTTTACTAAAAAGAGACATTACAGAAAATATCTCAAACAAACAAGCAAAAAAAAAATCAAAGTAGAAATCAGACACAGAAGATTCCTGAAATGTTGCTTACAAAGTCTCACATGTTAGTCGTCCATGTACATGCTTGATTTACCTTCATGTCTGCTATTGATTCGAGCTTTTGCTGTTCTTTTGGTTTCCTTTTCTGAAAGTCTTCCATGAGATTCTTTATGTTGCTACCAATCTCAGCAAAGTTCAGATACATATTCTGTGAAAAAGGAAGATAGAAGCACATTTCATCAGCTAGCTGCCTTTCAGACAATTTAAAAGAAGTGAAAAAGAATCCTGAATACTGAACTGAAGGGCAGGAGAATTCCATTTTAATTACCACA
Organism: Otolemur garnettii; assembly: GCF_000181295.1. NCBI lineage: Eukaryota > Metazoa > Chordata > Mammalia > Primates > Galagidae > Otolemur > Otolemur garnettii. The sequence goes on from NW_003852569.1 coordinate 3,086,530, forward strand.
TTTGGACCTTAGCCAGGATACAAGTGCTGAATACCATTACTGTTCTCATAAAGAGCTACTGTAGGAGGGAAGTAAGCAACCATGTGGTCTCTATGAAAAAAAAAAATATTGCTAACGGGTCAGAATCCAAGTCTTCTGTCTATCTGTAGGATACCCGTGTCGTGTTTTTATATGAAATTCCCATACCTGCTCCCATTCAACAAGCCAATAGTAACCATTTTACATTAAAAACAGCTGAAAACAATTTTAAAAAATTAAAACCACTTACATTAGCATAGAATTCATCATTTTCAGCAGATAGGACCACCTCTCTTAAGTCTTTACTGATCCCCGGCACTCTGGAAAGATCAATCCGATTATTGTTTATGCCTAGTAGTTCATGGACCATGGCCTGATATGTCCACTAAATAAAGAATCATGACAAAAAAATTAGTAACTGACAAAAGGTGAAAATAGTAAACATTCAGGAAAATAAGTAAAAATTATAACATTCTTAGTAACTAGTTGTCTTTACTTGGAGATTCTCTGTTTAGTTCAAGTTTTATTAATACTTTCTGGAAGCGGTGGCTCATGCCTGTAATTCTAGCACTCTGGGAGGCTGAGGCGGGTAGATTGCCTGAGTTCACAGCTCGAGACTAGCCTGAGCTAGAGTGGGACCCTAAAAAAAACAGCTGGGCATTATGATGAGCATCTGTAGTCCCAGCTACTCGGGAGGCTGAGGCAAGAGAATCACTTGAGCCCAAAGAGTTTGCAGTTGCTGTGAGCTATGATGCCACAGCACTCTACCAAGGGTGACAAAGTGAGACTGTCTCAAAAAAATTTTATTAGTATTTTGTGATATAATAGGCATTAAGATTGTCATTTTAATTGGTTAAACACTGAAAAGTCAAAATACTTTTCAATTTTACACTTTTGGAGGAAGGATGACAAAATTAATATATTCTTGATAGAAAGAAAACAAATTAGATCTATCATTAGCTTCAATTTTTGCCTGTGAATTAAGAGTATATTTTTGGCTTCACAGATAGAGCTATATTGGTACTGAAGTTACAAGCTGTACCATTTCCTGTATGCTTCTGTGGTTTTCTGCAGCGAGAAGTGTGTTCTTGCAGATCTGAGTGGTACTATATTTATCCTGGGAACACTAATATTATCAGAAAAAACCTTGTGAGTTGATCAAAGGACTGGCATATTTAGAGACTTGTCTCTGAATCTATTTTATTTTATATTTTTACCTAAGATGAATTGTGAAGGATTGGTTTCCAGTCTTACAAAATGTGGATTTATGTGGTAAAACTGGAAAGGAGAAAACCCAAAATTTTGTGTTTTCACCATTTACGGATAATGGGTTACTTTCAGTCATAGGCCCATTAGACAAAACTAAGTATTTTTCAGCAAATTACCTTATAAATCTAGAATCTAAATGCTAAAAATACTTATAAACATACATGTATTTCATCTTATGCAAATTATATTTATTAAGAAATAATTTCAGCTTATTAAAGAAGATGCTTTATTTCCTAAGATCCCCCAAAGGAATCCTTTTTTTTTTTTTGAGACGGAGCCTCAAGCTGTCCCCCTGGGTAGAGTGCCGTGGCATTACAGCTCACAGCAACCTCCAACTCCTGGGCTCAAGCGAGTCTCCTGCCTCTGTCTCCCACGTAGCTGGGACCACAGGTGCCCGCCACAACGCCCAGCTATTTTTTGGTTGCAGCTGTCATTGTTGTTTGGCGGGTCCGGGCTGGGGATTTGAACCCGCCACCTTAGGTGTACGTGGCTGGCGCCTTAGCCGGTTGAGCTATAGGCGCCGAGCCAAAGGAATCCTTAAACAGCAAGTTCCATTAGGGCCCTGAAACTAAGTACAAGACAATGTTTACACTTCTGTGGATAGCTTCCGGTGCATGCTTCTACCACAGCGCTTACTCTGTAATTAAAATTATCTGCTTACAGTCTCTCATCACTGGAGCATGAGCTCCTTGAGGGCAGAGATGGTATCTTTTAATCTTTTATCTCCAGTACTTAGTTCAGTGCACGGCACATTAACAGGTCCTCGGTGAAATTTGTTGGGTAAATGGTTGCTTTTCTTTGAGAGACAGAGTTATAGGCAATCTTTTTCTTTTTTTTTTCCAAGACAGAGCCTCAAGCTGTCGCTCTGGGTAGAGTGCCCTGCCATCACAGCTCATACCAACCTCCAACTCCTGGGCTCAAGCAATTCTCCTGCCTCAGCCTCCCAAGTAGCTGGGACTACAGGCATCTGCCACAACGCCCAGTTATTTTTTGGTTGCAACCGTCATTGTTGTTTGGACACTGGGCTGGATTTGAACCCACCAGCTCAGGTGTATGTGGCCGGCGACTTAGCTGCTTGAGCCACAGGCACCAAGTCAAGGCAATTATTTTTCTTTCTACTTTTTTTTTTTTTTTTGAGAGAAAGTCAAAAAAACTGGGTAGAGCACTATGGCATCATAGCTCACAGCAACCTCAGACTGCTGGGTTCAAGCCATCCTCTTGCCTCAGCCTCCCAAGTAGCTGGGACTATAGGAACCCGCCACAACGCCCAGCTATTTTTAGAGATGGGGGGTCTCACTCTTACTCAGGCTAGTATCGAACTCCTGAGCTCAGGCAATCCTCCTGCCTCAGCCTCCCAGAGTTCTAGGATTACAGGCATGAGCCACTGTGCCCAGCCTCATTCTACTTTTTGATATTATTAAGTTTATCAGAGCATAAATTACTTTGAATTTTAGGAGTACAGAGGTTTTTTATACTACAGAAAAGTTTCATTACACAGCCACAGATTTCCCTTAAGCATTAAGCATTTCCCTTAACAATGTAGACTGTGGCTTTTCCTGTACATTCAAAGTCACTATTAATAGAATATCTACTATGTATAAGACACTGTGCTTACACTTGCAAGAGAACCAACACTGGCAAGGCACAGTATGCCTTGAAGGAATGTACAACCTAGGAAAGGGTAAGAACAATCAAAGGTACAACTGGTAAGTGCAGCATGAGATGTAAGAGAGACATAAAAGTCTTCTCTATGGGTAGCACCTGGCACAGTGGGTAGGGCACCAGCCCCATATACTGAGGGTGGTGGGTTCAAACCTGGCCCCTGCCAAACTGCAACAACAAAAAAAATAGCTGGGCATTGTGGCAGGCACCTGTAGTTCCAGCTACTTTAGAGGCTGAGGCAAGAGAATCACTTAAGTCCAGGAGTTGGAGGTTGCTGTGAGCTGTGATGCCATAGCACTTTACCTACTGAGGGGGATAAAGCGAGACTCTGTCTCTAAAAAAAAAAAAAATGTCCTCTTTATGCTGACTTTCAGGAGAAAAAACATGTCTGAGAGAATACAAGCTTCAAGGAGATATTAGATGGCTTCCAAGATATTTTATTTTTTTTTGAGACAGAGGCTCAAGCTATTGCCCTGGGTAGAGTGCTGAGGCATCACAGCTCACAGCAACCTCCAACTCCTGG
>NW_003852569.1:3090683-3093271 GCF_000181295.1 Otolemur garnettii
GATACTCCAGAGGCTGAGGCAAGAGAATCGCTTAAGCCCAAGAGTTTGAGGTTGCTGTGAGCTGTGATGCCACAGCACTCTACCCAGGGAGACAGCTTGAGACTCAGTCTCAAAAGAAAAAGAAAAAAAATTGCTAAATTCCAGAGTTTAGACAGGGATCACAGTAAAAGCGTGATGGCAGGAAACCATGTGGCATATGCATATAGCAGTAAACCACAGGTTTTATAGGAGGTTTGGCCCACATAGTGAAGGCTCTTGGATGCCAAGTTCAGGAGTTTGTTTTTTGACCTAGTAGGCAAATGGGAACCAATGAAGATATTTAAGCCAAAAGCAAAAGGACTGGTCCTGTGCTTTAGAAAAAGTAATTTAATAACACTGTGTCTGTGGAATACATCTGAGTGAGAAGAAATTAAAAGTAGAGAATCAAGTAAATGACTATTTCAATTTTCCTGCAACAGATTAGGGTCTACCCCATGTCCTTCCTTCCCAAGGAAACGGCAGTAAGGATATAAAGTATCAGACAGAAGGAAATACTGGAAATTAGCATCTAAGAGTTTAGAAATTGCCTTGATTTGGGGGAGGAGAGTAGCAGGAAGGGATAGGAAGGAAGAGGCAGAAGAAAAAGCTACAATGACTAGGGAAGGGAGAGGAGACGAGGCAGACCAAGAAAAGCTGAATAAGGAGGCAATTAAACGGACTGTACTTCTCCCTTCTAAACCTGCATTTTGATGACTATCACTCAATGTCATCTTTCTGTTGTGCTAACAAAGGATTCTGCACCTGGTTTAGCAATGGGGTGATGGCATCATCACAGCGATCTAAAATAAGTAGCAGCGGAGGAACCTCTGTCCGCCGGAACTCAAACAATTCGTATTCTTTAGTTATCACTTGCTGAGGGCGAGAAAGAAAGATGGTTTGGTCAACCAATTAGCTGGAGACAGAAATGATATAAAGATAAAATTAATACATAAAAACCACATTTAGCAATAGTTCTTTCCGCATAGATGTTCCATAAAAGGTTTCAAAAACCTTCACAAGGTTCAGAAGCAAAGTTCAAAAACTTCACAAGTTTAAGAGGTAAGGACTTGAAACTCTATTTTACAAGTGGTTTAATAGGAGCAAGTAAAAAGTTAAATAGCTTATGAATGTTTTTTGCATTAAACTTAAGAATCTTGGCTGTAGTTTGTTACTTTTTGTTTTAAATTACATATACCTACCTCTTTGTCAGTACACCTAACATATAATCATCTCCTTAGTTATTCCTTTAGTTTCTAAAACATGACTGAACAGTAACTGCCTTGATGTTTTGGGACCGTTGGCAGGGAATGCCATACCTTAACACACTCTGCAAGTCGCTTTGCTGCCTCTGATGACAGCTGGTAACGAATCATGGGACACTTCTTCAGAGACAAAAGGAGAGCTGTGAGTCCTTGAGTTGCTCTAGAAAGCTGGGCTGGATCCCAATTTCGACCCTTTTTGTTAAAAACATATTCAGAGAAAATATTTGCATTTTCTTACAAGTTGAATTACTTGGTGAATTATCTCTCAATTTATAAATTAACTTTTTTTTTATCCTTCCCTTCCATACCTGGCAGCAACCCAGAATATTGAGGGAAAACAAATGTGGATTCACGGCAATGTAATCACCATAAAATTCCTGCAAATCAAGCATCAAAAACAGTTACTCCAAGAACCACAATTGGATCAAGCACTAACATAGAGGGCGCCAAAAACATGTAAATACACTTTAAGAAAAGAAAAAACTATCGAAATTGTAATGCTCAGTATACTGATAACAAAAGATGAATACAATTTCACTTCTGTAATTATAAGACATGCCAACGTGGTCATCATCAGCATCCATACACTTCTGATTATGACAAACTACTGCTTGAGCAACATTGACCAAAGTGTCTACTGGCATCTCTGTGCGAGCTGTTTTAATTTCTTCCTGAAGTTCCGCCAATGTAGCCTGTTTTCTAGGCATACCACATCCTATAAGGGCCCCCAGAGGCAGGAGTGAAGGGCTGTTAAATCAGGAGAACGTGGGGGAAACTCAAGGGCACCTTTGTCCTATTCATCATCCTGGCAAATTCTCATCCAGATGGGTGCTCACGTCTTGGTTCCTGCAGTTATCTTGGGGTGAAAACTTTCCATTTTGCTGTTTTAAGAATGCATCATATGGGCGGCGCCTGTGGCTTAAAAGGGTGGAGCGTTGGCCCCATGTACCAGAGGTGGTGGGTTCAAACCCAGCCCCAGCCAAAAAAAAAAGAACGCATCATATACTTATTCTGCTGACTCCTGTCTCACATGCATATTGTTAGGTAGACTCTATGGAAAGTGTGTATGCTGTTCCGACACCACACCAGAATAGGACTTGTTGCTATGTGAGGACTCTTGGATCTTCCTTTGTGCACGTCACACACAGCACTGTGCATCTCACACTTAGCATGAATGTGTGCAGTTGTCAGGCATGTCAGAGGTCCTGTTGCATACTCACACTTCCATTGTTACACTTCCATAACATCCTTGAATTTCAAATACTACTTCAAAATGATCTTATGTTTCTTCTTTTTTTTTTTTTTTTT
>NW_003852569.1:3093322-3112072 GCF_000181295.1 Otolemur garnettii
ACAGCAACCTCCAACTCCTGGGCTCAAGCGAGTCTCCTGCCTCCACCTCCCAAGTAGCTGGGACCACAGGCGCCTGCCACAATGCCCTGCTATTTTTTGGTTGCAGCCATTATTGTTGTTTGGCGGGTCCGGGCTGGATTCGAACCTGCCAACTTAGGTGTACATGGCTGGCGCCTTACCCGCTTGAGCCATAGGCGCCAAGCCAATCTTATGTTTCTTAAATAACAACCGTGCTCCTGCCGTTTTCATTGACTGTCCTGCCTGTTGCACGGTGATGCTAGCATTCATTTGATTAATGCCATCTTTTGAGTGAATGTCATACTACACATTGCTACCATAATTCAATTCAACTTCAAAAAGTAAAACATAGACAACATGTCTTAAACTGTGCATACATGTTTTTGGTACCCCCAGTATTTTCATATGTGACATAATACTATATGATATATGCCAGGTGTGGTGGCTCACTCCTGTAATCCCAGCACTTGGGAGGCTGAGGTGGGTGGATTGCCTGAGCTCACAAGTTCAAGACCAGCCTGAGCTAGAGCGAAACCCCATCTCTAAAAATAGCCGGGCACCATGGCAAGCACCTGAAATTCCCAGATACTCAGGAGGCCGAGGCAAGAGAATCACTTGAGCCCAAGAGTTAGAGGTTGCTATGAGCTGTGACGCTATAGCACTCTATCAAAGACACAAAGTGAGACTCTGTCTCAAAAAAATATATACTATATGATATAACCAAACTTAGTGAAATATAAGTGTAAATAGATATAAATATTGCTTAATTAATAACTGAGTAATAATAGTCAATGTGGGGGAATTAAAATAATTACAAAACAGTAGAAATAATGAAAAATCTACTACAAAAGTTTATATATATATATATTTGACTATGTCCCCAACCCTCTGGAACCCTTATCAATTCATAAGCCCAATCTCCTTACTAATTCTGTTGATTCTGTTCCTATTCTGTTTTATATCTCTTCCAAGTTTTCTAAATATAAGTATAGTCTGATGCCCATTTATTTTGTCTAATCAATAGCCTCCCTTTTTCTGAGATAAAACCTTCTTTTTAGACTCAAATATTTATAAAGGGCCAATATAACAGACATCTTCCAAGCCCGGTATGTTTACCTGGACCTCAGCCACAACTTCCTGCTCATCAGCTTCAGCCAGTGACTTCACATCACTCTTGCTGATCACATTGCTGAAATCTGAAACAGTTGTATGGGTTACAGTTGATTCAAAGGGGATCATCTCTGCTACAGTTAGACGTAAATGGGCCTAACATGTTAAAGTCTAACAAGGAAGTGAAGTTTGGTGCACCTTGTGATACCAAACTTTGTCAAAGTCAAACACCTTAAAATTGGAATAAGTAGCACAAATATGTTAAATTCATATAATAACAGCAACAACAATAACACAAAAAGGCCACCACTAGAGGCATTGAAGGATGCTAAAGACTCAAATAATTATATTGAAAATAAAAAATAAGAACACAAAAGTAAGCTTCTATCCTGTCTTTTATATGTAAACTGTACCATCAGCTAACCAAATAGTAGATGTGGGAAAAATCTTCCTTATAGAAATATCCCAGCTAAAAAACAAAGGAGGGGCAGTGCCTGTGGCTTAGTGAGTAGGGCGCTGGCCCCATATACTGAGGTTGGCGGGTTTGAACCCGGCCCCAGGCCAAACTGCAACAAAAAATAGCCGGACATTGTGGTGGGCACCTCCCAGCTACTTGGGAGGCTAAGGCAAGAGACTTGCCTAAGCCCAGGAGCTGGAGGTTGCTGTGAGCTGTGACACCACGGCACTCTACTGAGAGTGACAAAGTAAGACTCTGTCTCTTAAAAAAAAAAAAAGAATAGCATCATTTCTTCCAACCTTTTATGAATCAATGGATGGACCTAGACATTGAACATCAGCACCTATCACAAGAAGAGACAACAAAATAAATTACACAACATCACCTATCAAATATTGTTGCCAAAAAAAAAATAGAATCCTAATCTAATTAAAGTTCTATATCTACCTACAAATTTATAGGAACTAGAGGATAACATTTTAAACTTAAGGAACAAGTTAAACTACTTCATGGGAATACAATTAGCAAGATCCAGGCTTGGAAAAACTTAAGAGTTTCTTGAATAAATAAATTTCAGAGAGAAAGAGAGAGGGACGGGACAGAGATGGAGAGGAGACCTATAGAAGACTAAAGAAACTTAATTTATTAACTAATAGCAATGGACTTTACTGACTCAAACAAACTAAAAAGACATGAAAAAATGAGAAATGTGAACAGTGGATATTTGAAAATAGTAAGAAATTATTTTTCATTTTTATTTGGATGTACTATGTGTAATAGAATTGTGTGGGTAGAATTTTTTTTTTTTGAGACAGAGTCTCACTATGTTGCCCTCAGTAGAGTGCCATGGTGTCACAGCTCACAGAAACCTCAAACTCTTGGGCTTAAGTGCTCCTCTTGCCTCAATCTTCCCAATAGTTGGGACAACAGGCACCCACCACAACACATGGCTATTTTTTGCTGTATTTGTCGTTGTTGTTTTAGCAGGCCCAGGCCAGGTTTGAACCCGCCAGCCCCAGTATATGTGGTTGCCGCCCTAACCACTTAGCCACAGATGCCAAGCCTAGAATTGTGATTTTTTAAAAAATGAGTCCTTATCTTTTAGAGACACACACTGAAATATTTATGGATAAAATTATATTTCTTAGATTTGCTTCAAAATAATAGTGGGGGAATAGGTGGTAATATGGGTAAAAGAAGATTGGGCACATCTCAGTAATTGTTGAAACTGGGCTGAGTGCAGTGGTTCATGCCTGTAACACTAGTACTTTGGGAGGCTGAGGCAGGAGGATAACTTGTGCCCAGTAGTTCAGACCAGCCTGGGCAACATAGAAATACTTGGTCTCTACAAAAATAAAAAAAATTAGCTGGGCATTGTGGTATATGCTTATAGTCCAAGATACTCAGGAGTCTGAGGCAAGACTATTGCTTGAGCCCAGGACTTTGAGGCTCTAGGTAGCTATGACCAACAGAGAGAGACCTTGTCTTAAAATCAACAACACTGAAACCAGGTGACAAGTACACTGGAAACTGTTACACTGTTATACTTTTGTATGTACCGGAAAATTTCTATAATAAAAGTATTTTTAGTGAGGGCAGGGGCCTGCTATAAAACAGACTTGGTAGACATAAAAGTATCTAAAAAGAAAATTATAAAAATGAGATGAAGAAAAGGCCAGTTTAGTGCTAATATAAATTGTACTGAAAGTTTGTAATGAATAACATTACTATATACAAATGTATTTTAGTTTGCTTCAATCAAATAAAATTTGGAAATTCTTTCACCCAAGAAATTCAACAGTCTATTTTTCTTTCTTTCTTTTCTTTTCTTTATTATTATTATTTTTTTTTTGAGAAAGTTTCACTTTGTAGCCCTCAGTAGAGTGCCATGGCCTCATATCTCACAGCAACCTCAAATTCTTGGGCTCAAGCGATTCTCTTGCCTCAGCTTCCCAAGTAGCTGGGACTATACACGCCCACCACAACACTTGGCTATTTCCTTTTTTTTCTAAGAGGCAGAGTCTCATTTTGTCGCCCATGGTAGAGTGCCGTGGCCTCACAGCAACCTCCAGCTCTTGGGCTTAGGTGATTCTCTTGCCTCAGCCTCCTGAGTAGCTGGGACTATCGGCACCCATCACAATGCCCAGCTATCTTTTGTTGCAGTTTGGCAGGGGCTGGGTTTGAACCCGCCACCCTCAGTATATGGGGCTGGTACCCTACTCACTGAGCCACAGGTGCTGCTGGCTATTTTTTTTTTTTTTTTTAAGAGACAGGGTGTCGCTCTTGCTCAGGCTAGTCTTGAACTCCTGAGTTCAAGCCATCTGTGCACCTCGACCTCCCAGAGTGCTAGGATTACAGGCATGAGCCACCGTGCCTGGCCTCAACAATGTATTTTTCATAGATTTGGTGCTAACTACTTTACATTTTTCTTCTGCCTTTATAGATTAACAGTTCAAATCAAACAATCTTTAGAATCAGAAGAATAAATACTACATTTGTTATTCTTTATTAATTCAACTGCTACAAAGAGCTCTCTTTGGAGGGAAAGGGAGTCTTGTACTTCATGATCACTTCAATTTTTAGGTAAGAGATTCAGCAAGAGTGATTCTCTTATATGCCCACTTAAATTGGGCAACACAGGGAAAAAAACAGACACACACACACACACACATCCAAGTACAAAATTGTTTACACCTTTTTATCAGACTAAAAAATACTGGATGTAGTTCCAGCTACTAGGAAGGCTCAGACAAGAGGATCACTTGAGCCCAAGGGTTTGAGGTTGCTGTGAGCTGTGACACCATGGCACTCTTCCAAGGGTGACAAAGTGAGACTCTATCTCTAAGTAAATAGATAAAAATAAAAATTAAAAATACTGGAGTCACCATATACCTATCTAATGGCTAAAATTAAAAATAAAGACAACAGCAAGTGTTTGTGATGATGCAAAGAAACCAGATCACCTATGCATTGCTAGTGAAAATATAAAGTGGTACTCCAAAAAACATTTGGCAGTTTCTTAAAACACACAGCTACCATAGGATCCAGCAGTTGCACTTCTGGGCATTACTTATTGCAGAGAAATGAAGACTCAAGTTCTCATGAAAACCTGTACACAGATGTTTATAGCAGCTTTATTTGTAGTAATCAAAACTGGAAACACTCAAATGTCCTTCAATGGTGGTGAATAGACAAACCAACTGTGGTACATCTATACAATAGAATACTACTCAGCAGTACAAATGAATGAACTACTGATATATGCAGTAACCTGGATGAATCTTCAGAGAATTTTGCTGAAGGAAAAAAGCCAATCCTAAAAGGTTATATACTGTGTGATTCTATTTATAGAACTTTTTTTTTTTTTTAGAATATTCTTGAAATAGCAAAATCACAGAATGGAGAACAAATTAGTGGTTGCCAGGATTAATGAGTGGGTTGGGGAAAGAGAGATGTCAATATGGCTAATAAAGAGTGATATAAAAGATCCCCGTGAGACAAAAATGTTCTGCATCTAACTTTAACATCCAATGTTAATACCCTGGATGTGATCATGCACTATCCACTATTTAAGATGCTACATTGGGAGAAACTGGGTCAAGGGTATCCAGGATCACTCTATTACTTTTTTACAACTTCTTGTGAATATACAATTATTTCAAAACTATCAGTTTAATTAAAAATACCCCTGAAATGGACAGCATCTGTGGCTCAGTGGGTAGGGCGCCGGCCTCATATACCCATGGTGGCAGGTTCGAACTTGGCCCCAGACAGCTAAACCAGCAGTGGCAACTGCAACAAAAAGAGCCGGGCGTTATGGCAGGCACCTGTAGTCCCAGCTACTCAGGAGGCTGAGGCAAGAGAATCGCCCTAGCCCAAGAGCTGGAGGTTGCTGAGAGCTGTGATGCCACAGCACTCTACTGAGGGTGACAAAATAAGACTGTCTCTAAAAAAAAACAAAACCAAAAAAACCCAGTCCTAATGGTTGGACTCAGTGGCTCATACCTGTAATCTCAGCACTGTGGGAAGCAGAGGTAGGTAGACTGCCTGAACTCACGAGTTCAAGACCAGCCTGAGCAAGAGTGAGACCCCCTTAAAAATAGCTAGGTGTTGTGGTGGGTGCCTATAGTCCCAGCTACTTGAGAGGCTGAGGCAAGAGAATTGCTTGAGCCCAAGAGTTGGAGGTTGCTGTGAGCTATGATGCCAGAGCACTCTACCCAGGGACAAAGTGAGACTCTGTTTCTAAACATACAAATAAACAAACAAAAAAACTCCTATGGATAGCCAAAAAAAACAAAAAAACAAAAAACCTAGGATATTACAGACTAATAAAATTACCTGTTTTTACCTCTAGGGGTGCTGTATACTGAAAATTCACTAGCAAGTTTTATTCAACTTTACAGTTCTACCCAGAGTTGAATGAAGTAAAATGAAAAGAGCTCTTCATAAAATATAGTCTTATTCCAAATGTTAATTTTTGGTGCCTTTATTAAGTAGTAATATATGCTGAAGAAACTATGTATAAGACTATAGTCTGGGTGGCGCCTGTGGCTCAGTGAGTACACCGCCAGCCCCATATACAGAGGGCGGCTGGTTCAAACCCGGCCCCGGCCAAACTGCAACAAAAAAATAGCCGGGCATTATGGTGAGCGCCTGTAGTCCCAGCTACTCGGGAGGCTGAGGCAAGAGAATCACTTAAGCCCAAAAGCTGGAGTTTGCTGTGAGCTCTGACGCCGCTGCACTCTACTGACAAAGTGAGACTCTGTCTCTAAAAAAAAAGACTATAGTCAAAACCCTAAAGTTCTAAAGCCTTTAAGTAAGCTTAAAAACTTCTCAAATGTCCTGATGACCAGCATTGTTTGGCCTTTGGTTTTGGAAATGTTAGCAAATAGACTATAATCCTATGAAGATCAACAGTGACATCTAGAGGAGAATTAATGTAAATTCCATAACAGAATGTACCAAAATCCACATAAAATTGCAACCATACTTAGGTTATTTCCAGACCTCTCCTACCATCCAATGCCCCACAAAGTTGTGCACATAGAGATACCTACCTGATGATTTCTATTTTCTTTCTTTTTTTTTTGTAGAGACAGAGTCTCACTTTATTGCCCTCAGTAGAGCCCCGTGTCGTCATAGCTCACAGCAACCTCCAACTCCTGGGCTTAGGCGATTCTCTTGCCTCAACCTCCCGAGTAGCTGGGACTACAGGTGCCCACCACAACGCCTAGCTATTTTTTTTGTTGCAATTTGGCTGGGCTTGGTTTGAACCCACCACCCTCGGTATATGGGGCCAGAGCCCTACCCACTGAGCCACAGGCGCAGCCCATGATTTCTATTTTCATCAATTACATACAGTAGGAAAGACAAGTGAAATGTTTTCATCTGGTATGTAAAATAAATCTGCCTTTTTATGAAACTCAAGTTTTATATTCTTCCTCAAAACAAATAAATTGGCTTCTATGCCTCAATTCATAAGTGCAAAATAGGAATAAGTATACATCTGTTTTTTGGCAGAGGTGAGATGTGAAATTTGGCTACTTACAACCTTGGACTTACAAAGCATCTTGAAAGGGAAAGTAAAACATAAATTTTTTTTTATCTAAGCCATCAATGATGAGTGGAAATCACTTCCAAGAATGCTGGTCACAAAACTTTTAATACTTTCAAAGGATATTAAATAAACCAGATTTTTATAGTGATAGATTCCATAAACCATATTAATGATATGAGAATGTTCAGTGAAACATACTAGCTAGGATATAGTTAAATGATTGAAAAAGTAAACGAATGTACTTACAAATAAAATATATGCTGTACTTGGGTCTCCGGAGCTCCTGGATCAGATAATCCACATTCTCCTAGATAATAAAGAACAAAGAAACAAAATATGAAGAGAGTTGCTATACTAAAAACATAATAAGAATCATACATTGATTTATTTATTTACTGAGAATGGACTATATATTGAGGTCTAGATTAAGTGTGTATACTGTGGGGTAAAGGCTGGGGACAAAAAAAATGCATTAAATATGAAGAATCATAGGTAATTTAATATTATATATTAAATATTAACAAGCTACATTATCTTGGCCAAATTAAGATTAAAAAATATAAAGGACATGGATGAAATTTTATGTTGAATCACAACATAAAATTGGTAATAATTCTGCAAATTTGCCTTAGTATAGCTTCTTGTCTATAAATTTTTGTATTCATCCAATCTGAATTTTTATATAGAACATCAAAATGGGCCTCGTCCTTTAAAAAAAAAATCAACATTCAAGAGAAAGTATAGTTAAATGTATTCACTTTTTAATTAACTTACGGGGTCCTGAGACTCTGCACAGCTGCAATGTTTGTGAAGTATTTGCAAATAGCAGACTAAGACATTTTCTATAATTACATTATTTTAAAATATGAAAGTTAGAAATAAAGTCGATTTTTATATGGTCAAAACATAAGAATTCCAATTACACATGATCATAATGCAGGTTTTATCTATATTTGAGATTATGACATATGGTTAAAATTGGGTCTTCTAAACATGATATATAATTTTTTGAATTTGTTTTTAAAACTCATGTTTCTTTACAGAATTAAAAATAATGTAAACAATGAATATTGCTGGTTAAATTGGTAAAGTTTTTAAAAATTGTCATTTAGATTAAAAATGCATAAAAATTAACTTTATAATATCATCTTAAGAAAAAATTATTAGGCACCTGTGGCTCAAGTGGCTAAGGCGCCAGCCACATATACCTGAGTTAGCAGGCTCGAATCCAGCCCAGGCCCGCCAAACAACAATGATGGCTGCAATCAAAAAATAGCCAGGCGCTGTGGCAGGAGCCTGTAGTCCCAGCTACTTGGGAGGCTGAGGCAGGAGAATTGCTTGAGCCCAGGAGTTGGAGGTTGCTGCGAGGTGTGATGCCTCAGCACTCTACCCAGGGTGACAGCTTGAGGCTCTGTCTCAAAAAAAAGAAAAAATTATCAAAAAAATTTTTTGAGACATAGTCTTACTGTGTTGCCCAGGCTAGAGTGCAGTGGTATCACCACAGTCACTGTAACCTCAAACACCTTGGTGTAAGCAATCCTCCCATCTCAGCCTCCTGAAGAGCTGGGACTACAGGCATGCACTACTATATCCTGGCTAATTTTTTCTATATTTTTGCAGAGACAATGTCTCACTATATTGCTCAGGCTGGTCTTGAACTGCTGGCCTCAAGTGATCCCCCTTCCTTGGCCTCCCATTGTGCTCGGATGTAGGCATGAACTGTTGTGTCCAGCCAAAATTGCTATTATTATTTTTGTTTGTTTGTTTGTTTGAGACAGAGTCTCACTATGTTGCCCATGGTAGAGTGCTGTGGCGTCACAGCTCACAGCAACCTCAATCCTTGGATTTAAGCGATTCTCTTGCCTCAGCCTCCCGAGTAGCTGGGACTACAGGAGCCCCACCACAATACCTGGCTATTTCTTTTCTTTCTTTCTTTCTTTTTTAAAAATTAAATCATAGTTGTGTACATTAATGCAATCATGGGGTACAATGTGCTGGTTTTATATACAATTTGAAATATTTTCATCAAACTGACTAACATAGCCTTCACAGCATTTTCTTAGTTACTGTGTTAAGACATTTATATTCTATACTTAGTAAATTTCACCTGTATCCTTGTAAGATGCACCCAGCTATTTCTTTGTTGTAGTTGTCATTGTTGTTTAGCTGGCCTGGTCAAGTTTGAATCCTCTAGCCCCCATGTATGTGGCTGGCACCCTAGCCACCAAGCTACAGGCGCCAAGCCCCAGATTATTATTATTGTTATTTTTTGTTGAGTCAGAGTCTCACTACATTGCCCTCAGAGTGCTGAGGTGTCACAGCTCACAGCAACCATAAATTCTCTTGGGCTTAAGCGATTCTCTTGCCTCAGCCTCCCAAGTAGCTGGGACTACAGGTACCCAACCACTAAAATTATTTTTATTATTTTTTACTTTGTTTAAGCAGAGAGAATGATGAGCTTCATGTGGTTGGTGTGCTAAGTCAAAATTATTTTTAATAACAAATATTTTAAACTTAAAATTACTTCTTCATAACATGCTTGGAAAATGACAATATGTATTAAAGATTCGTAAGAGGCTTGGCGTCCATAGCACAGTGGTTATGGTGCTAGCCACATGCACCAAGGCTGGCGGGTTGGAACCTGGTTGGGAACAGCTAAGCAACAGCGACAACTACAACAACAAAAAATAGCCAGGCATTGTGGCAGGCACCTGTACTCCTAGCTACTTGGGAGGCTGAAGCAAGAGAATTGCTTAAGCCCAAGAATTTGAGGTTGCTGTGAGCTGTGACACCACGAGGGCAACAAAGTGGGACTCTGTCTCAAAAAAGAAATTTTTTTTAAGGAAACTTGATGCCGTAGTGCAGTGGTTAGGGCACGGGCCACATACACCAGGGCAGGCGGGTTCGCCAGGGCCTGCTAAACAACAATGACAAATACAAAAAAATAGCCGCCAGGCATTGTGGCAGGCACCTGTAGTCCCAGCTACTCTGGAAGGTGAGGCAAGAGAATTGTTTAAGCCCAGGAGTTTGAGGTTGCTGTGAGCTGTGACGCCACATCACTCTACCAAGGGCAACACAGAGAGACTCTGTCTCCAAAAAAAAAAAAAAAAAATTCCTAAGTTGAGACAGTATATGCAGCTGTGAAAGAGGTTCTCTAATTAAAAATGTTAGGAAATAATAAACTAGGTGATCTCTAAGATCCATCTTGAACCAAGAGCTACAAATATGAAACAATTGGGAACTAGTATAATAGCATGTACTCCTTAATTTAGCAACTATTTATTGAGTGTCCATTGTGTAGCAGGCATTGGGAATATAAAAGTGAGAAAAAGATACCATCTCACAAACTGTATACAACTTCAACCTGCATTAAGGAGAGAAAAGAGATGCTATGAGTGCTTATAAAGGGTTTGACCTGGTCAGTAAAACCCAGGAGGATTTGCTTGAGGAAGTAAATAAGTTCCAGGCATAGGGAGGAGCCAATGCAAGGTTCTGTGGCATGATGGACTGAGTGGAATAGAGCAGACTGAAAGATTAGCATGGCTAAGGTTCACAGTATAAAAAGGAGAATGAGGCCAGAGAAATTAAAGGAACTAGACCACACTGGACCTTGTAGTCCACAATTAAGGAGTTTTGTCTTTACCATAAAAGCAGTAAGTCATTTAAGGATTTCAAGCAGGAGTTACATGATCAGATTTGCATTTTAGAAAATGCATAAAGCATGGTACAAGTGCACTGGAGTTGAAGAAAATGAATATGAATCAAGAGAGTTTACCCATATAAGATTGAAATAGGAAAGGATTTTTAAAGGGAAGACTCAAGCTAAAAATTTAGGAAATAAACTAAACGGACAAATGACTAAAATAATGAGGGGAGGAGAACCAACAGATTACAGGAATGAGCACAAAGAAGGATGACAAAGGCCTAGTTGGCTATAGTGGAGGAGCAGAGGAAAAGCTGGAAATATAAGGGGGGACCAAACAAGCTAAAGGAGGGCTTTGACTGCTAGGGCTAAATATAGATTTAATCATGGAAGTAAAATTGAGCCACTGTAGGTTCCTGAGCATAGAGGTGAATAAAGACACTGATAGCTATATACAGACTAAGTGGCAGTGATGTTCAGTGTGACAGCTATGGAAGTTACTTCAGGAATAAAGTGATGTGGGTCTCTTTTAAGAGGAGTTTATTAGTGGCTTTCAGAATAGCTGTGAACCTGAAAGATATCTTAAAGGAAGAACTGACAGTAAGGGGTGAGCTGAGACATGGAAAAGAGAAGAATGAACGTTGTAACATCGACAAATCAGGATAATTATGATGCCACAAATGATGATAATATAAATTTATTTTTGCCTTCTTAGTGGTTTCAGATCAGAGTGTCCTGCATTTGCCTGGGAAGGTGGCAGCTCAGTTTATGCAGTACCTTCGTAGGGCGAAGAAAACAAATTGCCTTCAGGTGTTTCATGGTCTCCCGATTTTGAGAATCAATGCGTTCAAAGAGGTATACTTCCTTCTGAAGGATCTCCGATTGTGTGTATACCATACTCACTATGCCAGTCTGAAAAAAAAAAAAAAGAAAAATTAAGTAAGATTATGCTAGTCTAGAATGATAAAAACAAGCAGCAATATCTAAGCCTGTATTTTCATTAATATTTAGCTGGAAACTTAAATACTAACATGGAATAACATTCACTAAACATCCAAAATAGGTAGGTAATGTACCTGAATGAAAAAACATCCTCTTTCTGAACAGGAATAATCCATAAATTTCCAAAAATAATTTTTTGAATGTTTTGTTTTTGGTCTGTGAACAACACATAGCCTACTTTGTCATCTTAGCTAAAGCACCAACAGCTTTATTTTAGAAACACAACTTTTAAGGAAATAACACCCTACCTCTAAGTCTTCCAAATGTGCCGTCTCATATATTGATGATTTCTTGCCAGAGACATTAAAAAAAGAATTTCTGATTCCCAATAAATTGTGCCGAGTATAATTAAGTCTCTGGGCCGTGGTTAGAGCAATTTAGACTTAAAAGATAATGGGCAAGTTTTAGACTACTTTTCAGATTCACACAGAACTGACCCTTATTTAACAATCTTTAGTTACTAAACCCTACAGTGGAATGTGACCAGCTATTGTGAGGAAGGAAGGATTCCTTCACAAATACTGAGCAAAAGCAAACTCACCGTCTCTTTATCCATGAGAAGTACTTTCATACCGGGCCCGCTGTCCTCTATCATTTTAGAAATGTACTGCTTCACAGCAAAAACCACGTTCATGGTGCCGGATTGACAGGTGCCCCACAGCCCTTCCCGCCCCCTTTTTCTTGGTAAATTAACCCGGGCCTGTTAGCGGGGTCTCAGCTGCTTCCTCCCGGCACGGCGCCGGTTTCCGGGAGTCCGTGCAGCCCCGGTACTGGGAGTTGTAGTTCCGCTGTGTTACGGGTTGCGGGGAGGGGGCGTGCCTCGGCTGAGGCGCTGCGATTCTCCCCTGGTCTTCTGACTGCAGTCTTTTGAGACCTGCTCCTTCAGACCCCTCCTCGGATCTTCCGTCCGGGAGGCCCTGAGGCAGCCTGAAGCCCTTCCTGCTGCCTTGGAGAAGAGGGTGGCGCCTCGCCGAAGGAGGGATTTGGCCCAAGGCTTGCTCGGAGGCAAGAACGACAGCGTGGCCTCGGTCACTATTTGCCTTTAAGGCCCTAAAGAGTGGGCAGTGCGGGAGGAAGGGAAGGGACGTGGCATAATGCTCCCAGCCACTCGCTACTCGGAGGGACATTTAGTAAATCATACATTGTATGTCCTCAGTGGTCGAGATTCATCTTCCCGGCTTCATCGGGTCTTTAATGAGGCAGGGAAAGTACCCTGTGTTGAGGCTACGAAGCGAAGTCCAAATTGATTTTCCTAAGACAGAGGGGACATCTGAAATTAGCAAATACTTGAACGAATGAAGAGAGGTGAAGACATCTTTTAGGGATGATTTGGGAAAGGGCCTCAGATTGCCCTAGGAGGGCCTGGAGCTGGGGTTGGCCGCGTGTCGCAGCCAGCGGGACAACAGGGGTTCAGCGCCCTGGGCAACTGGACTCTTCGGACTCCCGCTGGCGAGGTCACCGGTTACCAGCGATGATGAAACCGAGGACAAGAGTTGTGTTTACAAGGACCCCAAACGGGAAGGGACATGTGTTCAAAGAGGCTAAACCAAACTAGCGTGAGGATTTGAAGGGAAAACTCCAAGTTTTTATTTAAGGAACCACGAAAGTTAAGCAACAACATTAATCTTAAAGGCATCAACTTCCAAATATCTGTATTTGTGTTTACAACACACAGGTTTCCTCTCTATCATGTCATTTCTCGAAAAGGAGGATAGATGTTCGTTTTTGGCACTTTGACTTTGGAGAATTGCAAAATCAACGAAAACAACTGCAAGAAATCAGCTACTATAATTGTTTGTAAATGTTTCCACCAAAATAATGAGCAGCGTTTGTAGAGTCAGTTTAATAGATTAAGCATTACCAAATAAATTCTTTAATTATATTTTAAGAAGTATACAATTAAAATAGACTGGTAGCATCTTTACATCAGTCCGGCTAAGATTATGCATTTTAACATTAATCTAGCTAAGATTGTGCAGCATTATATACATTTTTTTAATCCTTTAGAGATCAGAAGCCACTTGAAATATCAGAGAATTTTGTCACCTCTGAAATTGTGAAGAATGTATTTATTTTTCTCTTTTTCAGTTTCCCTCTAAATAAAACTTCCCATTGGGCGTTTTACTAATTTTTAGATATGTTTTGAAAGAAAATTCTTACATATTAAAGATGTGGATCCTTAAATGGAAAACAAATAAAAAATCTAATGCTGTATGAAAATTAATGTTCATATACTATAAAAACATCAAAATGTTAATGAAAAATAAAACTCACTTGCAAATCCTGTAAATTACTGATATTTGAAAATTAATTTCCAGTCTCCCAGTCATTTGGTTTTTCTTTTTCTTGCCTATAATTTGGACTGCAGGATAGTATAGGTTTTTTCCATTTCCTGCGTTTTTTAAAGAAAGAACAAGGAGAGAAAGACCTGTCTGTGAAATTTGTACTTTTTTAGACAGTAGTCAATCTGTAAGTAATAAGATTAAAAGAATTTGCATCCTTTTGATTTTCTATATTTGGATAAATAACTTTTTGAGGGGGGAGGAAAATGCCTATTTAAAAAGGCTTACTAACTCGTTCTATTTCCCATAAAATTCCACTGATGTCAATGGCAGTGTTATTTTATACATTAATTTATAAGATATGGAACATAAACAGTTTGAACAAGATAATTAAGTGTATATACTTTTTTTTTGAGACAGAATCTCAAGCTGTCGCTCTGGGTAGAGTGCTGTGGCATCTTAGCTCACAGCAGCCTCCAACTCCGGCCCAAGCGATCCTCTTGCCTCAGATCTTCTAGTGAGGTCTTGCTTTTGCTTAGACTGCTCTCAAACTCATGAGCTCAAGCAATCCACTGGCCTCAGCCTCCCAGAGTGCTAGGATTACAGGCATGAGCTACTGTGCCTAGCCCCAAATAATAATTATATATTAAAAGTGTTCTTCGATGGTCCTGAAGTTTGGCAGTGTACTTTCTTCCTGAAGAAAACCATGCAAGCCATTTTAAATGTCTCCAAATTAAGGACTTCTTTTGTATCCCTGTACCTCTAAAAATAGGATTGAAACCAATGATACAGTCCCAAACTCTTGCTTTATGACTCATCCAAGATAAACTTAGAGTTACTTGTTTTGTTGTAGGGAAGAGACAGAAGGCAATATGTAGTGCCTTTCTTATCTCTTATTTAGGGTACTGTAATAAATATTTTCAATAAGAAATACATTAAATATAAAAAATAAATCAGGGCGGCGCCTGTAGCTCAAAGGAGTAAGGTGCCAGCCCCATATGCCGGAGGTGGCAGGTTCAAACCCAGCCCCAGCCAAAAACTGCAAAAAAAAAGAAAAAATAAATCATGACATTTTTCAAATATGAATAATTACATTAACTGCAAATGCTTTCATTACTTGAAAAATTTATTTCGCCAGGTCTAAGAACTCAGTGCTTTAAAAATAAAAACCAAGGGCTCGGCGCCTGCGGCTCAAGTGGCTAAGGCGCCAGCCACATACACCTAAGGTGGCTGGTTCAGATCCAGCCCAGGCCTGCCAAACACCAATGAAGGCTGCAACCAAAAAATAGCCGGACATTGTGGCAGGCACCTGTGGTCCCAGCTACTTGGGAGGCTGAGGCAGGAAACTTGCTTGAGCCCAGGAGTTGGAGGTTGCTGTGAGCTGTGATGCCATGGCACTCTACCTAGGGGGATAGCTTGAGGCTCTGTCTCAAAAAAATAAAAAAAAAATAATAAAAAATAAAAACCAAGGGTGGTACCTGTGGCTCAATGAGTAGGGCACCAGCCCCATATATTGAGGGTAGTAGGTTTGAACCCAGCCCCAGCCAAACTGCAACAACAATAACAAAAAATAGCCAGGCATTGTGGTGGGCACCTATAGGCCCAGCTACTCAGGAGGCTGAAGTAAGAGAATCTCCTAAGCCCAAGAGATGGAGGTTGCTATGAGCTGTGACACCACAGCATTCTACCGAGGGCAACAAAGTAAGACTCTCTCTCTAAAAAAAAAAAAAAAACCAGGAAGGAAGTTAAAAAATGCAATATTTACATTTGTACATTTTATTTAGGCCTGTAAGGATGTGTGTAAATTAAATAATCAGGAATGATTATCCAAATAATTGTAAGTACTTCATCTTCTTGCAAAGTATTTACTATTTAAAGGCTTAACTGCTTATTTTATATTTATTTATTTATTGAGATAGAGTCTCACTCTATCAGCCTGGGTAGAATGCCGTGGCATCATCATAGCTCACTGAAACCTCAAACTCCTGGACTCAAGAGATCCTTTTACCTCCACTTCCCAAGTAGCTGGGACTACAGATGCTGGCTACTATGCCCAGCTAAATTTTTTATTTTTTTTTGTAGAGATGGGGTCTCCCTCTTGCTCAGGCTGGTCTCAAACTTCTGAGTTCAAGCAATCCACCTGCCTCTGCCTCCCAGAGTACTAGAATTACAGGTGTGAGCCACTGCACCTGGTTCTAAATTCATACTTTGATTACACATAAATTCACCATTTGTAGCATTTCAAACTGACCAAAGAAGCTGGATTTCTTTGGGAACCATCCCACAATAACAACCATTCCTATTTGCAGAAACCACAGCTAACATACATATCTGGGTAACTGAAAATTTGGTTAAATAAGATCTTTGCATTCCCAAGGTTGAAATGATCTAGTCTCAGTGAAATTTTGGCTCTGTTGATTTGAGCTTGTTATGAATATAATTTATGTTTCCCCCTCAACTTCTTAACTACTTCTAGACCATTGTATAGATTGACAGCTTTTAAAATGTAGACTGTGGACCAAGGTAATCTTATAAGGTGTTCTGATGTATAAAATAGAATTTAATTTTGTTTCAGAGAGGTCCATAGTCAATTCAGGTAGAAAAGAACAGTTGCTCAGAATGAGACATGTTTTTGTGGGCAAAAGATTAGAAAAGACAGTTCACTGAAGATTAAACAAAAGACTAATAAACACATGAAGAAATGCTCACTGGTAACCTGAAAAGTGCAAATTAAAATCACAATAGAGATGCCATTTCATATTTATGAGATAAGCAGAAATTCAAATGGCTGACAGTACTAAATATAGGTAAAAATTTAAAACAACAAAAATTCATGTATTGCTAGTAGAAAAGTAAAAATTTGTAAATAATTATGGAGAGTACTATTGAAATAAAAAGAAAATACACTGTACATACTCATGGCCTCAAAAACTGTGCTCCTGGGTATGTATCTAGAATAGAGTTTCTCTTCCTTGTTATGAGAAGAGCGGCCAAGCAGGACTTGGGGCAGCCAGAGCCCTTGGGAGGGTCCCCACTGGCTATG
This sequence comes from Otolemur garnettii, assembly GCF_000181295.1. NCBI lineage: Eukaryota > Metazoa > Chordata > Mammalia > Primates > Galagidae > Otolemur > Otolemur garnettii. Next base: position 3,110,435 of record NW_003852569.1, read on the forward strand.
AACTGCCTTATTCCTTCATCTGTGTGATTTTCCAATATTTTCTTTCTTTTTTGAGACAGAGCCTCAAGCTGTCCCCCTGGGTAGAGTGCCGTGGCATAGCTCACAGCAACCTCCAACTCCTGGGATCAAGCAAGTCTCCTGCCTTCGCCTCCCAAGTAGCTGAGACCACAGGCGCCCGCCACAATGCCCAGCTATTTTTTGGTTGCAGCTGTCACTGTTGATTGGCAGGCCTGGGCTGGATTCGAACCTGCCACCTTAGGTGTATGTGGCTGGCGCCTAAGCCACTTGAGCCACAGGTGCCAAGCCAATTTTCCAATATTTTCTATGTGTAGTCATGAAAGGGAAGACCTAGAGAACACTCACTTATGTATGAGACACATATAAGAATGTCCTGGCTGGGCGCCTGTAGCTCAGTGGTTAGGGCACCAGGCCACATATACTGAGGCAGGTGGGTTCGAACCTGGCCTGGGATCTGCTAAACAATGACAACTGCAATAACAACAACAAAAACCGGTCCTTGTGGCAGGCGCCTGTAATCCCAGCTATTTGTGAGGTTGAGGCAAGAGAATCACTTAAGCCTAGGAGTTTGAGGTTGCTGTGAGCTGTGATGCCATGGTTCTCTACTGAGGATAACATAGTGACACTCTTGTCTCAAAAAAAAAAAAAAAAAAAGAAGAATGTTCCTACCAGTACTACTGATAAACAAAAAAAAGTTGAAAATGGCTCGGCGCCTGTGGCTCAAGTAGCTAAGGTGCCAGCCACATACACCTGAGTTGGCGGGTTTGAATCCAGCCCAGGCCTACCAAACAACAATGACGGCCGCAACCAAAAAATACCTGGGCATTGTGGTGGGCTTCTCTAGACCCAGCTACTTGGGAGTCTGAGGCAAGAGAATTGTTTTAGCCCAAGAGTTTGAGGTTGCTGTAAGCTGTGATGCTACAGCACTCTACCCAGGGCGATAGCTTGAGGCTCTGTCTCAAAAAAAAAAAAAAAAAAAAAAAAAAAAAAAAATTTGAAAAGAACCTAAATGTCCGTCAACAGAAGAATTAATAAATAAATCATGGAATAATTTTATAATAAAACATTATATACAGTGGTTAAGATTAATGAAGCACAGTCAAGGGCATCTGTATGGTGGAGGAATAGAAGCAGCATACACAGTACTTACAGAGTATATCATTTATGTAACATTTGAAAGCATGCAAAAATAATAACATATTGCTTAGGACTATAAACCTGTAGAAAGATGTATGAAGAAATGCTACATTAGGGTCCTGTGCAGTGGTTCATGCCTATAATCCCTGCACTCAGGAAGGCTGAGGCAAGAGAATCGTTTGAGCTCAGGAGTTAGAAACCAGCCTGAGCAAGAGTGAGACAACATCTCTACTGAAAATAGAGAAACAAAGCAAAACTAGCCAGGCATCTTTGTGGGCACCTGTAGTCCCAGCTACTCAGGAAGCTGAGACAAGAGGATCACTTGAGTTCAAGAGTTTGAGGTTGCCACACACTATGATGATGCCATGGTAGAGACCCAGGACAACAGAGTGAGACTCTATTATAAAAAAAAAAAGCTGGCTTGGCACCTGTGGCTCAAGTGGCTAAGGCGCCAGCCACATACACCTAAGGTGGTGGGTTCGA
>NW_003852569.1:3112261-3114641 GCF_000181295.1 Otolemur garnettii
AAAAAAAAACAAAAAAAGCTAAGTTAGAATGATACCCAAATTCACTTAGTGGTTACAGCTAGCATGGGAGGAAGAGGGATGTCACTGGACATCAGAACACAAGGTGCTTCAACTATAAAGCTAATTATTTCTCAGGATGGGTGGAGGATACATCTATATTCTTTATGTTCTTCCATCTTTTTACCTTTCTTATTCCATAATAAATGTTTTCTCTGACTTTACAGGTGGAAAGTCAGCTATCACCTCAGTTGTCAGCAGAATTAATTGCAGGATGAGATATAATATTCCTCCTTCAATAAATACCTATTGCATATCTTTATGTTCAAAATGCTGTATTAGCTTGCTAGGCACCACAGACTGAGTGGCTTACACGACAGAAATTTAATTCCTCACAGTTCTAGGGGCTAGAAGTCTAAAATAAAGTGTCAAAGGCTGGTTTCTTCTGAGGCCTCTTGTAGACGGCCATCTTTGGTGTCTTCACTTGGTTTCTCTTTGTGTCCGTATCCTAATCACTTCTTACAAGAACACCAGTGATATTAGATTAGGGCTCATTTTAGTTACCTCTTTAAAGGCCCTCTCTCCAAATAAAATCATATTCTGGGTACTGGGTGTCATGGCTTCAATATATGAATTCTTCCTCTAGGTCAGGAGATGCTGATTGTTGAATAAATCCTTCAGTCCTGGATGAAAGTTTCAGTGAAGAAGTCACCACTGATATTATTTATATTTTCTCTTTTATAGTGCAGTCTTAAGTATGGCCATACTATCCCTTGACTTTTTTTTTATCTTTTAAAGAAGTATCTTTTACTTCATGAAATAGTTGAGATCACTGAAAATACACAAACTAAAAAGATAGCTTTTTGCTACTGTTGTATCAAAATGGTGAACGGATAATATATCATGCAATCCATATTGATCTGGATCCTTCCCACTTTTAGCAGAATTTGTATTTATATTAAGTTTTATGTTAAATTTGGTGAGTATATTATAGAATAATATGAAAAGTTTCTATTTACATACAATGCTTCAATTTCCCAGCATTCTTAAAAAATCCTGGCTGGGCCTGGTGGCTCACACCTATAATCCTAGCCCTCTGGAGGCCAAGGAGGGAGGATTCCTTGAGTTTAAGAGTTAAAAACCAGCCTGAGCAAGAGTGAGACCCAGTTCTACTAAAAATAGAAAAATTAGCTGGGAATGGTGGCAGGTGCCTGTAGTCCCAGCTGTGTGGGAGGTTGAGGCAGGAGCATGGCTTGAGCCCAAGAGTTTGAGGTTGCTGTGAGCTAGGCTGATGCCATTGCCCTCTGGGCTGGGCAACAGAGTGAGACTGTCTCAAAAAATATCAAACAAAATAAAAAAAAAAGAGGTTCAGGCTCCGCGCCTGTGGCTCAAGTGGCTAAGGCGCTGGCCATGTATACCCAAGGTGGTGGGTTTGAATACAGCCTGGGCCTGCCAAACAACAATGACAGCTGCAACCAAAAAATAGCTGGGCATTGTGACAGGCATCTGTAGTCCCAGCTACTCGGGAGGCTGAGGCAGGAGACTCACTTGAGCCCTGGAGTTGGAGGTTGCTGTGAGCTGTGATGCCACAACACTCTACCCAAGGGGACAGCTGGAGGCTCCTGTCTCAAAAAAAAAGAGGTTCAAGGCCAGGCGCAGTGGCTCACGTCTGTAATCCTATAATCCTAGAACTCTGAGAGGCCAAGGCTGATGGATTGCTTGAGCTCAGGAGTTCGAGACCAGCCTGGGCAAGGGCGAGACCCCATCTCTAAAAATAGCTGGGCATTGTGCCTATAGTCCCCAGTAGTTGGAAGGCTGAGGCAAGAGGATTACTTGAGTCCACGAGTTTGAGTTTGCTGTGAGCTATGATGCCACAGAACTCTACTGAGGGCAACAAAGTGAGACTTTCTTTCTCGCTCTCAAAAAAAAAAATTCTTTAAAAATGTCTAATAAACAATATAGATGTATTTCAAAAATATATTTTGGGCTTGGTGCCTGCGGTTCAAGTGGCCAAGGTACTAGCCACATACACCTGAGCTGGCAGGTTCGAATCCAGCCCAGGCCACCTAACAACAATGACGGCTGCAACCAAAAAAATAGCCAGGCATTCGGGCATTGTGGCGGGCGCCTGTGGTCCCAGCTACTTGGGAGGCAGAGGCAGGAGAATCTCTTGAGCCCAGGAGTTGGAGCTTGAGGCTCTGTCTTGAAAAAAATAATAATAATTTAAAAAATAGGGCAGGCTCAGCACCTATAGCTCAACCGCCTAAGGCGCCAGCCACGTACACCTAAAGTGGTGGGTTCGAATCCCCAGCCCGGACCCACCAAAAAAACAACAATGACAGCTGCAACCAAAAAATAGCCGGGCGTTGTGGTGGGCGCCTGT
>NW_003852569.1:3115341-3128771 GCF_000181295.1 Otolemur garnettii
AGACTTGCTTGAGCCCAGGAGTTGGAGGTTGCTGTGAGCTGTGATGCAACAGCACTCTACCCAGGGGGACAGCTTGAGGCTCTATCTCAAAGAAAAAAAAAAATAAAAAAAAAAAGAATGGGTTTCCCCTGGGCAGCACCTGTGGCTCAAAGGAGTAGGGCACCGGCCCCGTATACCGGAGCTGGCAGGTTCAAGCCTGGGCCTGGCCAAAAACTGCCAAAAAAAAGAAAGAGTTTCCCACCTAAGTAGCAATTAACAGATAAAACATAAATAATATCAAAATTTATGTCTATTTCATTGTTTTTTTCTCTTCTTAAGTGAGACTAAGAGACTGTCTAATGAAATATCAAATTACTTAAATGTCGACAACTTGGAGATGAATATGGTATGATATTGTTTATTTCCTTAAAACTCAGTGTGTTAGGGTGATATTTCTCGAGATCTAGAGATCTTGCTAAAATGTGGATTTTTTTTTGAAACAGAGTCTCACTTTGTTGCTTGGGTAGAGTGCTGTAGGGTCACAGGTCACAGCAATCTTAAACTCTTGTGGGTCAAGAGATTCTCTTGTCTCAGCCTCCTGAGTAGCTGGGACCTTAGGTGCCTGCCACAACGCTCAGCTGTTTTTAGAGATGGGGTCTTGCACTTGCTCAAGCTGATCTCAAACCTGTGAACTCAGGCAATCCACCCACCTCGGCCTCCCAAATGGTAGGATTATAGGCGTGAGCTACTGTACCCGGATTAAAATGCAGATTTTTGCTTAGTGGATCTGAGATGAGGTCTAATGTCCTGTATTTTCACCCAGCTATTTTTTGATTGTAGTTATCATTGTTGTTTGGCAGGCCTGTGTTGGGTTCGAACCTGCCAGCTCTGGTGTATGTGGCTGGCGCTCTAGCTGCTGAGCTACAGGTGCTGAGCCGCCTTCATCCATTTCTGCCCTTGAAAATGGGCTCATAGTTGTTCTCCAAGGGCTTTTATGCATCATCATTTTCTGCTTTGGGCTTGGTTAAGACTTTTTGGGCAAAAATCTGTAATGTTATCTAGGTGTTAATCTCTGTTTATTCACACTTGTCTTTGCAAAGTAATATTTCCACTTTGTTAGAGTAAGGATTAGTGAGTCTACATGTATAAAGCATTATGATAAGGAAAAGTACTTTATAGGACAAATCCTAAAACAGTGTCGTTTCACTTTATATAACATCTTATAGTATCAGGATTCAGAAGTTCAGAATCAAAGACTTATGGATACTCTTCTAAGAGAAAAGACTCTTTGAATCCTTTCATTTTGAAATATTTGTTTTTGCTACTTATAAATACAAGATTATTGTATATTTTCATCATTCAGTCTCACGGAAGCAAGTAGTATATGTAGGAGAGAGTTGACCTTTTGGGAGCTGTTCTTAGGTCCTCTGCCAATGACGTTAGTCAGCTCATGGGAGAGCTTACCAATTTGGACTCTCTGAGGAGAAAGACAAAGATGATAAGGTTTGAATTATAGATTTTAATAAAATCCTTACCTTTTTATTTTGAAATAACTTAAAATGTATAGAAAAATGTAAAAATAGAGTTCCTTTATATTATTTACCCAATTTTTTTTTGAGGTAGAGTCTTAGTTTGTCGCCCTCAGTAGAGTACTGTAACATCATAGCTCACAGCAACCTCAAATTCTTGGGCTCAAGTGATTCTCTTGCCTCAACCTCTGATAGCTGGGACTATTACTCAGGTGCTCGCCACAATGCCTTGCTATTTTTTTGTTGCACTGTTGTTTAGCTGACCTGGACTGGGTTTGAACCCATCAGCCTTGATGTATGTGGCTGGCGCCATAAGCACTCTGCTATAGGGGCTGAGCCGACCTTGACAATTTTGAAGAGTCTGGTCAGTAGAGAGGGAATCTCATTCTTGCTCAGGTCTTGAACTCCTAAGTGTAAGCAATCTTCCCACCTCTATCTCCCAGAGTGGTAGGATTACAGGTGTGAGCCACCATACCCAGTTTTGTAACTCCTTAAATTTCATTTGTGACAAAAAAGAATCTTGAGAATATTGAAATAATTCCTTTAGAAATGGCTCATTGGGGTGGCACCTGTGGCTCAAAGATGTAGGGCGCCAGCCCCATATGCCTGGAGGTGGTGGGTTCAAACCCAGCCCCGGCCAAAAACTGCAGAATAAATAAATAAATAAATAAAATAAAATAGAGATGGCTTATTATTGAATTGATCAAGCATTTTTTTTCTCCTTTTTTTTTTTATTGTTGGGGATTCATTGAGGGTACAAAGAAACCAGATTACACTAATTGCATTTGTTAGGTAAAGTCCTTCTTACAATCATATCTTGCCCCCACAATGTGTGGCACACACCAAGACCCCACCCTACTCCCACATTCTTTCTGTCTCTGCTCTCCCCTTCCCCCACCCCACCATGTCATTAATTGTTATTAATTGTCCTCATATCAAAATAGGATTCATGCTTCTCCATTCTTAAGATGCTTTACTAAGAATAATGTGTTCCATTTCCATCCAGGTTAATACAAAGGCTGTAAAGTCTTCATTTTTTAAATGGCTGAATAGTATTCCATGGTATACATATACCACAGCTTGTTAATCCATTCCTGGGTTGGTGGGCATTTAGGCTGTTTCCACATTTTGGGGATTGTAAATTGAGCAGCAATAAACAGTCTAGTGCAAGTATCCTTATGATAAAAGGATTTTTTTCCTTCTGGGTAGATGCCCAGTAATGGGATTGCAGGATCAAACAGGAGGTCTAGGTTGAGGTCTTTAAGGTTTCTCCATACTTCCCTCCAAAAAGGTTGTGTTAGTTTGCAGTCCCACCAGCAGTGTGAAAGTGTTCCTTTCTCTCCACATCCACACCAGCATCTGCAGTTTTGAGATTTTGTGATGTGGGCCATTCTCACTAGGGTTAGATGGTATCTCAAGGTGGTTTTGATTTGCATTTCTCTAATAATTAGGGGTGATGAGCATTTTTTCATGTTTGTTAGCCATTCATCTGTCTTCTTTAGAGAAGGTTCTATTCATGTCTCTTGCCCATTGTATATGGCATTGTTGGCTTTTTTCATATGGATTAATTTGAGTTCTCTATAGATCCTAGTTGTCAAGCTTTTGTCTGATTCAAAATATGCAAATATCCTTTTCCATTGTGTAGGTTGTCTATTTGCTTTGGTTATTGTCTCCTTAGCTATACAGAAGCTTTTCAGTTTAAGTCCAATTTGTTTATTTTTGTTGTTGTTGCAATTGCCATGGCAATCTTCTTCATGAAGTCTTCTCCCAGGCCAATATCTTCCAGTGTTTCTCCTATGCTTTCTTTGAAGATTTTTATTGTTTCATGCCTTAAATTTAAGTCCTTTATCCATCTTGAATCAGTTTTTATGAGGGGAGAAAAGTGTGGGTCCAGTTTCAGTCTTTTACTTATGGATATCCAGTTTTCCCAGCACCATTTATTAAATAGGAAGTCTTTACCCCAAGGTATGTTCTTGTTTGGTTTATCAAATATTAGGTGGTTGTAAGATGTTAGTTTCATTTCCTGGTTTTCTAACTAATTCCAAATGTCTATGTCTCTATTTTTGTGCCAGTATCATGCTGTCTTGACCACTATGGCTTTGTAAAACAGCCTAAAATCTGGTATGCTGATGCCCTGGCTTTGTTTTTATTACTAAGAACTGCCTTAGCTATATGGGTTTTTTTCTGGTTCCATACAAAAAGCAGAATCATTTTTTCCAAGTCTTGAAAGTACGATGTTGGCATTGTAGTAGGGATGGCATTGAACCGGTAGATTGTTTTGGGAAGTACAGATATTTTAACAATGTTGATTCTTACCAGTCATAAGCATAGTATGTTCTTCCATTTCTTAACATCCTCTGCTATTTCCTTTCTTAGGATTTTATAATTTTCTTTATAGAGGTCCTTCACCTCCTTTGTTAGGTATATTCCTAGGTATTTCATTTTCTTTGAAGCTGTGGTGAAGGGAGTTGTGTCCTTAATTAGCCTCTCATCCTGGCGTCATTTCCTGGCGTCTCAGAATAGAGTCCCTAACGGCCAGGAGAGAATATGCCTACGTTTTATTGTGACTACTGCAATACATATCTCACCCATGACTCTCCATCTGTGAGAAAGACACATTGCAGTGGGAGGAAGCACAAAGAGAATGTGAAAGACTACTATCAGAAATGGATGGAAGGGCAGGCCCAGAGCCTGACTGACAAAACAACGGTGCATTTCAACAAGGAAAAATATCTCCTACTCCATTCTCAGCTCCTCCTCCTGCAGGGGCAATGATTCCACCTCCCCCCAGTCTTCTGGGTCCTCCTCATCCTGGTATGATGCCAGCACCGCATATGGGGGGGGCCCTCCTATGATGCCGATGATGGGTCCTGGGTCCTACTCCTCCTGGGATGATGCCAGTGGGACCTGGTTCTCAGCATGGGTCTCCTGCTCCCCTTTCCTACAACTCCGAACAAACACTTAGTGCTCCTGGAATGAGGCCACCCATGGTAGGTCACATGCCAATGATGCCTGGGCCCCCAAAGATGAGGCCTCCTGCTCGTCCCATGATGGTGCCCACTCGTCCTGGAATGACTCGACCAGACATATAAGGATAGAGGGGAGTTTTCTTTATGTCAGTTTTATATTACTTGTTCTGCTTCACCAGGAGATCATGGTGCTGTGATGCTGGGTGTTTTCTTAATAGCATGATAAGGAAAACTTGCTCCGCCTTCCTATCAAAGAGAGAATAAGAATAGTTTTGAAGGGAAGAAGTGGAACCAAAAAAAGCAGTTTTCATTTGTATTGTGAAATGTGAAAATAAAATTGTTAACTGTTTTAGTTTAAAAAAAAAATGACCCTTTCATCTTGACTGTTATTGGTGTATATAAAGGCAACTGACTTGTGGACATTGATTTTATGTCCTGAGACATTACTGTATTTTTTGATGACTTCCAGGAGTCTTATGGTTGAGTCTTTAGGGTTCTCTAAGTCTAAGATCATATCATCAGCAAAGAGGAAGAGTTTGACCTCCTCTGCTCCCATTTGGATGTCCTTTATTTCCTTATCTTGCCTAATTGTACTGGCTAGAACTTCCAGCACTATGTTGAATAGTAATGGTGACAGAGGACAACCTTGTCTGGTTCCAGCTCTAAGTGGAAAAGCTTTCAGTTTTACTCCATTCAGTAAAATATTAGCTGTGGGTTTGTCATGGATAGCTTTTAATTAGAACTTTTCAGTGTTCTAATTAGAAAAGGGTGCTGGATTTTATCGAATGCTTTTTCTGCATCTATTGAGAGGATCATATGGTCTTTGTTTTTGCTTCTGTTGATATGGTGAATAACGTTTATGGACTTGTGTATATTAAACCAGCCTTGCATTCCTGAGATAAAGCCTACTTGATCATGATGTATGACTTTTTTGATGATAAGCTGTAGTCTATTGGCTAGGATTTTGTTGGGAATTTTTGCATCTATATTCATTAGTGAAATTGGTCTGAAATTCTCCTTTTTAGTTGGGTCTTTTCCTGGTTTGGGTATCAGCATAATGTTTGCTTTGTAGAATGCATTGGGGAAGATTCCTTCCTCCTCAATTTTTTGGAATAATTTCTGTAGTATGAGAATGAACTCTTCCTTGAAGGCTTCATAGAATTCTGGTGTGAAACCATCCAGACCAGGGCATTTTTTTGTTGGAAGATTTTTTATTGTTTCTTTGATCTCAGTGCTTGAAATTAGTCTGTTCAGGAGCTCTATTTCTTCCTGCCTAAGTCTAGGGAGAGGGTGTGATTCTAAACATTGATCCATTTCCTTCACATTGTCAAATTTCTGGGCATAGCATTCCTAGTAGTATTCATAGATGATCTCTTGTATCTCTGTGACTTCAGTTGTTATTTCCCCTTTATCATTTCTGATGATCAGAGCTTTTCTTAACTAGAAAGACTAATAGATACAAACTATTTTGTTTGCCCATTACCCTATTTATTTATTTATTTGAGACAGAGTCCCACTCTGTTGCCCTAGGTAGAGTGCCATGGCATCATCATAGCTCACAGCAACCTCAATCTCTTGGGCTCAGACAATCCTCTTGCCTCAGCCTCCACAGTAGCTGGGACTACAGGCGACTGCCACAATGTCCAGCTAGTTTTTCTAATTTTTTTTTTTTTTTTTTTTTTTTTTTAGTAGAGATGGGGTCTTGCTGTTGCTCAGTCTGGTCTCAAACTCCTGAGCTCAAGCAATCCTCCCACCTCTGCCTCCTAGAGAGCTAGAATTACAGGCATGCATCACCATGCTGGGCCCCATCTTCCTTTGTAAAGCAAATAAAATTTCTTTAATGTAGAACATCATTATTCACGGTTTTTCTCTTAATAATAGTAACAGCTGATGACAGCCCCCTTTTATTTAACTTTCACTATGTGCTGAGACCTTTACAAATATCTTAAGTAAACTTTGAAGCTTTCCTTTGAAGTGGGTAGTATTATTTTTATATTCCAGATAAACGGATTGAGAGAAATTGAATAGTTTTCTCAAGGTGATAAGGAGCAGCAAGTTGAGAGAAACACACTTTTTCAGTTGGCATTTTACTATGTGTTTCTTTGTTTATGTCCTTTTTGCTCATTTTGTTTTAGAAACTAGATTGTAATTTCTTTAGAGGTAGAGAATGGTTTTTTTCCATCCTTTTCACTTAGTGTCATGTCCCCCACACAGAAGATACTCAATAAATATTTAATGTTGGTGAAACTCATTACTGGGCAAACTGCTGCAAAAGCATGTTGAACAAAGTATAGAGTTTATACAGACAGAATGAAAAAAGAAATCGATAAACATATCTAGATGATTTATACCAATAATTTTATCAAATGATATGGGGTACATTCTGAGAAAAATACCATGGAATTTCTTTCCAAATACCCACTTAAATTACAGAGACATAAACTTGACCTTTACGGCGTTCTTGTAACAAATGCTATGACTTTTTTTTTCTTGAATATCTGCCTGCAGTTATTAAAGGGAGGATGAATTTCATGGAACTATTTGTTAAGCATTTACTTGAGGTTCGGCACCCGTGGATTAAGTGGCTAAGGCACCAGCCACGTACACCTAAGGTAGCGGGTTCGAATCCAGCCTGGGCCCGCCAAACAACACCGACAGCTGCAACCAAAAAAAAATAGCCAGGCGTTGTAGCGGGCCCCTGTGGTCTCAGCTACTTGGGAGGTGGAGGCAGGAGACTCGCTTGAGCCCAGGAGTTGGAGGTTGCTGTGAGCTGTAATGCCACAGCACCCTACCCAGGGGGATAGCCTGAGGCTCTGTCGCAAAAAAAAAAAAATGAATTTACTTGAGAAAGCACCATCTTTTATACCTAAAGTATTTAATTTGGTTTAGGATATTTTTAGCACAAGACAGAGGGCGCCCTTGGACCACCACAGGTACCAAGACCTAATAGACTGTGACACTGGATACTGGTCCACTGAGTAAAGGTTACACGAATGTGGGAAAATTCACTGTTTTGGCCTAAAGATATTATTAGGCAGCACCCATAGCTCAGTGGGTAGGGTACTGGCCATATACAACAAGGCTGGTGAGTTCAAATCCAGCCCAGGCCAGCTAAAACAACAATGACAACTGCAACCAAAAATAGATAGATAGATAGATAGATAGTCGGGTCTTGTGGGGGCACCTGTAGTCCCACTAGTTCGGAGGCTGAGGCAAGAGAATCACTTGAGACCAAGAGTTGAGGTTGCTGTGAGCTATGATGCCACAGCACTCTACCCAAGGTGACAACATGAGACTCTGTCTCTCAAAAAAAAAAAAAAAAAGAGAGAGAGAGAGAATGCAAAATGCTGGTTTGGTCTTGGGTTTAATCTGTTTATGGCTTTAAATCGTACTGAATTGTGGCATGAATTGACTACTATATAATTTTTTTTTTTTTTGCAGTTTTTGGCTGGGGCTGGGCTTGAACCCACCACCTCCAACATATGGGGTCAGTGCCCTACTCCTGCCACAGGCGCTGCCCAATATAATTTTTTTTATTTTGTAAAGACTAGATAAAAGTAATTGGTATAATATTCAAGTCAGCAGCCAGGTGCTTTGGCTCATGACTGTAATCACAGTCCTACGGGAGACTGAGGCAGGAGGATTGCTTAGGCCCAGGGGTTTGAAGTTGCTGTGAGTTAGGCTGATACCAGAGCACTTTACCCAGGGCAACAGAATGAGACACTGTCTCAAAAAAAAAAAAAAAATCAGTGAACATTCTAATCTAAACAAGAATATTTGTTTAATAAATATAAAGGTACATGTAAAATTTGAGGGATGGGAATCTAATTGAGATTACTATTCACGTCTGATTGCAACTGACAACAGACCTGTCCATCTGAAAGTACATGTTTTAGGGGCCATGCACTAAGTACTTTCTGTGCTTTATTCTCACACCTCAAAGACACAAATAGTGCTGTTATCAGACCTTTATATTTTTAAATGTTATTCATTTATTTTTAATTTTCAAATAAAATTTGTATATATCCATCATGTACAGCATGTTTTAAAATGTGCTATTAACCCCTTTTTAAAAATGAAAAAATAGATGCCAGTGGCTCATGCCTGTAATCCTAGAACTCTGGGAGGCTGAGGCAGGAGGATTACTTGAGCTGAGCAAAAGCGAGACCCCATCTCTACTAAAAATAGAAAAAAATTAGCTAGGTGTGGTGGCACATGCCTGTAATTCCAGCTGCTTGGGAGGATGAAACAGGAAGATTTCTTCAGTCCAGAGTTTAAGGTTGTGGTAAACTATGATGATTCCACTGCATAGTAGCCCAGGCAACAGAGTGAGACCCTGTCTCAAAAAAAAAAAAAAGAAAGAGAGAAAGAAAGAAGGAAGGAAAGAAGGAAAAAAGGAAGGAAGGAAGGAAAGAAAGAAAGAAAGAAAGAAAGAAAGAAAGGAAGGAAGGAAGGAAGGAAGGAAGGAAGGAAGGAAGGAAGGAAGGAAGGGAGGAAGAAAGAAAGAAAAAGAAAGAGAGGGAGGGAGGGAGGTATTTTAAATACGTTGTTTTTTTTTTGTTTTTTTTTTTGGCGACAGAGTCTCACTTTGTCACCCTGGGTAGAGTGCCATGACATCATAGCTTACAGCAACCTCAAATTCTTGGGCTTAAGCGATTCTGTTGCCTCAGCCTCCCGAGTGGCTGGGACTACAGGTGCCTGTCACAATGCCTGGCTAGTTTTGGAGATGGGGGTCTCACTCTTGCTCAGACTGGTCTTGAATTTCCAAGCTCAAGCAATCAAGCCGCCTTGGCCTCCCAGAATGCTAGGATTCCAGGCGTGAGCTACAATACCTAGCCTAAATGCGTTCACTTTCAAAATAAAATTAAAAATATAAAAGATAAACAAAAATGTATTAATAAAAATAAAAAGATTTTTTTTCTGTAAAATTTCCATCCATTCAAAAGGCTGCATGTTAAGGACCTGGAAGGCCACATGTTCCCCACCCCTGATGATTTATAGTCACTTATCTTTGACATTTCTAAGACATGTTCTTCTTTTCTATATTTGTATTGGTTCCTGAGGATAGCTCACAGCAACTCTTGGTTTGAACTTGCTGAAGGAAGCTTTAATTTTGGTTAACGTATTTTCCTAAGTGGGAGAAAGATGTAGCATCCTTCTATAATTCCAGGTGGAGGCTTGTAGAATATATCGGCTTTCTGAGGGAAGCCTGCTCTGAATCAATTTGGCTGCTGGGTTGAGAATAAGTTGTAGGGCCTGGTGGGGGGGCTCACACCTGTAATCCTAGCACTCTGGGAGGTGAAGGCCAGTGGATGGCCTGAGTTCAGGAGTTTCAGACCAGCCTGAACAAGAGGGAGACTCCTCTCTACTAAAATAGAAAGACTAGCCTGGCGTCATGGCGGGCGCCTATAGTCCCAGCTACTTGGGAGGCTGAGGGAGGAGGATCACTTGAGTCCAAGAGTTTGAAGTTGCTGTGAGCTATGATGACACCATGGCACTCAACCTAGGATGACAGAGTAAAACTGTCTCAAAAAAAAAAAAAAGACTAGGTTGGATCAGGGAAAAGTAAATGCTAGGTCAATATACATCTTTTTGTATTTTATTATTTTTGAAGATAGTTTTTTTTGTTTATTTGTTTATTTCTTTGTTGAGACAGGATCTCACTCTGTTGCTCAGGCCTAAAGAGTACTGAGTACTGGCCTGATCACAGCTCATAACAACCTCAAACTTTGGAGCTCAAGGGTTCCTCTTGACTCTGCTTCCCGAGTAGCTGGGACTACCGTCACATGCCACCACATCCAGCTAGTTTTTCTATTTTATTTCTATTTTTTCTGTTTTCTATAAAAATAGAAAAACTCGCTCATGGTGGTCTCAGATTCCTGGCCACAGGCAATCCTCATGGTGCAGCTTTCCCAAAGTGCTAGAGCTACAGGCCTGCCCTAAAATTGTTTTTAATGGCTCAACAAACTCTGAATAGAACAGAAAAATAAGTAATATAATTATTTCCTTTGCTTTATTAGAATTTTTTTTTTGTAATCATGGTAAACTACATTTTTTTTTCCCTCAAGACAGAGTCTTGCTATGTCACCCTCAGTAGAGTGCTGTAGCGTCACAGCTCACAGCAACCTCCAACTCTTGGGTTCAGCGAGTCTCTTGTCTCGGCCTCCCAAGTAGCTGGGACTACTGGCACTCACCACAATGCCTGGATACTTTTTTGTTGTTGTTGCAGTTGTCATTGTTTAGCTGGCCCGGGCTGGGTTCAAACCACCAGCCTGGGTGTATGTGGCTGGCACCTAACCACTGAGCTACGGACGCTGCCCCATGTTAAACTACTTTTAACTAAATAAGGTTTCTGTCTTTTCTTTATAAACTACTGTTTATACTCTCTAAAAAGGACCTAAGACTATTTTGTTCACATTTCTATTTTCTCAAGGATGAACTATTTTTCAGGAAGTTTAAAAACTGGCAGTGGAGTGGAATAATATTAGTCTGATCTTAATGTTGTGATATACCGATCATTCAAAATATATAATTACTTTTATTCTATTTTATTATTTTATTTTTTTAAACAGTCTCTGTCACCCAGGCCAGAATGCCATGGCTTCATGCCTAGCTCACAGCAACCTCAAACTCCTGGGCTCAAGCAATCCTCCTGCCTCAGACTCCCGAGTAGCCGGGACTACAGGCCTGTGACACCACATCCAGCTAATTGGTTTGCTTAGGCTGGTCTGGAATTCCCAAGCTCAATGTACACTCCTGTCTTGGCCTCAGAATGCTAGGATTACAGGGGTGAGCCACCTCTCCTGGTCATGTCTGAATTTTTGGCTATAAGGAAATTGGCTTCTAGTATCATCTGAAAATGTTATCATGATTATAACCCTTATCGAACTTATGTATCTAATTGGAGAATCTTGTGAATCCTGAGAGTTGGAAGGGAATGTAGAGACCATCTAAACTGAGGTAAAAGTCCCTTTCAGCATCTCTGTCATAAAGATGTCCATTATCTGTTTGACTGTGCCCAAATTGGGGTGAACTTAACAAATTAACAAGGAGCCTATTCCATTTTTAAAGAGTTCAAATTGTTGAAAATCTATTCCTTATATTAGAGCCAAAAATCTATTTCCCTTTATTGCTCCCTTTTGGACATACCTTCACAGAACTGTTAACATACGGAATCAACCTAAAACAGGTTTCACATGAGTGGCCTCTCATGCATTCTGCTGACTAAATCTCTTTTTTCCTTTCTTTTTTTTTGGAGACAGTGTCTTGTCTTGCTTCGTCACTCTGGATAGAGTGCTGTAGCATCATAGCTCACAGCAACCTCAAACTCTTAGGCTTAAGCAAACCTCTTGCCTCAGACTCCTGAGCAGTTGGGACTATAGGCACCCACCACAATGTCCGGCTATTTTTGGATATTTGATCTCACTCTTGTTTTGGGCTTGAACTCCTGAGCTCAGGCGATCCACCCACCTTGGCCTCCCAGAGTGCTGGAATGTCTTTTTTTCTAGCTTTATACATCCTAGGTTCCTTCAATATTCTTTATGTAACATGGTTCCTAACCTTTTTCTACCTAGTTGACTTGTTCTGTACTTAACTTGAAGCTTTTCAAGACATCATTTAAAGTAATAGTTGTAAAACTTCGGTAGGCTAACATAAACTCATCTTGGGGGTGCCTGTTAAAAATGGAGATTCCAAAAGCAGAGTATGAATGTCTTAACTCAATAACTAAAAGAATGACATGAAGGCTACGTTAACCAGTTTGATGAGAGTATTTCAAAATGTACATGAAAACACCACACTGTACTCTGTGATTGCATTAATGTACACAGCTATGATTTAATAAAAAAACTAAAAAAAAAAAAAAAAAAAAGGAGATTCCTAGACCATACCCTCAGAGATTCTGACTTAATAGATCTGAGATGGGCTCTAAAAGCTATACTGTTAATAGTACTATGAGTGATTCTGATGCAAAAGTCTGTGGATCTCCCTTTGAGAATCATTGTTTCAAAATGCAGTACTAACAGATTTCTGAGTCTCTTACTATAGTGCCTCAGCTCCTTGGGAAAGATGAGTGACCCTTACAAGGCAGAGCAGAATGAAACAAGTGCCCAGAGATCATTGGCTGGGGAAAGTGTGCTGATCTTTAGCCCAACAGATGGGGCTAAACTTGGGGGTATCAGCCTTTAAGTGGGGGAATGGTTCTCTGGGTGGAAATAAGTGTGAAGTGAAAAAAATATACATGTATATTAGCGCCAACAAATAGCTTAAAAAGTATTTGTTTGTAAGGTAGAAAGAACTCTTTGGTTAAAGGGTATATCAAAATTTAAATTAAAGACAATACTGAAAACTTACAAAATCAATAGCATACAGAAAATGGTATTCGAAAGAAAATGTATAGCTTTAGCATTTTGAAAACATTAAAGATTAAAAATCAATGAAACGAACATTAAACTCTGTAAGCTAGACAAAGAACACCACAAACAATCCTAAAAAAAGATAGACGAAATTAAAAGAGATAAAAGAATAATTAATGAAGTAGAAAACAAACTTGATTGGTACATAAAAAAACTGATTCTTTGATACCCTATAAAATAAAAAAATCTTTGGCAAGTTTGATAAAAAGAAAAATACGGAGAAGGAGAGAAAATACAAAACCAACTTTGGGGATGAAAACAGGACAAACAGGACATAATCACAGAAATAATGAAGATTTTAAAAACATAAGAATGTATTATATATGGAGGTCAGACAATTAAGTTCGAGAACTGATCTTAAAAAGTGCTTTGAAGGATGGACTAGGTGCTAGCACTGGTGCATAGCTTCCCAAGAGGAGTATTTCTAAGATGATTGTAGTGATTTCAGCAATGTGGTATGTAGCACTTTTTCTAGGATGAGCTCATGAACTTAATTGTCCAATCTTTTTTTTTTTTTTTTTTTGAGACAGAGCCTCAAG
>NW_003852569.1:3129532-3135712 GCF_000181295.1 Otolemur garnettii
AGGCAAGAGAATTGTTTAAGCCCAAGAGTTTGAGGTTGCTGTGAGCTGTGATGCCACAGCACTCTACCATGGATGACATAGTGAGACTCTGTCTCAATAAATAAATAAATAAAGTAAAATAAATAAAAAAGAAAAGAGCTCAATAAATATAGTTAACACTACTGAACTATACACTTAAAAATTATTACTATGAAGCCAATTTATAGCTTTCTTATGAAAGCTATAACCCAATTATAGCCCAAAAAGAAGGGGAAAGGGGAGAGGAAGGGGAGGGAAGGAGGGAGAGTAATTGGTGGGACCACATCTACGGTGCATCCTACAAGGGTACATGTGAAATTTACTAAGTGTAGAATATAAATGTCTTAACACAATAACTAAGAAAACGCCGTGAAGGCTATGCTAACCAGTTTGATGAAAACAGTTCAAATTGTATATAAAACCAGCACATTGTACCCCATGATTGCATTAATGTACACAGTTAGGATTTAATTTAAAAAAAAGAGGAAAAATTAAAAAAAACTATTAAGATGGTAATCCTAGCACTGTGGGAGGTTGAGGAGGGATAATTGCTTGAGTTCAGGAGTTTGAGACTTGCCTGAGTGAGAGTGAGACCCTGACTCATGAAAAAAAAGGAAAAACCCAGCCAGGGACCGTGGCAAGTGCCTGTAATCCCAGTAGCTTCTGGAGGCTGAGGCAGCAGGATGCCCACAGCCCGAGTCTGAGGTTGCAGTGAACTCCCACGCCACTGTACTCTGCTCAGGGGCATAGGGTGGGACTCTGTTTCAGCAACAACAACAAAAACTTTATTAAGATGGGCTAGGTATTGTGGCTTGTGTCTATAGTCTCAGCTACTTGGGAGGCTGAGGCAGGAGGATCATTTGAAACTAGGAGTTGATCATGTCACTGCACACCAGCCTGGGCAACAGTGAGACTCCATCTCTTAAAAAAATGATTGAGATAGTAAATTGTTTATTTTATTTACTTTATTTATTTTTGAGACAGAATCTTCTTTGATGCCCCTGGTGTGGCATCATAGCTCATAGCAACCTCAAACTCTTGGGTTCCAACCATTCTCTTGCCTCAGCCTCTCAAATAGCTGGGACTATAGGTGCCCACCACAAAACCTGGCTATTTTTAGAGACAGGGTCTTACTCTTGCTCTGGCTGGTCTCAAACTCCTGAGCTCAGGCAATCCACCCACCTCAGCTTCCTAGAGTGCTAGGATTGCAGAACAAGTGTGGGCCACCACGTCTGGCCTAAAATGATTTTTTTAATAAAAAAAAAAATGAAAGAAATAAAAATCCCAAGTCTAAGTGATTTTATAGGCAAGCTATAGAAAACCTCTAATGAAGAAGAAATAAATTCATTTGTTATTTATACATGTCTATAGCACAGAAAAGAATGAGACGCTTGCACTATACAAGGCTAACCTAACCTTGATAAGGAGAGAAAACAAGTATAGCACAAAAAAGGAAAACACATCAATGTCATTTATAAATGTAAATATAAAATATTAGCAATTTAAACTCAGTGATAGGTTAAAAGAAAAATAGAATACAGAAATCTACTAGAATATAAACTCCATGACAGTAGAAATCATTATTGGTTCCTTAACACGTGTCTGGTGGCCAGAAAACTGCTTTATATACATCAGGTACATAAGTATTTGTTGACTTGAATGAATTGAATTTTCCAAGTAATGTTAATCCTAATAATACAGCTGTGGCTGGCATTGGGGAATATGCTCACTCTACTGAAAAAATAAAAGGATAATCTTCTAAGATGTTGGAAGACTTTAGATAAAATTTAATTCTCATTGTTACCTAGGAAAAGAAAATTTCTTTAATTTGACAAAGGCTATTAAAGAACTTAATTAAACATCACAATATTTTGAGCCATTAGAAGCCTTTTCATAAGTAAGATAAGAATGCTTGCTATCCAACAGTGTTCTAGAGGTCTTAGCCAATGTAAAGAAAGAATGAATGAAAGAAAGAGCAGGCTAACTGCTGAAAAGGAGGACACAAAAATCATTGTATGCAGCAATATGATTGTCTGTATAGATAACCTAAGACAACCAAGGAAATGCTATGCTAATTAGAACTAATAAGGGAGTGCAATAAAATAGCTCAATATAAGATAAACAAAATCAAGAGCCTCCCTGAATGCCAGCAATAGCCAATGAAAAAATGTAAAGGAAAATTTCAGTTTATAATAATCACAAAAGTATAAACCCAAAAAGAAATGTATAAACTTATCTGAAAAAACTGCAAATATTTCCTGAAAGATAGTTGAAAACATTTTGAACAAATGAAGATAATAATATAATGCTCCGTGGGAAAATTCAATATTATAATGATGTCAATCTCTCTTAATTAATCTCTAAATTCAATGTAATCTCAATCAAAGACCCATGGGAATTTGGGGGAGGATAAGGACTTACATAAAGAGAGGATATAGATAAGAATAGACAATTAAAAATTTCTTTTTCTTTTTTTTTTTAGACAGAGTCTCATTCTGTTACCCTGGGTAGAGTGCCGAGGAATCACAGCTGACAGCAACCTCAAACTCTTGGGCTTGAGGCATCCTCTTGCCTCAGACTCCCAGGTAGCTGGGACTACAACACCTGTTTAGTTTTTCTACTTTTAGTTGAGAAGGGGTCTCACTCTTGGTCAGGCTAGGCTCCATTTCTTGAGCTCAAGCAACCCTCTTCACTTGACCTCCCAGAGTGCTGGTATGCTCAGCCAAAAATAATTTTCTTTTTTTATGACAGAATCTTATTATGTTGCCCTTGGTAGAGTGTGGTGGCATCACAGCTCACAGCAACATCAAACCTTTGGGCTTAAGTGATTCTCTTGCCTCAGCCTCCTAAGTAGCTGGGACTACAGGTGCCTAACACACGCCTGGGTATTTTTTGGTTGTAGTTGTCATTGTTGTTTGGCAGGCTGGGGCTGGGTTCAAACCTTCCAACTCTGGTGTATGTGGCTGGCACACTAGCTGCTGAGCTACAGGCACTGAGCCAAAAATTTTTTTTCTTTTAAAAAGCAATGGATAGGGGGGTACCTGTAACTCAATATACCGAGGATGGTGGGTTTGAACCCTGCTCTGGCCAAACTGGAACAATAAAAAAAATAGCCCGGGGGGGGGCAGGGCTGGCCTCACATGCTGGAAGTGGCAGGTTCAAACCCAGCCCCAGCCAAAAACTGCAAAAAAAAAAAAAAAAAATAGCTGGGCGTTGTGGCTGGCACCTGTAGTCCCAGCTACTTGGGAGGCTGAGGCAAGAGAATTGCCTAAGCCCAAGAGCTAGAGGTTGCTGTGAGCTGTGATGCCACAGCATTCTACTGAGGATGACAAACTGAGACTCTGTCTCTTAAAAAAAAAAAACAATGGATAGCAAATGGCCCTGAGCAGACTTGCTTTATCAGACATTAGAATGACAAGAATAATTAAGATAATTCAGTAATAGCAAAGGAAAGACAAATAGATTGGAACAGAGTAGAATGTACACAATAGACTCATGTATAAATGGAAATTTGTGTTAAACTCATATTTCAAATCAGTGGGGAGAAGATGGTTAGTATAAGTGTTGAGACCATTTATTTGAAAATAAATAAAGTTAGAGTCCTTCTCTGAAACCCTATACAGAAAGCATTATAGATGAATTAATTTTTAAAATGTATTGGTAAAAACTATGAAAGCAGTCAGGTGTCACGGCTCACACCTGATAATCCTAGCACTCTGGGAGGTCAAGGCGGGAGGATTGCTTAAGCTCAGGAGTTGGAGACCAGCCTGAGCAGGAGGGAGACTCCATCTTTCCTAAAAAATAATAATAAAAATAAAAATAAAATAAATTAGCCAGGCTTTTGTGGGGGCACCTGTGGTCCCAGCTATTCAAGAGGCCAAGGGAGAAGGATTGCTTGAACCCAGGAGTTTTTTTTTTTTTTTTTTTTGAGACAGAGTTTCATTATATCACCCTCGGAAGAGTGCCGTGGCATCACAGCTCATGCAACCTCAAACTCTTGGGCGTGAGTGATTCTCTTACCTCAGCCTCCCAAGTAGTGGGGGCTACAGGTGCCTACCACAATGCCTGCTATTTTTTGGTTGTAGTTGTCTTTGTTGTTTGGCAGACCCAGGCTGGATTTGCATCCACCTGCTCTGGTGTATGTGGCTGGCGCCCCAGCTGCTGAGCTACAGGTGCTGAGCCAAAACCCAGGACTTTGAGGTTGCTGTGAGCTAGACTGAAGCCAGAGTACAACAGAGTGAGACTCTATCAACAAAATCAACAACAAACAAAAAACAAAACAAAACAAAACAAAAAACTATAAATGTCCTACAAGAAAATAAAAATATTTTAATTTTTGGAACTGAAATTAGTCTCTTTAAGCAAAACATAAAACTCCAAAACCATGAAATACTACAATTTTAGACTTTGTAATTTAAGTGTGCATAATAAAATATTAAGAATAGGCTTGGCACCTGTAGGACAGTGGTTATGGTGTGTCGTTGACCACATGCACTGAGGGTAGCAAATTTGAACCCAGCCCAGGCCAGCTAAATAACAATGACAACTACAACCAAAAAAAATAGCTGGGTGTTGTGGTCCCAGCTACTTGGGAGGCTGAGGCAAGAGGATCTTTTAAACCCAAGAGCTTGAGGTTGCTGTGAGCTGTGACGCCACAGCACTCTACTGAAAGTGTCATAGTGAGACTCTGCCTCAAAAAAAAAAAAAATTAAGAATAACCATTCTCTGGTGGGATTGCAAACTAATGCAGCCTTTTTGGAGAGAAGTATGGAGAATTCTTAAAAATCTAAAAGTAGACCTTCCATTTGACTCTGCAATCCCAGAAGAACAAAATTCATTTTACCACAAAGAATTTTCACTAGAATGTTTATTGCAGCTCAATTTGTAATTTCCAAGTTATGGAAGCAACCTAAGTGTCCATCAAGTCATGAATGGATCAACAAATTGTGGTATAAGTATACCATGGAATATATACAGCCATTAAAAAGATGGAGACTTTATATCTTTTACATTTACCTGGATAGAGTTGAAATACATTCTTCTTAGTAAAGTATCACGAGAATGGAAAAATAAATATCCAATGTACTCCATACTAATATGAAATCAATATATAAATAAGTACATGTTCATAAGAACAATAAAACACTATTATAGTCCAGTTCAGAGGGAAGCAGGAGAGGGGAGGACAGAGGACGTATGGCAAAAGGAGGGCATGAGGCCCATCTCACCTAATGTGCACATTGTGAGAGTGTCTAACACGCTCCCGGGCGAGGGGCTCTTCTACAAAGGGAACTTTACCCTGGAAGTGAGAACAATGCAATCTAAAAATTGTACCCTCATATTAATTTGAATAACACTTAAAAAAAGAATAAACATTTTAAAAATGAGAGTAGAAGGGCAGTACCTGTGGCGCAGTGAGTAGGGCACCAGCCCCATATACCGAGGATGGCAGGTTCAAACCTGGCCCCGGCCAAACTGCAACAAAAAAATAGCCAGGCCTGGTGGAGGGCGCCTGTAGTCCCAGCTACTCAGGAGGCTGAGGCAAGAGAATGGCCTAAGCCCAGGAGGTGGACGTTGCTGTGAGCTGTGTGACGCCATGGCACTCTACCGAGGGCGATAAAGTGAGACTCTGTCTCTCCAAAAAAGAAAGAAAGAAAACAAAAGAGAGAGTAGACTGCATAACTTGGAAACCAAATCAAAAGAAAGAGGGAATAAAGAAAACCTAGTTAATACAATAATAAGCAGAAAGTGAGGGATAAAAGGGATGGAAAAAAATTTAAAAAACACAATAATAAGGGGGTAGAAAATCACCTAAATATATTAGTAATCACAATAGTTAGGATAAATGGGTTAAACTCACCAGTTTAAAAACATATTGGCTTAAAACACCAAGATTGTAATAGCAGAATGGTTCAAAGTAGAATAGGAAAAAATATGCCTGAGAGAAGCAAGTGCAACAAGAAGGAAGAACTGAATGAGCAGGAAACAGCGGATTCTTCACAATTAGCACACAGCCACCCAATTTTTAAATTAAAAAAGTTTATGGGCTCGGCGCCTATAGCTCAACTGGCTAAGGGGCCAGCCACGTACACCTAAGGTGGCAGGTTCGAATCCCCAGCCCGGACCCGCCAAACAACAATGACGGCTGCAACCAAAAAATAG
>NW_003852569.1:3136634-3146069 GCF_000181295.1 Otolemur garnettii
CATCACGCTCACAGCAACCTCCAACTCCTGGGCTCAAGCGAGTCTCCTGCCTCAGCCTCCTAAGTAGCTGGGACTACAGGCGCCCGCCACAATGCCTGGCCATTTTTTGGTTGCAGCCATCATTGTTGTTTGGCGGGCCTGGGCTGGGGATTCGAACCTGCCACCTTAGGTGTATGTGACTGGCGCCTTAGCCGCTTGAGCCACAGGCGCAGAGCCAAGTAAGATAATTTTAATCAATATGGAAATGATCTTAAAGCATATCTGAATTTCATAATGTTTCTTTCTGGATTCACTCCCTTGTGGATCATTTTATCAAAATAATTTTTCATATGTACTATAGTTTTATTTATGATTATAAAAATTTCAGCAATGGAAAGATGATTGATTGCATAATAATGGCTTCATTCCTTGAAATATTAAGCATCACAAAAGTTATAATGATGGGCCAGGGGTGGTGGCTCCCACACTCTGGGAGACCAGGGCAGATGGATTGCCTGAGCTCACAGGTTTGAGACTAGCCTGAGCCTCCTTTCTAAAAATAGCTGGGTGTTGTGGCGAGTGCCTGTAGTTTCAGCTACTTCAGAGGCTGAGGCAAGAGAATCGCTTAAGCCCAAGAGTTAGAGGTTGCTGTGAACTATGACTACATGGTACTCTACTGAGGGCGACAAAGTAAGACTCTGTCTCGAAAAAAAAGTTATAATGATGAAGACCACATAGTCAGATGGCAAAGGCTCGCAAGAGAGCAATATATAAGCCAGTATGTAGCAAGCAAAGATTATTTCATGAGGGAAGCGTGTGATGTCATGTAAAGACCCTGACAACCAGGGTCCCAATCTCAGCTTTACCCCCTTACCAGTTGTGTGGCTTCACTGCCTGGGCCTCAGTGTTCTAATCTGTCCAAAGGGGATATTGTTAGCTACTCTGCAATTTTGTTGTGAAAATGAGAAGTAAGCCCCTACCCAGCACTGTCCTTGTCATATAATGGTAACATTAATTGAACACTTAGTTTTATTGTTTTTTGCCTTATGCTGTCACTCAAGCTGGAGCGCAATGATGTCATCATAGCATACTGCAATCTTCAACTCTTGGGCTCAAGAGATTCTCCTACTTTAGCCTCCTGAATAGGTGGGACAACAGGATCATGCCACCACACTCAATTAATTTTTTTTCTAAATTTCAGATTAATGTGAGGTATGAACAATTAGTTTACAATGTTAGATTTGTTAGGCAGAGTCCCTGTTGTAGTTGTGTGCCATATACCCTGACATTGTGCCCATTAAAGGGAAGCAACCAATCCCCCTCCCTTTTCTCCTATCCCCTCTCCTTCCTTCCTCCTCCCCCATCTTGGATTGAATTGAGTTTTTTCTTATGTGGGCATGTATTTGATCATCTACTGCCTTCATATTAGTATGGATTACATTGGATACTTGCTTTTCCATTCTTGCCATACTTTACTAAGAATAATGTGTTTCAATGTTATAGTTCCATCTAGGTTAATACAAAAAGATATAAGGTCTCCATCTTTTGGCTCGGTGCCTGTAGCTCAGCGGCTAGGGCACCAGCCACATACACTGAAGGTGGTGGGTTCGAGCCCAGCCTGGACCTGCCAAATAGCAATGACAACCACAACCAAAAAATAGCCGGGCATTGTGGCGGGTGCCTGTAGTCCCAGTTACTTGGGAGGCTGAGGCAAGAGAATTGCATAAGTCCAAGAGTTGGAGGTTGCTGTGAGCTGTGAGGCCATGACACTCTACTGAGGGTGACAAAGTGAGACTCTGTCTCAAAAAAAAAAAAATCCATCTTTTTATGGTTGAGTAGTATTCCATGGTATAGGATTTATTTGTGTATGTGTGTGTGTGTATGGTAGGGGATCTCCTATGTTGCTCAGGCAGGTCTTCAATTCCTGGCCTCAAGTGATCCTCACACTTTGACCTCCCAAAGTGGTATTATTAAAGGCATGAGCCAACATGCTGGCTGGTGGAGCATCTAGTATTGCAGCTGTAAAAAACCTTAAACCTAAGGGAGACGGTAGAAACACACAAACACACACACACACACATATGTGGTGATCCTTGCATTACAGCTCTGCTTGGCATATTGTTTTCCTCTTTTCTGGAGACTGGAACCCAGCAGCTGGCAACTCTGTGTTAGAGAGGATAGGATGTTCTAAACATTCCTATTTTGTAAGTGAGGGCACCCATGCCACCCACACTTGCACCCTATTCCCCTCTGCCTCTTAAGCTCAGGTCTCAGGGACTCAGGTTGCCTTTTGTTCACCTGCTTCTGTCCACTCATTCATCGGGCTCAGTCTTTCCCAAGCCTACTCTGGATTGGAAAGCTCTATTCCCCAAATTATTACTCATTATAAAACCTTTAAGGATTGGGGCTTGGCACCTGTAGCACAGTGGTTATGGCACTTGTTAAGGCACCAGCCACATGCACTGAGGCTGGCAGGTTCGAGCCCGACCTGGGCCAGCTAAACAATGACAACTGCAACAAGAAAATACCCAGGCATTGTGGCAGGCGCCTGTAGTCCTGGCTACTTGGGAGGCTGAGGCAAGAGAATCATCTTAAGTCCAAGAGTAGAAGGTTGCTGTGAGGTGTGACACCATGGCACTCTACAAGAGTGACATAGTAAGACTCTGTCTCAAAAAAAAAAAAAAGAAAAAGAAAAACTTTAAATATTGGGAAATAGTCGAGGGTTGATCTTATGAAGAAATATGTTAAAATTAATTATGCAATCAACCTTATTAGTACTCTAAATCATGACATTGTTAAAGACGCATAAGTAAACATAAAATAATAAAAATGTTTAAAAATACAAGTTAAAGAAGTCAAAGCCTACACATATGTTTGTATATTTTATATTCTAAAATCTCGAGCACTTTTATTCTAGCATTAGAAAACAGATTTCTAGATTATTCTGACAGAATCATATTCTGCTGAAAGCCTGAGGGTTGAGCTGCTTCAAATGTCTGCAGAAATTACTTCTTTTGTAAAATTAGCTCTGTCATCTAGGAGCAGAAACAGAAAGAACAAGCTTTCTGAATGAGGAATGGGTTGGAGCAGAACTCCTATCATAATTCTGTAAATGGCATTCCCTGCTGCAGCTAGGAGAGGCCTGGAGTGTGGGAGATCTAGAAGACTGCTGTAGATACCTAAGTGCTATGTGAATAATTTTTAATTTCTAACTATAAATATGGTACCAGTTCTGACCTTAAAGGATAGCACTGGATGTGTGAGATTTCATGTTCATTATTATACTGCAATAGGCTTTGTCTTAGTCACCTAATCTATGACTTGATCATAATATCTTTTTTTTTTTTGAGACAGAATCTCACTTTTTCCCCTATAGTGCCGTAGCGTCATAGCTCACAGCAACCTCAAATTCTTGGGCTCAAGCAATTCTCTTTCCTCAGCCTCCTAAGTAGCTGGGAGGCTATTTTTAGAAATGAGGTCTCACTCCGTCTTGGGCTAGGCTCAAACCTGGCTAGGCAATCCACCCATCTCGGCCTCCCAGAGTGCTAGGATTACAGGCGTAAGCCACCATGTCTGGCCTTATTTTTTTTTTAGAATCTCACTTTGTCACCTGTGGTCCAGTACTGTGGTGTCACAGCTCACAGCAATTTCAACTCTCAGACTGAAGTGATGAGTTGCCTCAGCGTCCCAAGTAGCTGGGACTATAGGGGCTTGCCCCACAATACCTTTCATTATATCCTAAAGACTTATTACCAGGGCCAGACTATGTGGATGAAAGCATTTTGAGAAATTAAAAGTACTAAATGACATAGTTTTATTCATAATAATATACTTGGAGACATTTTAGTATTGTGGCTTTGAAATTAAACCAGCCTGGGCTTGAATTCTGGCTTTGTCACTTATTATCATCTAACTTTAAATAAGTTTCTTTAACCTATGTGACCCTCAGTTTTGTTTGTTATAATACTTATAATAATAATGATAGTGATCTCATGGATTATCATAAGGATTAAGTAAAATGCTTGCTACAGTGGCTGAACATAGCAAGGTGAGCCACAGATAATAGCTGCTGCTATTATTAACAGCTATCGTAGTAATTATGTGAATGCTAATTTTATACTTTAATGATATCAATTAGCAGGGATAAAAATATCCCATATCCTACTCCCGTTATTTACCACTGGCAAGTTCTTTGAGATATAGAAACACTGGGTAAGATTGGATGTTGTTGAATAATAGAGATAACAGTCTTCTTTTCCTCTAAATCAGGGGTCCTCAAACTTTTTAAACAGGGAGCCAGTTAACTGTCCCTCAGACCATTGGAGGGACAGACTGTGGGCCCCAGGACGAGTCGGCTGCTAAGCAGGACAGGCAACGGTGGCAAAAACACCCGGTGGGCCGGATAAATGTCCTA
Organism: Otolemur garnettii; assembly: GCF_000181295.1. Lineage (NCBI taxonomy): Eukaryota > Metazoa > Chordata > Mammalia > Primates > Galagidae > Otolemur > Otolemur garnettii. The sequence goes on from NW_003852569.1 coordinate 3,141,028, forward strand.
GGTGGGCTGCAGTTTGAGGACGCCTACTCTAAATATTTCACTTAATTTTCTGGGCAGCAGGAGAAAACTGAGTTTGAGAGAAAGGAGAAAAAAGCATTTTGTCCTCAAAAGGTCATATTTAAGAGATGTATATTATTGCATTAATAGACTTTTTTTTGGCAAATTTTAAAAAGTGATGATACTAGTATCAGAATATAAAGTGCTACAATTTTTATAAGCAACTTAGTAGTATGTATTAGATATGTATTAGAAGCCTTAAAAATATTCAAACTTTGACCCAGTATTTTTGGTTTTAGGAAATTTTTCTAAGAGAAGAAATGTAGAAAAGATGTTTTTAAAAGATTTATGGAAGGCCAGGTATGGTGGCTCACACCTATAATCCTAGCACTCTGGGAGGCCAAGGAGGGTGGATTGCCTCAGCTCACAGGTTCGAGACTAGCCTGAGCCAGAGTGAGACCTGGTCCCTAAAAATAGCTGGATGTTTTGGTGGGCACCTGTAGTCCCAGCTACTTGGGAGGCTGAGGCAACAGAATCACGTAAGCCTAAAAGTTTGCGGTTGCTGTTAGCTGCGATGCCACAGAACTCTACTGGGGACAGTCTCAAAAAAAAAGATTTATGCATGTTCTTCCTGGCATTACTTATAGTGAGTTGAGAAAATTAAAAAAGTTAACTGTATCAAAAAAAGAAGTGGGCAGCACCTGTGGCTCAATGGGTAGGGTGCCGGCCCCATATACCGAGGGTGGTGGGTTCAAACTCAGTCCCGGCCAAACTGCAACAACAAAAAAATAGCTGGGCAACATGGCGGGTGCCTGTAGTCCCAGCTACTCAGGAGGCTGAGGCAAGAGCTGGAGGTTGCTGTGAGCTGTGTGACACCACGGTGCTCTACCAAGGGCAATAAAGTAAAACTCTGTCTCTACAAAAAAAAAAAAAGAAGAAAAAAAAGTTAACTGCATAACAGTAGACATTGTTTAAGGAGGAGCAGCCTTGTCATAGAGTAAAATAATATTCAATTACTAAAAATTATGTTGGGTAGTAAAGAACTCAGCTGCCTTCAGATGTTTAACAAGTAGATTAAATGTGTGAAGACACTAGGGAGTGGTGAGAACTGAGATGGACTGCGGAGTTTATACTTCACCTGAAGACATTCTAATTCAAATTATAAACCAAATTTGTTTGGGCCAGAAAAAAAGGCACATATTAAATTCTGTGCGTAGGTTTACCAGTTTGAGACACTTACTATTGAAAAATATTAAAATGTGGAAAGATATTCATAGTGAGCTTTTAAGTTAAAAAAACAGTTAAGAAAAGTATAGGTAAAAAATGATTCTAGTATTTTTTAAAATTACGGATGTTTACAGTTACATCCCCTTTCTGGTGATCATCTGTCTTATCTATATGGAAGGATATTGGCCATAATAACAATAGCAAACACTTAACATAGACCTTACTAAGTGCCAGGGAGTGTTTTAATCACTTTATATATGGTAACTCATTTAATTTTCATAGCAATAATATGAGCACTACTAGCACTATTCCTATTATATAGATGATAAAGCTGAGATAAAGGTTGAGTGACTTGCCCAAGGTTAGACAGCTAGAAAGCGGTATGGGTGGGACTCTAGGTGAGGCAGTAGGGTCTGGGGTCTAAATGTTATGCTATATTAAAATTAAAATATTATCAAAATGTTATGACTTATCTGAGACTTTTGTGTGCTTTTTATTTTCCTTCTGGTTTTTGGTGTTTAAATTTTTTTTCTGTAATAAAAATGAGTTTTATAAGCAGAAGAAACACAATATTTTATTAAAAACACATTTATTGCTTAGGCATGTGACCTTTTTGGCTTCTCCAATTACTGTTCTCTATTAACCAAAATTAGTTTGTCTGATTTGATGGCTGAAACCTTAGGCCCTGAGGAAATAAAAAATAGGACAGATACATTTTATGGAGCTAGAAGGGAGAGTAACAGGCTCTGTGGGACAGCAGAAAAGCACTGAGCCAGAAACAGCAAGACTGGGTTAATGAGTGTAGTGCAGGTGGCTGTCACCAGAGAAAAGCTGTGTTTAGGCCGGGCCCTGTACCTCATCTTTTTTTTTTTGAGACAGAGTCTTACAACAGAATCTGTTGCCCAGGTTAGAATGCCATGGTCTCAGCCTAGCTCACAGCAACTTCAAACTCTTGGACTCAAGCAATCCTCCTGCCTCCACCTCCTGAGTAGCTGGAACTACAGGCACCTGTTACGACACCCAGATAAATTTTCTATTTTTTTTTAGTAGAGACAGGGTCTTGCTCTTGCTCAGGCTGGTCTGGAACTCATGAGCTCAAGCGATCCTCCAGCCTCGGCCTCCCAGAGGGTTAGGATTACAGCATGAGCCATGGTGCCCAGCCCCTGTACCTCATCTAAAATATGGTAGCAAGTGCTCTTTCATGTTATTAAATTTTTTTTTTAATTGGCTGGATACAGCGGCTCATGCCTTATAATCCTAGCACTCTGGCCAAGGCAGGTAGCTTGCTTGAGATCAGGAGTTCCAGACCAGCCTGAGTATGAGTGAGATCCCATACCTGTAGTCCCAGCTACATGGGAGGCTGAGGCAGGAGGATTGCTTGAGCCCAAGAATTTGAGGTTGCTGTGAGCTATGATGCCAGGCATTCTACTGAGGGTGACAAGTGAGACTCTGTCTCCAAAAAATCTTTTTATTTATTTAACAAATATTTGTTAGATTCTTCTTTTATAGATATGATCAAGTATACAATGAAAATTCACATAAGGAGCCAATAATTTAGTAAGGGAAAAGGGAGTACTAGAATATAATATTAATAATTACCAGTAAAAAGATACAACGTGCCAAGAAGTCAAAGATGGGAGATCTTTCTTTATCCCTGCCAGGTATGAGGTACTCCTGGGCATTAGGCACTGTTTCAGATGCTTAAAAGATGGCAGATGATGAGATGAACACAGTTTCCTGCCCTCAGGGAGTTTATACTTCAATGTTGGAGACAAGGAAATCATTATAATACAACCTTGCCTAGGGTAAAGACAGAGAAAAAGAAAGAATATACTCCATTTTGGTTTATAATCTGGCAAGGTCCAGCTACCAAAGCCATTCAAAATATAGTAGAAAATAAAAAGTCTTAAATATTAGTAAACAAAACCAGTAGTGTATTACAAGGATAATTCATCATAAGCATGATTTATTTCAGGTTTACAGAGATGATTTACTATTAGAAAATCTATAAATATACATATAATTCAGTAGATACTTGAGATATTCAAGGGGGAAAGATATATGATCATTTCAACAAATGAATAAAAGGATTTGATAAAATTCAACATCAAGGCTCAGTGCCTGTGGCTCAGGCGGCTAGGGCGCCAGCCACATACACCTAAGGTGGCGGTTCGAATCCAGCCTGGGCCCGCCAAACAACGACAGCCGCAACCAAAAAATAGCCAGGCGTTGTGGTGGGCGCCTGTGGTCCCAGCTACTTGGGAGGCTAAGGCAGTAGACTCGCTTGAACCCAGGAGTTGGAGGTTGCTGTGAGCTGTGATGCCACAGCACTCTACCCAGGGGGAAAGCTTGAGGCTCTGTCTCAAAAAAAAAAAAAATTCAACATCAATTCCTGAATAAATAATAAAGCTTTTTATCAAAAAAAAGGATAGAAAGAAAATTCCCTAATTTGATAAAGGGTTTTTAATATATAAGCAGACATTATACTTCATGGTACAACTTCAGCAGAATTCCCAGACAAGTAATTCACCACACTTTTCAACATTTAATAGAAGTCAAAGTCAAACCAGTACAATAATATGAAAACAATAAGGAGTATACAGACTGGTAAAAGAAAATTGTCTTTTGTGACGATGACATGATGATCTACATAGAAAAGAAACTAAGTCCAGGTGCAGTGGCTCATATCTGTAATCCTCTCACTCTGAGACACCCAGGCGGGAGGATCCCTTGAGCTTAGGAGTTCCCAGACGAGCCTGAGCAAGAATGAGACCCTGTCTCTACTAAAAATAGAAAAAAATTAGCTGGGCATCATGGTGGGCATCTGCAGTCTTAGCTACTCAATAGGCTGAGGAAGGAAGATCGCTGGAGGCCAGGAGTTTGAGGTTGCTGTGAGCTAGGCTGACGTCAAAGCACTCCAGCCTGGGCAATAGAGTGAAACTCTGTAAAGAAAAAAAAGAAAAGAAAAAAGGAGAGGAGAGGAGAGAAGAAAAGAAAAGAAAAACTGGAAAACTGTTGAAACCAATCAGAGCAAGCTGACAAGATCAACATACAAAAATAATTAGTGTTTCTCTATACCAATAGCAACCACTTCAAAAATGAAATGGGAAAAAAATTCTTTTATGTCAGAAGTGAAAGTATTATTTAACATTCTAATCTAATAATCTAAATCTATGGCTCAGTGCCCGCAGCTCACTAAGAAGGGTGCCAGCCACATACACCGAGGCTGGCAGGTTCGAGTAAGGCATGGGCCTGTTAAACAACAATGACATCTGCAGCCAAAAAATAGCCAGGTGTTGTGGTGGGCACCTGTAGTCCCAGCTACTCCGGAGGCTGAGGCAAGAGAATCGCTTAAGTCCAAGAGTTTGAGGTTGCTGTGAGCTGTGATGCCATGGCACCCTACCAAGGGCAACATAATGAGACTTTGTCTAAAAAAAAAAAAATCTAAATCTATACAATTTAATAACGAAGAAAAATGTTCTGCAACTGCATCAACAAAAATTTTAAAACTATGAAAGATACAGAAGTAAACAACAGTAGTTACTAAAGAGGTCACGATTATACATGCTTGGACGTTTGCTAGAGCAATTTTAGTGAACTTGTGGAAATGGAAGCCCAATCCAAGTGGTGAGAACACATGGGAGTTGAGATTTAGAGATGAGAGATTTGGTGTAGACTTTAAGAAGCTCCGCACCTGTGGCTCAAGCGGCTAAGTCACCAGCCACATACACCTAAGGTGGCGGGTTCTAATCCCCAGCCCGGGCCCGCCAAACAACAATGATGGCTGCAACCAAAAAATGGCCGGGCGTTGTGGCGGG
>NW_003852569.1:3146089-3153159 GCF_000181295.1 Otolemur garnettii
GTCCCAGCTACTTGGGAGACTGAGGCAGGAGACTCGCTTGAGCCCAGGAGTTGGAGGTTGCTGTGAGCGTGATGCCATGGCACTCTGCCCAGGGGGACAGCTTGAGGCTCTGTCTCAAAAAAAAAAAAAAGCATGACTGTGAGGGAGCTCAGTAGTTTAAAGGAGATACAGGTTCCAATGAATGTTTTAGGAGGCTGGTTTTTGTTTTGTTTTAAAATGAGGGTATGTGCTGTGGGAGGCATCCAGAAAGAAAAAAATTGAAAATACAGATGATAAATGGAACATTAATGGCACAAGTTCCCTGACGAAGCATAAGGGTATGGAACTACACACAATAACCAGAGGATTATCCTTGAGCAGAAGGGGCATTTCCTCTGCTGGAGGGAGAGGCTTTTATTCAGAAAGCTATGTAAGGTAAGGACGCACTCAGCTGTACACAGGTTTGTAAATGTAGGCCTGGATGTTAAAGAACTCCCTTCCCATCCACACCAAGGCCTCAATTTCCTCTGTAAAGTGCAAGGTTATATAATCTTCTGAGAACAAGCTATGTGATAGTTATAAAGGGAAGATGATAGTGAACGTTTGGAATAGTGACCGAAGAAATTAGAACAGCATCTTAAAACTTTAATTTGATATTTAAAATTTTACGTTGTTACCAATCCTCGGGTATAATTTTCCCCACCTGTACTTAAAATATAGTAAAAGAGAAATCAGTCCTAATCCAAAGTTAGGAGTTCACAGATTAGATATGTAAAGGCAAGAGGGAGCTAGTGTACCAACAGTTTCACTAAGGCACCTGTGCTTTGCTGAAAGGAAGCATTGTTGGGAAAGGTCAGATAGCCTGGAGGAAATGAAGACATCTGGAAACTGAGCTGGCTCTGGTGCGGAGAATATGAGAGATTAGACAGATGCAGGGAGAGGAGATTGGCATAGGTAGACTCTAAGATTTCAGAGACAATAATGTGATGTAGTAAAAGGGGTGTAGGCTTTGGAGAACCCAAGGCAACTTCCCTGCTGTGTGACCTAGGGATCCTCTGTTTCTTTATACAAAAAATGGGAAGCCAGGAGAATGCAGCCACCAAATTGCTTGTCCTGAGGACTGTGGAGCCTGAGTGAATAAACTACCTCTACCAAAGGCAGCTGCAAACAAATGTATTCCAAGGGATTGCTTTGGGTTAAATTGCTGCGATTTCTTTACTTCATTCTTGAGTACAAATTCAAAGCATCCTTAAGCAATAGGGCCCTAACTTCAGGTATTTACTATGGATACTTGTCTGTTTAACTTAAGTCTTCCAAGTACTGAGAATGACCTCTCTGGAGTCGCTATTCAATTATAGATAGAATTGTTGGTGCTCCACAGCCTGCTGGTGTCAGAATCCTGGGCAATGAGCTTATCAATCAAAAGTTTGTGGGTGGATGGTCCTACTCTCTGCACACTGCAGTAGAGGTTGTTCTTATCACCGAAGCTTCCTATTACATTTGCAATAATCTTGACAAAAATCATGCATATAATGATCTATGTAAACAAATACATCCTCACATATCTTCTTGAGACTTGGAAGCAAAATGAGTGAGTTTTCCTGACTCATCAACAATTCAACTATTTTTCTATTGAATTTTTGAACATAATTAATTGATAACCAAACATTATTAATACATAATTTAAATTCATAAAAACAGAACAGTTCTATAAGTGTCCATAAGTATATGAAGGGTTAAACAAAATGTGGTTCATGTACACAACAGAACAGGCATCCTCAAACTACGGCCCATGGGCCACATGTGGCCCGACTAGGACATTTATCTGGCCTGCCGGGTGTTTTTGCCACCGCTGCCTGTCCTGGTTAGCAGTCAACTCATCCCAGGGCCCACAGTCCAGCCCTCCAGCGGTCTGAGGGACAATGAACTGGCCCCCTGTTTAAAAGTTTAAGGACCCCTGCAATAGAATATTAGCCTTAAAAAGGAAGGAAATTCTGACACATGCTACAACATGGATGAAACTTATGGACATTATACTAGGTGCAATAAGCCAAATAGGACAAATGAAAAACTGTCCTATATTATATTCCACTAGACAAAGTACCTATAGTAGACAAAATCATAGAGCTAGAAAGTAGAATGGTGGTTGCCAGAGGCTGTGAGGACATGGGTCTTGGGAGTTATTGTTTAAGGGGTATAGTGTTTCAGTTTGCATGGTGAAAAGAGTTCTGGAGTTGGATGATGGTGATGGTTGCACAATAATATGGATGTACTTGATACCACTGAACTGTATACACTACTTAAAAATAGTTAAGATACTGTAGTGAATTTTATGTTATGTGCATTTTACCATAATAAAAAAAATTGGAAAAAGACCCATAGTACAATGTTTAATTTTTCTTTCACTTTGCCTCATCTCCTAATTTGGCTTTACCCAGGTTCTCTTGAGAATCACAAAACCTTTCCTTAGGCCAAATGGTCTGATTGGACTTAATCCAGTGATTGCTACAGGCTGAGCAGAGCTCTAGAACTTGCCAATGCTTGCTTGGTCTCTATGGTATCTGTCGTATTAAGGATACTACCAGCAACTGCATCCTAGTGCCTTGCCAAACCTGTTTGATTTAAATAAATAATTCCTGAGAAAAATAGTTTTGTAAAGATCTAGTGAAAACATGAATATTATTGAATATCACCTACTATCTAATAAGTTAATTTTTCTATTTAAGGGAATATAGCCTAAAATTATTTTGGTTTTGTGATTTTAATATTTATATATTATTTTGGCTATTTCAGAAAGCTTATTTATTTATTTATTTTTATTAAACCATAAACACATAGATCATACATACATTAATGCATTTATGGGTTCAATATGCTGACTTCAGAAAGCTTTTTTTCTTGTATATTCTTCCCTGTGTTAAAAATACTGGAGAAATTATCAATCAAGAGTGATAATTAGATTCGGCGCCTGTGGCTCAAGTGGCTAAGGCTCCAGCCACATACACCTGAGCGGGCAGGTTCAAATCCAGCCCGGGCCTGCCAAACAACAATGACGGCTGCAACCAAAAAAAAATAGCTAGGCGTTGTGGCAGGCACCTGTAGTCCCAGCTACTTGGGAGGTGGAAGCAGGAGAATCGCTTGAGCCTAGGAGTTAGCGGTTGCTGTGAGCTGTGATGCCATGGCACTCTACCCAGGATGACAGCTTGAGGCTCTGTCTCAAAAAAAAGAGTGATAATTAGAACTCATTTAATTAGTTTCATTTCTTCACTATCCTTCTTGAAATCTTTCATGATGGCCAGACACAGTGGCTCATGCCTATAATTCTAGCACTCTGGGAGGCTGAGGCAGAAGGATCTCTTGAGGTCAGAAGTGGGAAACCATCCTGGGGAAGAGCAAGATTCCATCTCTACTAAAAATAAAAAAATTAGCCCACAGTAGAAAAATTGGCTGGGTGTTGTGGTGGTTTCCTATAGTCCCAGGTACTCAGGAGGCCTAGGCAGAAGAACTGCTGAACACAGGAGTTTGAGGTTGCTGTGAGCAAGGCTGACACCACGGCACTCTTGCCTGGGGCAACAGCGTGAGACTCTGGCTCAAAAAAATAAAAAATAAAAATAGATTTTCAATTTTTTTTTTTTTGAGACAGAGCCTCAAGCTGGGTAGAGTGCTGTGCCATCATAGCTCACAGCAACCTCCAACTCCTGGGCTTAAGTGATTCTTTTGCTTCAGCCTTCCAAGTGCTGGGACTACAGGTGCCCGCCACAATGCCTGGCTATTTTTTGGTTATAGCCGTCATTGTTGTTTGGCAGACCCAGGCTGGATTCGAACCTGCCAGCTCAGGTGTACGTGGCTGGCACCTTAGCTGCTTGCCCCACAGGTGCCGAGGCAATTTTCAATTTGAAAAGTAAAAAATTGACCTTTTCTTCGTATTCATCCTTTTAGCACTAAAGGATATTGGTAAAGCAACTAATTAAATATTATAAGAAATCTTTGGTAAATGAGGTTGAAAATGTTGAGTTAATTACAACATTTTACCCTTTACATATTTCTGTGGTATCATAATTAATTTTTACCTCTCTGCCTCCCCTACCAAAGATGTGCACCTTTAAGTTAGGGATAGTGCCATAACTTTGTATCACCAGGGCCTGGTTAACAGGTGCCTATCACATACAGAAGACAGTACAGCATAACACACTACAGTGCCACACAATACCATGCATTTGGTTTATGTTATCTGAAGGCTGGAAGTCTAACCACATGATTAATGACATCCACTGAGCATGCATATAGTATAGCTTTGTTTAACTGTTAGAAATTGATGTGTTTAAATATTTAAATAACTTTTAAACATAAACATACTTTTGATTGCAAATTATAGAAACCTAAATAGAATGAGCTTAAGCAAGAACAGGAGATGTACTGGTTTATGTGGCCAAACTGCAGAAAGGGCAGGGCCAGAGTTTTTGTCATGGATGACTGGCCCCAAAAGCTTGGATGGCATCCAGAAATTCCTTATTTCTCTTCACTTTTCACCTCTGCTTCTCTTTCTGTGTTGGCTTTAGTCTTTTATGCTGCTGTCATTATATTTCAATCATAGTCTTAAGTATCCCTGGCTTATATCCTATGACCTTATAACCCGAGAAAAATCCAGTTAAAAAAACCTGGGGAGGGGCTCTGATAGGTCAAATTTGAGTTATGTGTTATCTTTGCACAAATCACTGAGGTCAAGGCACATAGGGGTGTTATGTGTGAAACAAGCTAGATCAGGAACAAGGGAAGTGGGACACTGTAACTGGCAAGTCCCTTCAAAACTGCAAGGTGGCAGTAGGAAAGAACAATTCCCCCAAAGAAGATAAGTACTACACATATTATGGTGAGAATAAATAATAAATATTCATTGCATGGCCTGTGACATATGTTGCTAGTTTTCTTCTAATTTCTATCTGGCCTTCTTTCTTAGTAAAAGAGTCTTTAATTTTAACTTGGCAAATGCCCACTAGAATAAATAATACATTTATCAGCATCCTTTGCAGCTGGCTGCGGTCATGTGACCAAGTTCTAACCAATGGGTGTAAGCAAAATGTATGCAAAGTCTAGGAAGCGTGCTTAAAGTAAAGGGACATGTACTTCTTCTGTACTTCCTGTTCCCTTTGGAGAACACTGGAAAGCTTATTCTCCTACAAAATTCTAGAAATCTTCAAAGAAGGCTTATATTTTCTAAAATTCATATTGATGGTCACTTTCCCTATTTGCCAAGCACCCTCACTCAAGGCCATTATTGCTCTAGGGCTCTGCAGATCCCTCTTACAACCCTATAAACAGAGTCTCCCAGCTCTGCTTCCCCTGTATTATTTTGTCCCAAGTATGAATGTAAGTACCTGATCAGATACCTGTCTCCAATCATGTAATTCTTGTGGGGACTTCTATGTTCTTATACAACTTATTTCCTTGCTACAATAATTGGTCTAAGGTTAAACAACTGACTCAAACATAATAACTCACATCCCCTACATTAGACATAATTTATTGGTCTGAGGATGGCACCTGACTCAATATGGTCCAATCAGAGCCTGTCCATTAGATTGTTTGCCTTGAACAAGGCAAGGTGGTCTCAGGTCCCCTCTAGCGGTAAGCCCTGTGAAATGTGAAATTCTGGAGTTGTTATTCCCTCCTGTGTGGAAGCAGTGAGTCTGTAGCAGAGAAGAAAGAAGCTCACTCTCAGAAAGAAGTTGTAATGGAGGCTGTAGACATTTGAGTCCTTGGTTTCAGTTTTTCCTGAGGTCTATCCTATGTTTTAGCTTATTTAACTTAGTGCCAATCAGGTCGTGGTGTTTCATAAAACTTTACTGAAGACTTGGTTTTAAGGAAGAGTTGTTGAGAGGATAAACCATCATTAATCCTTCAGCTTTACATATTCTAGGCATATCACACACCTAAAATTGTAGCTGCTAGTATTTCTATTTATTGAGGCATTTATTCTCAAACATATATTTATATCTTTATAATTCTTGTGATATATCTTTAGCCTAAATACCTAAAAGATTAAGATAATTTCTCTAGTTTTTTAGAAGAACTCTGAAAATAGCACACAGATCAGTATCTCTAATTCTCTCTAGCACTCTTCATCAAGCCATCTGTTCCTAGGCTTTATCACCTTGTACTCAAATCCTTTATCCTCTTTATTGTTCTCTTCCTGTTTAAGCTAATGCCCCTCATAAGCCTGTGAGATCCTTTATTTCCCAGAATGCAGAGGCAATAATCAGCAACAAGCTCCTGCCAGAAAAAACTGTTACCTAGACATTATTATTTGCCCTGGTCTCATTCTTAACAACAAAAATGAGAATGGCTTTATTGGAGGGACTTGGCGTATGTGATCTAAAGTAAATCACAGACACTTAGAAAAGCTAAGCAGGGAGCGGCACCTGTGGCTCAGTGAGTAGGGCACCAGCCCCATATACCAAGGGTGGTGGGTTCAAACTCAACCCCGGCCAAACTGCAACAAAAAAATAGCTGAGTGTTGTGGTGGATGCCTGTAGTCCCAGCTACTCAGCAGCCTGAGGCAAGAGAATCGCCTAAGACCAACAGCTGGAGGTTGCTGTGAGCTGTGACGCCACAGAACTCTACTGAGGGCGACAAAGTGAGACTCTATCTCTAAAAAAAAAAAAAAAAGAAAGGAAGAAAGAAAGAAAGAAAGAAGGAAAGAAAGAAAGAAAGAAAAGAGAAAAAGAAAAGCTAAGCAGGGACACTGTGGAATAGAATTGCCTGTGTAGATAAATGCTTGAAAACCATTTTCGTTAATATGCTAAGTAGTGGTGCTCCATAAGAAATAAATTGTCAAGGCTGGACATGGTGGCTGTTACCTGTAATCCCAGCACTCTGGGAGGCCAAGGCAAGCAGATCACCTGAGCTCAAGAGTTGGAGACCAGCCTGAACAAGAGTGATACAGTCTCCAAAAATAGCAGAGCACTGTGGCAGGTGCCTGTTGTCCTAGCTACTTGGGAGGCTGAGGCAAGAGAATCACTTGAGCCCAAGAGTTTGAGGTTGCTGTGAGCTATGGTGTCATGGCACTCTACCCAGGGCAACAAAGTGAGACT
>NW_003852569.1:3153295-3189582 GCF_000181295.1 Otolemur garnettii
CTTGGGAGGCTGAGGCTAGAGAATTGCCTAAGCCCAAGAGCTGGAGTTTGCTGTGAGCTGTGACACCATAGCACTCTACCCACAAAGTGAGACTCTGTCTCTAAAAAAAAAAAAAGAAATTGTCTTTCATTTCCCTAGTACCAATCACTATCTGATGTGTCAAAATGAGGAAGGAATAGTATTGTTCCCAACTAAAGTACTAATTCAATGCTATCATCATTCATTAACATGCATAGGAGGAATCAGGAAGTGACCATGTCAGTCTGTCTGGTTACTATACATTTAACATTTTTTTAAAAAAGATTTTAATTGAAAAAGGTAAAAAAAGACTTTAATTGACAAGAATTGTATTTATGTGGTATAATAAAATGTTTCAGTTATGTATATATATATACATTGTAAAAAGATTAAATCAAGCTAATTAAGATATCTGTCACTTTTTGTGGTGATAATATTCAAAATCTATTCTTTTAGCAATTTTGAAATATACATGATCATTAACTGTAGTCACCATGCTTTGCAACAGATCTCTAAAATTATTTCTCCGGTCTATTTGAAACTTTGCAACCCTTGATCAACATCTCTCCTTTATCCATCCCTCCCCTTTGGCCCCTGGTGACCATCATTACATGGTCTACATCTATAATTTTTACTTTTGTAGATTTGTGAGACTGTAGATCTCACATTTAAGTGAGATCATGCAGTATCTGTCTTTCTGTGCCTGGCTCATTTCACTTAACATAATGTGCTGCAGGTTCATCCGTGTTGTCACAAATGACAGGGTTTCTTTCTTCGTTAAGGCTGAAAAATATCCCATTATATATGAGATGTGTATACATACCACATTTTCTGTGTCCATTTATCCATGATGGACGTTTAGTTTACTTCCATATCTCAGCTATTGTGATTAATTCTGCAGTGAACATGGGGAGTGCAGATATCTCTTTGGCACACTGATCTCAATTCTTTGGATATCTACTCAGAAGTTATATTACACAATAATTCTATTTTTAGTTTTTGAGGACCCCCATACTGTTTTTCAAAATGGTGGTACTAATTTACATTCTCAACAATGGTGGATAAATGTTCCCTTTTCTCTACATCCTGGCAACAGTTGTAATATTCATCTTTCATCTTTTTGATAACAGCCATTCTGGGTGGCCTAATGACTAAGATTGATCATTGTGCATTTGAAATCAGTACTTCTTTTTTTTGGCTGGGGCTGGGCTTAAACCCTCCACCCCTGGTATATGGAGCCAGCGTCCTACTCCTTGAGCCACGGGCGCCACCCTGAAATCAGTACTTCTTAATTCTACTTTCAGAAGATATGCCAGATAAAAGGAGTTCCCGTCTTTCCCATTTTTCTTTTCTAGTTAGCAGTCCCCCCAATGCCAGTTATCATTTAGTTCTGATAAACTTCTTGTCACAATGGCAGCAAACAGTAGTAACTTATTGTATCCTATTGTTATTTGATGTTGCCACTGCTGAGTCAAGACTCTTGGATTCTTTAGTAATAGGGCACTTTGAGGTGTTTCCTTTTTCTCTTCAGTTCTTAAAGATATCCATTGGATGTAAGCGGAATCCCATGGTATACTAATGTTGACTGAAATTGAGGGTGAATGGGGAATGTCTCTTAATTGATTTGCCCAGAGGATAGACTCCCATCTGTTATTATTAGCTTGCAGAATGTTGTAGAGACATAGTGATAAAATGCCATTACATGGCTTGTGATGTCACTTGATGCCCAAAGTCTACTGTCTGCATTTCCAGCAAGCTCCTAGGTGATGCTGAAGCCCATGAAGTGTGTGTCCTATGCACATGATGCACGTGAGCACATGTAGGTGGAGATGTGGTTCTTCTTGATAATCCCAGTTAACAAGGGTTGGAACTGCTTCTTTAGCTAGATCAATAGCCTCAGAGCTTGAGGCATGAGACTTTACAGTGTGTGTCACAGGTGAAGACTGTAGCACTAACCCTGACTCATTACTTCTATTACTTCCATTATGAGTTCCAGACTTCGGGGCTGGGAAGCAGGAAGAATAATGAGAGAGAAGCACAAGAGTTTTCTTTATTTTGGAATAAGAAATGGCTTCCTAATGACTGGATTTTATGTTGTATTTGGTGGCAACAGAAAGTCTAAAGTAACCACTGCATCTGTAGTATCAGTGAATTTTAAATGTCCACATTTATACTTTTTTCCTTCTCTTGCTTCTCTTTAGAAAAGCTGAATTTGCTAACAGTATGCATATTTTAATAAATCTTATATACGTATCACAAATATTGCTGACTAATTAGTTAACCTATTTCATCATGCATAAAGTATTCACTGAGCACTAGAATCTGGATTCCATCAGGCTGCTGCTGACCTGTCTTCCCTCACTAAGTCTGATGTGGGCCTAGCCCAGGTTTGCTCATCCCATAAAGGAACTCTGGGACTCCACCTATTTCACTCTGCAGACCTAGTCCCTTTCCCCTCATACCTGCTTTAACTACTGGATTTGAGTTTAATGAGTTCCTGGTCTCTGACTTCATCTCCTGTTTTTGACTCAGAACTTTACCCTTGAACTTGATGAGATGACAAGATCTTGCTTCTTCAGATTAATACTTAACTTTTGTCTCATCTCCCCCAATATAGTTTTACCCTCACACTGTGGCTTTATCCCTCCCAACTGCTGTGCATAAAAACTCAAGTCTCCCTGGACTCTACGATGCTGCCCAAGTCCCTGGCCTGTCTCCTTCCTTCCCTCTACAGGAAAAAAAATCAGACATAAAAAGCCTTCACAAAATACTATCTGACATAGCAAAAACCCGTTTCTACTAAAGGGTATGACCTAAGGAGGGAAAACACTAAGTCATTTTAAAAAAACAGTTGTTAGGGGTGTATGTGCATGCGTTTTTAGAAAAATGAATGTGTAAGGTCAATTGATTTGCTATTTTAAAAAACTCAAAACAACAGAAAATCTTTTAAACTATGTAGTTTAAAAACTATGTATTTTTTTTTAAAAAACTATGTATTTCTTTTAAAAACTATATATTTAAAAATATATTACTTTGAGGAAGTATAAGAGGCTCAAAGCACACGGAGGGAACCGCATGGCAGGGAACTGCATGAAGCCTTTAAGAGCTAAGAGGACCCCCAGATCTGCCACTGCAAGGAACTGAATTCTGTTGGCAATCTGTTGAGCTTGAAAGCAGATTCTTCTTCAGAGCCTCTAGGAAGGAATGCACTTGGATTCCAGCCCACCAAAGAATCAGTTGTGCTGAACCTGGACTACTGACCTACAG
The DNA here is from genome assembly GCF_000181295.1 of Otolemur garnettii. Classification (NCBI taxonomy): domain Eukaryota; kingdom Metazoa; phylum Chordata; class Mammalia; order Primates; family Galagidae; genus Otolemur; species Otolemur garnettii. The sequence continues at coordinate 3,156,581 of NW_003852569.1, forward strand.
AACGTGACCATCTTTCCACCATAGAAAAGGACACAAATGGAGACGTTCTATGGGTGTGGTGTCATCCTTCCACGACAGCCATGCTTAGAAATCTGCTGCTGAGAAAATGCTGCCTTATGGATGAAAACAAACTTCTCCATCCCTTTGTCTTTGATCAGTACAGAAGGACATGCTTTTATATCACAAAATTGAAGTTCCAGATTCATTTTTCTATTGTTCTGACTGCCAAAGATTTTAACCCAGAGAAATATGCCACCTTCACTAGGATGTTGTGTAGAATATACCTGAAACTGGGAGCCCAGTTAAAATGATGGAGAGTTATATTGCAGTTCTCACAAAGGGGATATGTCAGAGTGAAGAAGATGGCTCTTTCCTTAGCAAGGACTTTGATGCCGGAAAGGCATATGTTACTGGCTCCATCAAAGACGTATCTCAGTTTGGAATGGAAACTGTTATCTTATACACAGCACTGATGCTAAAGAAAAGAATTGTCGTCTATCACCCTCAAATATTAGCTGTCCAGGAATTTACCAGGACTCTGCCTGCCCTGGTGTGGCATCGATAGGACTGGACCATTCTTCATTCTGATGGGCACCTCAATGCAGATGAGTTGGAAGCCCTGCAGACATGCACAGGTTGTCATTGGGTTTGTAGACTTGGGGTAAGCAATAGACCAGACTTCTATGATGTGTTAGTGAATCCGGCAGATAGTGAAATTACCATTGCTCCACTTGCAAAAGAGGCCATGACAAAGGGCAAATTGCACAAAGAAATTGGTCAGCCAATTGTTCAGTCTGCAGATCTGGAGAAATCAGACAGCCAGGTTATACAGGATATTGCCCTAAAAACCAGAAAAATCTCTGCCAACCTAGCACTGTTTTCAGAAGTTTCAGATGATGGAGAAAAGCAAGTACTCCATTTGGAGGCACTAAAGCAGAAATGATTTTCACCAGCAACAGAAAACTTCCTTTATCATCTATCTAGCAGTAGCCGAACAAATGTTGAAATTCTGACTCTGCCAGAATCTGTCCCTGATGACTGGAAGAAAACTCTTTCACTCTGACCATTCATTAACTATGTAAAATACTGAAAGTAAAAGAGAAATGTTTTATTTTTAATGATTCATTTGCAAGTATTGAGATTTGACCTTGCAAACACTGAAGCCATTGAAAAGGCTTCCACTGATTTTCTCCTAGCTGATATAGTTTCCTGCCCACTGCTGGTGTTTGTCAACATGCTGTAACTACTACATATAACATTACAAAATGGCCCAATGTCCTGGAGTAAGAGAAAAAAAGCTGCAAAGTTCTTGTGCAAATCATGATGAATGGGGAAAACTTTCCTTATTGTAAGTTCCAATTTGTCTCACAGTGTAGCCATAACTAATGGTTTACTTTCAGAAAGCTGCCTGAAATTTTGCTTTGTATTTTTCTAGGAAGAACTTTAATTCCTTCTGAGGAGCTCTACTTTCTGAGCCAAACTACTGTTTCTGCAGAACTGTCTAAGAAAATCATTCAAAAGATCTTGCAATTGCACTTTCTTATATATTTTTTTATTTCTTAATTTTCTCTATACATATACATGTGTTTATTTGGTTTCCACTTTTTGCCTTCACAAAATGAAAAAGGCTCAAAATTCAATAACAATAACAGTGTTTAAGATAATGACTAGAAACAAAAACCTCGTAAAGAACGAATGAAGATATTCAGAAAAGAAATCAGACAATTGCTGCAACAAAATATTGAGCAATAATAATAATAATAATGCAAAAAAAGTAACATTCACATTGTCATATAAGAGTATGTTTATCTTAGAATGCTTTGACTATGAGGTTCAGTATAGAGTAATCAGTTAACTTCTTATCATTTTTCCCCTAAGTCTCAAAAAATAGACAACTAATATTTATAAATAAAAATAAAAGATAATTTCAAAAAACAGATCATGCCAAATCTTATAGACAATAGAAAGAGAAGAAATACTTGAAAATTATTCTACTTCATCTGGATACACCTGATATTAAAATTGGAAAAAAAATATTATTATAAAGGAAATTACAAACATATTTCACTTATAAATGCAGATGTAATATCCTAAATAACATATTAGCAAGTTGAATTAAAAATTAATGTTCAAGTAACATACTTTGGTCAAAATTAAATCCAATTTTATGTGAGAATTAGTCACTATGAGTCATGCAGATGAGGTAAAATTCTCCCTCTTTGTTGATGATATGATCTTATACTTAGAGAACCCTAAGGACTCAACCATAAGACTCTTGAAAGTCATCAAAAAATACAGTAATGTCTTGGGATATAAAATCAATGTCCATAAGTCAGTTGCCTTTGTATATGCCAACGACAGCAAAGATGAGAGGCTAATTAAGGACACAATTCCCTTCACCACAGCCCCAAAGAAAATGAAATACTTAGGAATATACCTAACAAAAGGGGTGAAGGACCTCTATAAAGAAAATTATGAAACCCTAAGAAAGGAAATAGCAGAAGACTTTAATAAATGGAAGAACATACCATGCTCATGGCTGGAAAGAATCAACATTGTTAAAATGTTTATACTTTCCAGAGCAATCTACTGATTCGATGCCCTCCCTATTAAAATACCAACATCCTAGTTTCAAGCCTTGGAAAAAAAGATTCTGCATTTTGTATGGAACCAGAAAAAAACCCATATAATTAAGGCAGTTCTTAGTAATAAAAACAAAGCTGGGGGTATCACCATACCAGATTTTAGGCTGTACTACAAGGCCATAGTGGTCAAGATAACATGATACTGGCACAAAAACACAGACATAGATATTTAGAATCAAATAGAAAACCAGGAAATGAAACCAACAACTTACAACCACCTAATCTTCAATAAACCAAACAAGATTGTCCACTGGGGGAAAGACTCCCTATTCAATAAATGGTGCTGGGAAAACTGGATATCCACATGTAAAAGATTGAAACTCAACCCACACCTTTCTCCACTCACAGGAATTGATTCAAGATGGATAAAGGACTTAAATTTAAGGCATGAAATGATAAAAATCCTCAAAGAAAGAATAGGAAATGCTGGAAGATATTGGCCTGGGGAATGACTTTATGAAGAAGACTACCATGGCAATTGCAACAACAGCAATAATAAACAAATGGGATTTAATTAAACTGAAAAGTTTCTGTACAACCAGGGAGACAACAACGAAAGCAAATAGACAACCTACCCAATGGGAAAGGATATTTGCATATTTTGAATCAGACAAAAGCTTAATAACTAGGATCTATACAGAACTTAAATTAATCCACAAGAAAAAAAACAACAATCCCATACATCAATGGGGAAGAGAGATGAACAAAATCTTCTCTAAAGAAGACAAATAAATGGCTAGCAAACACATGACAAAATGCTCATCACCCCCAAAAATTACAGAAATGCAAATTAAAACCACCCTAAGATATCATCTAACCTCAGGGAGAATGGCCCATATCACAAAATCTCAAAACTGCAGATGCTGGCACAGATGTGGAGAGAAGGGAACATTTTTACACTGCTGGTGGGACTGCAAACTAATACAACCTTTTTGGATGGAAATATGGAGAAACCTTAAAGAACTCAACCTAGACCTCCTGTTTGATCCTGCAATCCCATTACTGGCATCTATCTAGAAGGAAAAAAAAACTTTTTATTATAAAGACACTTGTACTGGACTGTTTATTGCAGCTCAATTTATAATCGCTAAAATGTGGAGACAGCCTAAATGCCCCTCAAGCCAGGAATGGATTGGCAAGCTGTGATATATGTATACCATGGAATACTATTCAGCCATGAAAAAAATTGGAGATTTTGCAGCATTTGTATTAACCTGGATGGAGGTGGAACACATTATTCTTAGTGAAGCATCACAGGAATGGAGAAGCATGAATCCTACATATTCAACTTTGATATGAGGTGCACATATTCACAATTGCACTTTCTTAAAAAAGATTTTTCCTGGCCTTTAAACATTTTGCCTATATTGTGCATATATTTTATACTTTAGTAGACAGCTTTAACAATCCATATTTATATTGTCGCAGAAGCAAACATTTGGCAAACTTAAACCAATTAGTACTCTTTAGTTAACCCAGTTGCTAATAATATTCTTTTGAAAAAAAATGCCAGTCCTTATATGGTAAAATGGGAAGCCCATTTTGAATATGTGTCTGTAGAACTAAAACAGTGACATTATATACTTGGTAAGGGAATATGAGAATTAACTTCTTACAGGGGCCAAAACCAGAAAGAAAATGTCTTCAGACAACTTAGGTGAAAGCAATGTGGCCACATATCAGGGTAACTTTTTTTATTTGTTTGAGACAGAGTCTCATTAAGTTGCCCTTGGTAGAGTGCCATGGTGTCACAGCTCACAGCGACCTCAAACTCTTGGGCTTAAGCAATTCTCTTGCCTCAGCCTCCCAAATAGCTGAGACTACAGATGCCCGCCACAATGTTTGGCTATTTTTTCTTGTTGCAGTTGTCATTGTTGTTTAGCAGGCCCAGGCTGGGTTCGAACCCTCTACCTTTGGTGTATGTGGCTGGCGCCATAACCACTGTGCTACAGGTGCCAAACCAAGGTAACCACTTTTTTTCGGTTATGCACTCTTTTCATAATTGGAGACATTAAAATTGCCAAATAAGCATGGAGGGCCAGATTATGTACTTCTTTTTTTTTTTTTTTTTTGAGACAGAGCCTCAAGCTGTCCCCCTGGGTAGAGTGCCGTGGCATTACAGCTCACAGCAACCTCCAACTCCTGGGCTCAAGCGAGTCTCTTGCCTCCGCCTCCCAAGTAGCTGGGACCACAGGCGCCCGCCACAACGCCCGGCTATTTTTTGGTTGCAGCCGTCATTGTTGTTTGGCGGGTCCGGGCTGGGGATTCGAACCCTCCACCTTAGGTGTACGTGGCTGGCGCCTTAGCCGGTTGAGCTATAGGCGCTGAGCCTGTACTTCTTAATATGTATGTTCATATTAATTATGAAAGATTATTTTTTACTTAGTACTTTTGTCCTTAGAAATCTTATCTGGAAAAAAGTCTGTAAAAATTTTGTCTCTTTTTCTCAGTATTAGATATTTGTTAAGTAAAAATTAAAGATAGCCTTTTCCTCTCCCTCTTTTGGATGTGGGCAGGGGAGTACCCGAAATGAGGTAATGTTTACTGAGGCATACAATTGAAAATTAAATCTGCAGGCACAGTGCCCATAGCACAGTGGTTATGGCACCAGCCACATACACCAAAGTTGGCAGGTTCGAAACCAGCCTGGGCCAGCTAACCAACAATGACATCTGCAACCAAAAAATAGCCAGGCATTGTGGTGGGCACCTGTAATCCCAGCTACTTGGGAGGTTGAGGCAAGAGAATCACTTGAGCCCAAGAGTTTGAGGTTGCTGTGAGCTGTGATGCCACAGCACTCTACCAAGGGTGACATAATGAGACTGTGTCAAAAAAAAAAAAAATCTATGTATGTTCCATCCTTCTGCAAATGTATCTTCATAGCAACTGAAAGGCCAGGTTCAAATTTAGAATTATCAGACTGCTGGAGGTGTGATTTGGAATGTGGCAGGGTGGGGAGAACAGCCCATCAGTGGTGTTATTTTCCCTCAGGAAAATGTGTGTCTACAGGAGAGGCCCACGGAAGCTCTGGAAGGGGGCTCAGACCAGTTGGGCTGGGAATTACAGATCCCTGGGCACCCAGAAGGTGGTCTTGAAGGAGATCTCAGCCTCTAGATTTGCATGTCTCCTGGTCCTACAGACTCTTTATCCCATGGGGACACATGCGCTGGAGGAAGGTCAGAATGTGGCCTTTTCAAGTTCAGGGTTCAGGGCAGGGAGGCCCATTGCATAGGACCTAAGGATGGTACTAATTCGTCTCCTGGAACTCACCCTTCATTATTCCTCCTCTACTACTAATCCCTCCTCCTTGTCTTTTGCCTTTTTTCTTGTCTATTGATTCCCTCAGAGTACATTGAGCCTACCTATTCCGCTCAGATACTAGTTTTACTAAATAGGACACTAGGAGGCTGTCCTCCATTATTTTTCTCTTTGATTCCAATTCCCTTTACTAATTACCTGGGACCTTTCTTATTAGCAAAATCTACTTATGGGAGGCTTTCAGGGAAGAAGGCGTGGGTGGCAATATGTCTAGGGAAGAGATATGGTGTTTTATTTTCACTGAGAGGAAGTCCTCCAAAATATAGTACTGCTGTTCTTAGGGTTCACCCAGATTCTACGCCTTGGGGATAGAGGCAACCAACGTCTGAAGAGCATTCACACTGGGAAGTAGGACACATTGCTTGCTGACCACATATGGTCTGTGATGAGCAGGCTTCTGAGCAGCTGTTTTAAATGAGAGAAAAATGAAACATGAGTTGGCATTCCCCAGTGCCACACGGGGCCCCTGTGGCACTCCCAGGGGATGTGAGTAAAGAGAGAGGTACTCTACTTACCTCACATCAGACTAAAGCCCATCTGTATGAAGCTACTCAGTGCTTAAAGGTTCAAATGTAATTGGGTTAAGCCCACTCCTCTGCAGGGTAGGAGCCTCTCAGTCTCTCCAGGGATTCTGGAAGTGAGAGTGTGCCTTATGTTCTTTCTGGTTGCTGATTAGTTCAATGGATGAATCATTTCACTGTCTCCATGTGCTATCGTTGTTTTACACTGGTCTAAAATGTAAAACAATTGCTTTTATTTTCACCAGAAAACACCCTTCACATAGGAGATTTGTTTACATGTTAGACTTAACTTCTCATTTTCCTGGCCCGCCTCCATGGGGTTTCCCTTCTATGATTTGTTATTGCCAAGGACTCTTTAACATGACTTACTAAATGATGGGTCATCTGTCCCAGGCCCCATCCTGAGACTAGCAGAGAAAGCAGAGGCTTGCAATGGCTACCATTTCCCCATTTCCTTCTTCTTCCAAATCTGTTAGGGAAAGGAGGCAGTGTGAAGAATTATTTCCTTGCTATATGAATTGCATCGCTTCCCTTAAAAGCTACAGTTGGTTTTGGTTTTAGATAACAATATTTTCTTTCTCGCAAAGCAATTGATGAGCTCTCAGTTCTTTTAGTCCCTCCCTGGTGGGTGGTGCCATGACATTAGCAATCATAATGAAAATAATGCTTCTTTTTGTTTTTTTTGTGAAGACAAAGTCTCACTTTATCACCCTCGGTAGAGTGCTATGGCAGCCCTCAGTGGAGTGCTATGGCATCATAGCTCACAGCAACCTCCAACTCCTGAGCTTAGGCCATTACCTTGCCTCAGCCTCCCGAGTAGCTAGGACTACAGGCATTGTCACAACGCCTGGCTATTTTTTTGTTGCAGTTTGGTCAAGGCTGCCACCCTCGGTTTATGGGGCCAGCACCCTACCCAGTGAGCTACAGGCACTGCCCAATAATAATGCTTCATATTATCTTTGTTATTGGAAATAGATAAATTTCTCCTTATGGACAATTGAAGTCTTTTGAGCAGGGAAATGATGCAACCACTTAGCTGTAAGCAGAGTGTGAATACTAGACGGGAGAAGATAGAAATTAAAAGCAAGAGATAGTTGATGAGTTACTTTATAGTAGTTTAGACCAGAAGTAATGAATTAGGATTGTGGCAATGAGAATTGAGAAAAAGGAACAGATATCATGAGTCAATGTAGAGGCATTGACAATAGATTCAGACAATTAAAATAAAAAACTAAGTAAGTGGCGCCTGTGGCTCAGTGAATGGGGAGGAAAAGGCCAGAGCAACAGCGACTTTCTGTGCTGTGCTTGAAGTTTAATAACCACTGTGCTCTCTTGCTCAGTGTTAGAAGCTATCTGCCGCATAAAGGCCCGTAGAAACTATTCAATTTTCTTTTTTTATTATTTTATTTTATTTGTGAGACAGAGTCTCACTTTGTGGCCCTAGGTAGAGTGCCATGGGATCACAGCTCACAGCAACCTCAAACTCTTGGTTTAAGTGATTCTCTTGCCTCAATAGAGAAAGAAGGGAGAAGGAAACCAAAGACCCAAAAGAAATTCTCATAGGAAGCAGGACTCTAAGAACAGAATATACTGTGGGAACAGTGAGACTCAGCCTTTTCAGCTTCTTTCAGGGATACATGTCTGTAGTCAATAGGCACATTGTCCTTTTGCAATCTGTATTACCTTCCATCATTTTTTTCCTGAATAAAAGAGAGGATATGTGTCAAGCAGAGAAGAGTTTGGACTTTTTTTTTTTTCTGAGACACAGTCTTACTTTCTTGCCCTCAGTAGAGTGCGATGGTATCATAGTTCAAACTCCTGGGCTCAAGAAATCCTCTTGCCTCAGCCTCTCAAATAGCTGGGACTACAGGAGCCCACCACAACACCTGGCTATTTTTTAGAGACAGGGGTCTTGTTCTTGCTCAGGCTGGTCTCAAACTCGAGAGGTCAAGTGATCCACCCATCTCAGTCACCCAGAGTGCTGAGCCACCGTGCCTGGCAGGGTTTGGACTTTTAATTCCTAGTCTTGCTCATGAAAGCTCCTTAAAGCCTTATATATGGTGTGCACTTAAAACTATTAACAGAATAAGACCAGGCATAGTGGCTTGTGGCTGTAATCCTAGCACTCTGGAGGCCAAAGCAGGTGGATTGCTTGAGCTCGAGTTCAAGACCAGCCTGAGCAAGAGTGAGACTCCGTCTCTACTAAAACAGAAAAACTAGCTGAGCATAGTGACAGACCTATAGTCTCAGCTACTCAAGAATCTGAGGCAAGGGGATAGATTAGGCCCAGAAGTTTGAAGTTGCTGTGAACTATGATGCCACAGCACTCTATCCAAGGCAAAAGAATGAGACTCTGTCTTAATAAAATAGAACAACCCCCCCCCCCCAATTCATGTAATTGTGTTAATTCCTATTTTAGGTGAGCCTTTGTTTCTCACATAATGGGTGTTGATATACAGGCAAGAAGTCTGGTCAGCATCATTTGCTGACAAGTGATAGCAGAACTGCTACTTGTGTGTTATTTGTGGCCCAGAGAAGGAATGGAAAGGCAGCTCCTGGGGGCAGCTAGACCACACTGCAGAGCCAGCACTCTTATTAGCACTCGGAATCTCCTTCCAGCAGTCCTCATTATTCAGCCCCTCAGATTTTCTTTCTTGCCAACATAGTCAGTATTTTCTTTTTAAAAGTGCCTCAGTTTGGGGCTGGGCTTGGTGGTTCATGCCTGTAATTCTAGTACTTCAGGAGGCCGAGGCAGGTGGATCACTTGAACTCATGAGTTCGAGATCACCCTAAGGAAGAGCGAGACCCCCATCTCTAAAAAATAGCTAGGTGTTGTGGCGGGCACCTGTAGTCCTGGCTACTCAGAGACTGAGGCAAGAAGATCACTTGAGCCCAAGAGTTTGAGGTTGCTGTGAGTAATGGTGCCAGAGCACTCTACTTAGGGCAACAAAGTGAGACTCAGTCTCAAAAATAAATAAAAACAAAAAACCCACATACACAAATAAATATGCCTCAGTCCTTACATTTTTCCTTGGGTGCTCCTAAAGCACTTCACTCATTCCTGGATTCCTTCCTGGTTCTTGAGATTATTTCACTAATTTCTTCTGACCTCATATTTTCTCTCTTCTTAAACCCAAAAGCTTACTAAGGAATGGTGACACTTTTCAAGTTTGGATTTTTTTTTACAGCTGAAAAACTGACTTCCATTGACTTCTCTATGAGTTGTTGCTATGCTTTACAAGCTTGTCCACAGACCATAAGCAACACGGGAACAGCTGACCAGTTCAGTAATCTGGCGACAGCAGGCCCATCAGTGAGAGACTGCAATAGATGCCAATTAGGTATAGTCACTCAACCCCAGAGATTTTTGATGCAGGAAAAGCACCATATACTTATAATTTAGGAAAACATTTTTAGTGTGCAGTACCTGTAGAAGTTAATGTGGGTCATTAGTCACATAAAAAGAAGGGGAGCTTATAAGAGGGCTCAAGTGAAAGCCATAAAGCAATAATCAAAGTGTGAAGGAGTCTCACATCTTCTATCCCTGAATGCTCTGTCAGTTTCCAGTAGCCTGAGTTTGGCCCACCTCCCAGTGCTGACCTAGTCAGGGGGCAGGGAGACTTAGTCATTCCATTCCTGGGCCTCTCTTCCTTGCCTCAGCCAATGTTGGCAGTCTTCAGTATTTGCTTCCTCCAAGCCTTGGGGTGTGTCACCTTTAAGGTGGAGATGAAGCTGACCCACCCTGCTGGCATTCCAATCAGGTAAGGTAGCTCTCCTCAGTGCCTAAGGAAATGGCTTCTCTTCTTTGCCTAGGCTTCTAGCCTCTAATTGCCTTAGAAGCCCATCCTTATATCCTAAGGGGATTTGTCAGGACCAGAATAGGAACACACCCAACATAGCCAAGAGCCCTTTAAAAGTTAATGTCCTAACACAGCTCTTCTGGGATCTGGCACTTGCAATAATTCAGAGATATAAGTCCTATTTACAATAAAGCATCTTTAGTGCTCTTATGACCTGGAGGCAGGGAATTTCTTCTTAGGAGTTCCCCCACAGCCTAGTCCTAAGACTTGGAAGTGCAGAAAGGTAATATTGAGTCGCTGACTTATTTTCTCTTTTGACATCTTAATTTTTTCTAGTTTTTTAAATTAATGGATTAAGTAGTTGACTTATGAGCAAATACTTATGAAAATTTAACAATTTAAGGGAACTGTTAAATTGCAGTTGATTGGTAAAGACATTTAGAGTATAAGACTCTACACAAAGTCTTTGTTTTGATTTTAGGGGCCCACCACAAAGCCTGGCTATATTTTTAGAGGCAGGGTCTCACTCTTGCTCAGGCTGGTCTCAAACTCCTAAGGTCAAGGGATCCATCCACTTTGGCCTCCCAGAGTGCTGGGATTACAGGCATGAGCCACAGGGCCCAGCTTTATACAAAGTCTTTACAAGGAGGTGATAAACATGGGCCTTAAACTCTATCTAGGGAGAAAACTTATAGAGGGGAGAAAATTGGAAAGTAACATGGTAGTATTCCAGAATCAGCTCAAGCTCTCTTACTGGCTTGCTAGAATTGACTGCTAGAACTGATTGCACAATTCTTCCTAATTCCTTGTTCAGTAATAACACATTAGTAGCATGAAACCATCAGTGGTAGAAACATTTGCACTATGGAAATTGGTTAACGCTACAGATCAGGGCTTTTCTGCCCCGGAGAGCTGGCTGTTAAATTTACTAGCACATCCACCTGTAAGGCACTGCCTGTAAAGGAAGTAGAACACGAATATAGAGATGGAAATTAGAAAGAAAGCGTTAGGACCAGACTGAAATAAGGCCGTATAGATTCTTAAAAGGGAGACTAAAGAATTTTATCTATATCTCTATAGATATTGAAAAGTTGTTGATGACATGTTATTAGTTTACATGCTGTTCGTTATAAGTAATAGAAAAACTACTATTATCTCATATAACAAGAATTTCAAGTAGGACCAGTCCAGATTGGTTAATTCAGCAGTTCACCAAAGACCCAGACTTTTTTTTTTTTTTTTTAGGACAGAGTCTCACTCTGTTGCCCGGGCTAAAGTGCCCTGGTGTCAGCCTAGCTCACAGCAACCTCAAACTGCTGGGTTCAAACAATCCTTCTGCCTCAACTTCCTAAGTAGCTGGGACTACAGGCACCTGCCACAATGTCTTCCTCAGGCTGGTCTCGAACTTTTCCTTCTACCTTGGCCTCTCAGAGCACTAGGATTACAAGAGTGAGCCACTGACCCAGATTCTTTTAATCTTTATACTCTGCCATCCTTAGTGTGTCAGTTTGTTCTCCAACTAGCACAGCAGTTCCAAACCCAATAACATTCTGCAGCTGAAGAAAAATGTCTGTCTCTTTGTAAGAACAAAGAAGTCTTTCCCCAAAGCCTCCAGCAGACGTTTTCACATCCCATATTGGTCAGAACTCTTATTATATGCCTAAACCTAGCACTGGTAAAGAGAATGGAACCCTGTGATCCACCAGTGTTTTCCTTCTACTGAGCCCCCTTCCTCTGCAGCCAATCTCCCCTGAGGCCCAGGACCACAGAGCAAAGAATGCATACTTGAACCTAATCTAGGTTCTGAAAGCAAGGAGGAAGAAAGGGGAAGGACACTGGTTAAGCAACTAACATGTTTGCTACAGCTTTTGAAAAGAGAGAAAAGATCAATGAGATATTTTAGGCAATTCAATCTAGCAATGGTGTCTCAGCAAATAGACGGCCTGGGAATAGAGAGACCCAGTTAGGCTATTATGAGAGTCCGGATGTGAAATGGTAACTACCAAGTAATGGTTCTCAACCATCAATTGGCTGCCTATTCATTCACTCATTCACTCAATAGATGTTTTATAAATGACTGTCATGGGGGGCGGCGCCTGTGGCTCAAAGGAGTAGGGCGCCAGCCCCATATGTCGGAGGTGGTGGGTTCAAACCCAGTCCCGGCCAAAAAAAAAAAAAAAAAAAAAAAAAAAAATGACTGTCATGGGTCAGATACTACACTAAGTACTATGCATAAAATGCTGAACTTACCTTATGGAGCTTCAGAATCTAATGGGTGACGCAAAAATCAATCAAATAACCCACAAATAAATGCAAATTTATGACCTGGCTAAGTGTTAAGAATAAACCTTAATCTTTTTCTATTTTTAAAATTGAGACAGAATTCATATACATTTAGCTCACGTATATAATTTGATATACATGTGTAACCACTGTTATCAAGATATAACACATTTCTGTTTATTTTTTTGAGACAGAGTCTCACTATGTCCCCCTCAGTAGAGTGCTGTAGTGTCACAGCTCACAGCAACCTCAAACGAACGCTTGGGCTTAAGAGATTCTCTTGCCTCAGCCTCCCAAGTAGCTGGGACTACAGGCACCCGCCACAATGCCTGGCTATTTTTGTTGTTGTTGTTTGTTTAGCAGGCCTGGGCCAGGTTTGAAACTGCCAGCCTCCGTGTATATGCGCTGCTCCAAGATATAACATTTCTATCACCCCAAAAGTTTGTTCCTTCATGTCCCTTTCTATGTAATCTGTACCTCCTCCCCATACGTAGTTCTGATTTCTATCATCAAGATTATTTTGGGGGCCTTCGGCCCCTGCAATCACCGGCCTTGGGGGCTTCACAGTGCGCGCTTTTGTCTCGCAGTTTGGGGACCACGAGGTGACAGGCCACTTGACGCGAGTCGTTGCGCCCCTGAGCACCTCGGTGCTGGAGCCTGGTGGGACTGGCGGCTGTGTGGCAAAACGCCGAACCACTGTGGAGGAGACTGTGCCGGCTGCGTGGCTCAGAACGGAGGTTTCTTACGCATAAGCACCAGCGAGTGCCGGGGGGATGTGGTGAGCAACTAGCGATGGGTACCTGTCTGAGGAGGAAGTGCTGAGAATCCATTTGTGCAGCTGGTGAGCAGAGTCATATTGCTGATTCGCAATGGAGCCATCTACATCAATGAGAGCCAGGCCACCAAGTATGAGAAGACACAGGAGACAGGTTCCTTTAGCAAGTTTGTGAATGTGATATTGGCCAGGTCAGCCATGGGTCATGACGGGAAGGGGCAGCTGGTACTTTTCCATGCAGATGGCCAGACAGAGCAGCGGCATTAACCTGTCGGGAGATGGCTGAGTTCCTCCTGAAACAGGAACTGGTCAATGCCATCAACCTCGATGGAAGTGGCTCTGCCACCTTTGTGCTCAAGGGGACCTTGGCCAGTTACCTGTCCAATCATTGTCAGGACAACATGTGGCTCTATCCGTGCAGTGTGTCCAAGGTGGTGTGTGTGCACAAGCCCCACTGTCAGCCACCTGATTGCCATGGCCACAGGACCTGCACAGCCGGGCACTACTAATGCACAAGGGGCTTTTGGCAGGGAGCTGGCTGTGGTGAGCTGGGCTGTGGCCTCTCCAACTGCAGTGGACACAGGCTGTGTACAGAGACCGGCTGCCACTGCAAAGCTGGATGGATGGGGACCAACTGCAGTGAAGAGTGTCCTCTTGGCTGCCACGGGCCAAGCTGCCAAAGGCCTTGTGAGTGTGAGCACCACTGTCCCTGTGACCCAGTGAAGCTGTGTCTCCAGTCATCAGAAACCACCATGAGTGCAGGAGAGCTCTCCTTTTTCACTGGGACTGCCTGGTTGGCCCTCACTGTGGCCCTGGTGTTCCTCCTGCTGGTCAGCACAGTGGCCAATGTGGCTTTGCTCCTGGGCTCCTGAGCAGAGAGGCAGCGGTGCCTAGATGGGGACTACATGTACCACCGACTGCAGGAGATGAACTGGGAGCTCCTGGCCACAAAGAAGGAGCAGCCTGGGGGTTCCTGCAACCCCTTCAAGGACTGAAAGCTCAGGCTGCCCAGGAAAGCCCACCCTTCTCCTTTCTACATGATCTAGCTTCTAATAGCACCTGTGCCTCAGCCCTCACCTGACCCTGTGGTCCCAGCAGTCCAGTGCTCCCTGGAGACTCTGCCTCCCTCCCGCCTGCCTGTGTCTGTTGCCTGTAGCCTGGGCCCAGGCTAGGGCCTGCTCGGCTGCCAGAGAGTCTCCTGGGGAAGGGCCTGCTAGTGAACCAAACTTAGTAGCTGAATCATGAGAAAGTAACAGACCCTAGCCAGCCCTCCTGGATGGGGTGGGTTAAAGGGACAAGTCTCTGCCTTCCCGGCCACATCACGGGATCTTTTTTCGACAGACCTCATCACTGGATTTGCCAACTAGAATCCTATTTTTTTGCCATAGGAAGCTTCTTAGAAGAAGGGATGGGGTGGAGGGGGATGAAATCATGTTTACAAACCTATTTTGTTGTCCTGCAGCTGAGAGTTTTCTATCACTTGAATAAATTGATATAAGAAAAGAAAAAAAAAGGTTATTTTTGCCTGTTCTTCAATTTCACATAAATGGCTTTAGTTTTTTTTTTCTCCAAAAGTGATTTCGAAATTTATCTATATTGTTTAATGATTTTTAAAAATTGTATTTACACTGGCTCACATTTGTAATCCTAGCACTCTGGGAAGCTGAGGTGTGTGCATTGCTTGAGTTCACAGGTTTGAGACCAGCCTGAGCCCAGAGCAAGATCCCATCTCTAAAAAAATCTGGGCATTGTGGCGGGTGCCTGTAGTCCCAGCTACTAGGGAGGCTGAGGCAAAAGAATTGCTTGAGCTCAAGAGTTTGAGGTTGCTGTGACTTATGACACCAGAGCACTCTACCGAGGGTGACAAAAAGAAACTCTGTCTCAAAAATAAACAAAAATTGTATTTCATTGTATGAACAATACCAATATCCTTTTTGTTGTTGTTGTTGTTGATGATGAATGTTTGAGATGTTTTTAGTTTGAAGTTATTACGAGCAAAACTCTTATGAACATTCATGTGTAAATGTTTTGTGAACATATGTTACTATTTCTATTGGTTAAATTCCTAGGAGTGCAATTGCTGGGTCATAGGGTAGGGAAGTATTTAGCTTTATAGGAGTTCTGATTTTTATTTATTTTTATTTTTTTTGAGACAGAGCCTCAAGCTAGCCCCCTGGGTAGAGTGCTATGGCATAACAGCTCACAGCAACTTCCAACTCCTGGGCTCAAGTGAGTCTCCTGCCTCTACCTCCCAAGTAGCTGGGACCACAGGTGCCCGCCTCAACACCTGGCTATTTTTTGGTTGCAGCCGTCATTGTTGTTTTTGGCGGGCCCAGGCTGGATTCAAACCCGCCACCTTAGGTGTATGTGGCTGGTGCCTTTGCCACTTGAGCCACAGGCACCGAGCCGGAGCCCCCAATTTTTGAAAAAAATATAGATTTCTGGTCATCAGTCCCAAGGATTCTGAGTTAGTCTGAGATTCCTAGACACATACAGTATGTAATTTTTAAAATTCCTCACAACCAATGCTCTAAATTATAGTGGAGGCAGTGGAAAGGAAGTTATTTTGATTTCGCTTTCTTTTCTACCACAAAAGCATATAAATGCAAATAATTCCCCCTCCCCACTACAAAACAGCTTTCTCTGAACATTTCTCCTTATTGTAGCTATTAGCCCTGGTATCTAGAGCCCCAGTCTGTCTTTGTACTTTCTCTGGTGAAATGCAAAGTTCTGGCTTTTCTGCTTTTGCTTAAAGTGAAGTAAAAGCTCAGGAAGCTTCTTGAAGCAGCTCTTGGAAATGCTAGATAAGTAAACAAAAACAGGTCTGTAGGGTGGAAAAGAACTTTGTACTGAATAGCAATTGGAGGAGTGTGGGAGGGTTTTCTCCGTTGCTTTTACTTTTTTTCAATATTACTTTACCCTGAGCAAAAAATAATCCACTGTGTTCTGGCTGCTGCTGACGTCTCCATCTGACAGCTGCTTCTGAGCATCCAACATAGGGACAACCCTGCACGTCACTAGAGAAGAAGCCCCTAGTTTCCAGGCAGATAAAGTGACACATAGGAATGGGAGGGGAGTCATTTAATAGATTAGGGGCTGGCTGAGCTGGGACCAGAATCCAGGTGGCTTGGCTGCTAGCCTAGCTGACCACACTGCTACCCACACAGCCTGGGCTGACCAGAGACAAGCAGCCCATTGAGCAATTGCACAAACAACAATGAGTGATGGATGGTCAGAACAAGGAACAGGCACAAAGCAACTACAACCCCATCACTTCCTGGCCCCTAAATTTCCAGGCAAGCCTATAAAGTGTTGTTACTTAAATATCTTTGACCAGCAACTTGGCCCAGATTTCAAATCTGGAGACTTTCTTGGTCACTGCCAAAAGAAAAGGTCTGTCTTATACTGAGAGTGGAGAGTGCCTGTGAACTCCGTAGCTAATCCTAATGAGTCTGTGGCAATGGTGTCAGGGCTAGAAAGATGTAATTAACAGATGGGCATAACCGGGTTCTGGAGGACTGTGGTAAAATGAGGCAGTTTTCAGATTTTTGAGGCTCCTCTGTGGCTCTGCCCTCCCACCGCAGATGTAGCTAGCAAGGGGCAGTGTGAACGATTTAAAGACCTAATCTACTAAGTTAGAATCAACTTAGCTGACCAAATTTCATCCTGCTCTCCCCCTCAATTTGCCACTAAACAGTAGCCAAAATTTGTGGCCTGAATACTTGAAGCCCAGGCTGCATGGCTGTACTTGTTACCCTGTGTTGTGGGTTCTGGGGATGCCACACTTAAGACATACTGGCCCCAGGCCCAGCCCCTAAATCTTCAACTGAAAACCCAGGGGGATTCCTAAAAAATACAGCTGTCTAGGAAGTTTCCTGTTTCAGGGGTCAGATACCTAGTTTGAGTTGGATAACTAAGGTGTCTATACTATACCCCTCCCCTTTAGAAACTGCGGACTTCAGGAAGTAATAAGGGGAAAGAAAAGTAGATTGTAATACTTGTTTTTATATAGGCCTAATGGGCACAATTTAGATAATAGATATTATTTTGAATATGCAGATCAGGTATCACAATGTTGGGAATCTGAATTAAAATTTCAGATTTCTTTGGTTAATGTAGAGTTGAGGCTAGCCCTCTTTTGTCATAAAGAGGTACTTATTGAATGGCTTTTCTTACTTGAAACAGTCTACATTCACCTCATATTTATTCATTCATTCAACAAATAGGGAAAGTCTGTGATGTGGCAGAGATGGCTTATTTATGTTCTCATATTCATAGCTCATTGTAATTCACAGCACATATGTGAGTTCTGCCTTATATAATATAGTTTTATGTATTTTACTAAATTGTAAAATCTTTAATGTCCTTGATTATCTTGTTGATTTTTTACTTCTAGTATTATTGAACACAGTGCCGTAGACATAGTAGGGACTCAATAAATACTTGAATTGCTAAGTGGCAAATGGTCATAAAAGATATTACCAAAGTGCTACACAACTTTTTTTGATCGTGTTAACAGTCTAAAAGCAGATGTCACTAGGTATCGTTGTTATGCAAGTAAATATAAGCGTTTATAGAGAAGGATATGTTCAAGAGTGAAGGAACAAGGGAAATGCATAACTGGGTACAGACTGCTCTGGAAGAAGTGTTGTTAATTTTCCTCTGGTCAGTCCAGACTGTTTAGAGTTACTACAATTTCAGTCGTCTAAAGTATTTTCACCCCTCTCACCTTTCTAGAACTACCCCACCCCTTTTTGCCTGTTCTCAAGGGCTGTTGCCAATTGACTCTACCCCCAAATTCTCAGGAGTCCGCGCTGTACTCCTCCAGCTCTAATTCAAGAGCGCTCCAAATCTGCGGGCTGCAGTAGCGCGGGCCAGGAACACACGGGGTCACGCGCGGGGCATGCGCCAAACTGGGAGCCGCTTCGGGAGCGGCGCTGGAGGCGGGGCCGCTACGGGGCGGGGCGGGAGGAGGCCTGGGGGCGGCTTGGGTGTCACCACCAACTCGCTCCGGCCGGAAACTGGCGCTTGTTTCCGGCCGGCCGGCCGAAAGCCACTGATCCTGGACCAGCCGCCGTAGTCGGAGTGGCAACCGGGTGTGGAACGGGCAAAAAGCCACTGGGGGAGGCCAGTCAAGATCAGTCCCGTCCGGCTTCAGCTCTAGATCCTGTGCGGAGCAACATCTTTGGTCACAGTCACCGCCACCACCTCCGCCTCCATCGTCGTCGGGGGAGGGACCGGCCAGACCCCGGGGTCACTGCCGAGGAATGAGGAGAGACGGCCGGGCCCCGCGCTCCGCCCCGGCCTAGGGCCTTGCCCCAGGAGCCGCGAGGGTAACGGAGTCCCCCTTCCTGACCACCTCCCCCGTTTGCTCCAGCCCCTCTCGTTTCTTCAGACTTTCGAACTCTGCACCCCTAACCTCCACTGTCCCCCGTCTTCTTTCTGGTTATATTTCAACCGAAGCTGTCTCCCCTCGGTACTCCCTTCTCTCCCCAACTGCTTCTTGCTTCGTCCCTACCGCCTCCCTTTACTCCTCCCTTCGCCGCGTCCCTCGCCTCTCGCAGGGTTTCTGGCCTCCCTCCCAACCTGCGTTGGGCAGTTGGAACAGTCACCCGTAGTCAGCAAGGCTTTACGAGAGGGATGGTGGAGTTTCAGGGTGGCCAAGGTGCAGACCACTATCCTCATAATAGGATTAAGTTCATTTAAAAGTCTCAGTATCAAAGTAATACAAGCTTATTCTCTGTTGATAGCCAAACTGAGGTGCTTCCAGTAATGGAGGAAGGGAGAGAAAAAGGTGTGTGTGTGTGGGAGAGAGAGTTAAGAGTTTGAGAGAGATTCTAGGAAGTTTAGAAAAAAGAAAAGTTGCCATGAGCCGATGGAAACTTTAGAAGCTGATGATGAGTAAGCCGGGGGCTGTGTGATCTCAGTCTTCTCATAATTACTAGGTTAACGGTGTGGCTCCGGTCGGGATGGAATGGGATTTGTTTACTGGGCAGGCATATTTTTAGCTTGTCGGCTCAAAAGGACCAGCGCTGTCTCTCTCCCCCACTCCCCTCAGTCGCGGTAGTTTGTCTGACCTAGGTGGCTTCCCTGGGCACAATAACAACGTAAAAATTAAAAAAATTCAAGTTAAAAGAAGCTGACTGGTGGAATTTTACTGTGAGTTTACCCGCAAACTTTGAGGGAGTTTTGTTTTCATGAATGCAAAGCCAAGAATTAGCAGGACTTTAATTTTTATTTTCCTTTTCTTTTTAAAAGTACTACATAAACTGCCTTATTTAGAGGCTGAAAAATTTTCAGGGTTTCTAGTATTTAGATCTTCGAGGAGGCCGGATCCTTTTGTCTTTCAGAACCTATTTCAAAGGTGGAGGAGGACAGAGTAGAGAGAGGAGGTGGTGGTAAGACCAGTCCAAAAGGGTAGTGCTAATCCCTAAATAATTTAAAACCATTCTCCATACTATATAACTTTTAAAAAGCAAGTAGAAAATTTCCTACCTAACAGATGAGATTGCATTCTTTGTGGTAAGGAGAGGACTGCAGAGACTTACGCTGGGCGGCTAGGGAGAAACGGACTTGGAGTCAAAACAGTTGATGCTAATAACTTACCAATTGAGTACATTATAGGCAAACAACAAAGAATTAATTACACTCTATAATTATTGTCTTCATTGTTTTTCAAGCAGTTCTTTTAAAGTTTAGTAACTAAACTGCTGTAACCTGAACAGAAAGGTAAAATAAATGAAATTAGTGTTGCTCATCTGTGGGCTAAATACCAGATATTTATATTTATAATATAATTATATATTTATAAATTATAATATGTAATATATATTTATAAATTGTTCTAATTTCCACTAGTGACCTGACCTAGCATGCCTCAGAGCACCTCCCTGATGAAGTGGCCAGTTACTGTGTACATAGAGATTGCAAATGAATATAAATACTAGCTAATGCTAGGAATAATTGAGAAGGTAAATATGCTGAAAACATACATTCCAAAACCAAAATAGATTTTTTTCGATTTTTCCCCCCTGTTTTGGAGTATCAGCACCTTCTGTCAATAACTGTCCATTAACATGAATAATTTAGAATTGAACAGATATCAGCTTTGGACATTATGAATTCAAACAGGAAGGAAAGATGGAAGATAGTTTCCAAACTGTTACTAATTTTTTGTTTCTGATGTTGCCTGATTTGACTTATTTCTTTCAGTTAATGCTAAAGACTCCCTCAAAAAAAAAAAAAAGTAAAACTTTGTTAAAGAAAGGGCTGTCTGCTGATTTGTTTAAAGCAGGATGACTAGTAATGAATGAATGCTGACTGTTAGTTGAACTTTGGTGGCTTTATGTCACCAACAACTTAAAGGTTTTCCTAAAGCTTTATTTACTTAATCTTTTTTTTTCCTATTGAAAGAAATGTTTATTTTGGAGACCAAAATCTAATTTTTAAAAATCCCATATGACCTCTGAGAACCTGTTCACTATTACTAATTGCTTTGATCTGTGTGAGTTGGTTGGTGCCAGTATTAGTGATGATATCTGAGTGAACTCTATTTATATCTGTACTTAGCAACTTCCCCTAGTTGAATTGCATATTTTATTCCAGTGGGTGGGGATTGAAGGATTGAATAAATCTAGGAATAAGTGTAGAGCAGCCCAGTAGTCCACCACTATTCTCAGTTCTCAGAAAACTTTGTTTGGAATTTTAAGATTCAATGTATGTAAACAAGTGAATTACCATGGAATAATTCAGCATTAAAAATAAGTTTCGGATTGTTAAGAGGGCACTAAGTGCCATTTGTCAAAATTTTTGGCACTCTGGAATATCTCAAACATGCTAAGGATGCTGGTAGAGGGCATTACTCTGTGTGTGTGTGAGTGTGAGTGTGAGTGTGAGAGTGCCCTTCTCCTTGCCCCAAACTCATCCCACCAAACAATGCTTTGAAATGTGACCTCGGCAGTATCTTTCCAATGGGAACTTAGGAGCTGTGGAATAACAAGTAGACTATGGAATCTTCTCAGTATTCCCTGATAAAATAAAAATTTGTGTTATTGGAAGGTAGATGTAGGGCAATTTTCTCACAAATGCCTGAATTCAGTTGGCTTTTTAAAGTGATAGAAGGGAGTTTTTTTTTTTTTTTAATAAGAAATCCTTGAATAATGAATGAATACGCCTATGGATAAAGCAGGTTCCAAGCTCCAGTGAGTGGCTTTAGGGAGATATAAAAGATATAAAGTCAGGTGTCCTTGCCCTTGGGGAGGGAGGTGGTTTATAAATGGGAAAACAAACTATTATTATAACCTTTAACATTTAGGAAAGAGTATATAAACAAAACCAAGTTTAATGTGCTACAATTAATGTATGTAAGGGCTGAGAAAACGAAGTAACAAAGTAGGAATCAATGAAATAAATTAGAGAAGATTAATAAATCAGATTTTGAAGTGGACTTGTGAGACTATGGGTTAGTCAGAGGTATGGGCTCTGTAGTTAGATCTTGATTCAGATATAGGTGTGACTTTTTTTTTACGATGTGACCTTGGATGAATTACGTTTCTTATCCATGAGTAAATGGTTATTGTGTTGGGAATAAAGGAAGAGAAAGGATCTTCCAAACAGAAAGTATAGAATGTGCAGTCTGCAGTGATGGTATGAATGACTGAGTTGTGGAGGTGGGGAATAAATGAGAGTGACTGGATAGAATATTGGTTAGTCAAGTCATGGACAGAGCAAGCAAGAGAGTGGAGGGGCCTCAGAGGCCAGACTTTGTTGGATGTTGATAGAAGGGTCAATAGGCTCATTGTAGGTCTTTGAACAAAGGATGGATTTAGTGAGAAGTATTGAGCCCTTTGGTGCAGGAACTCAGGGATGAGGAATCAGGCAGGCACCAGTACATTTGTGACTCTTCTGTACCATCCTGGCCCAAAGGGATGTATCCAGGAGACTTAAGATTCCCTGTAGAAGATTTTATATTTACACATCTTACTATGCTGAGCTTTGCTTATGCCTATCTCGTAGTTCACCAACCTGTGTGGAAGTCTCAAGACTATGGCTGGAGTCTCCTCAAGAGCTTATGGTAAGGACAGTATTATGTTTCAAGTACATTTAACCCTTAGTCATCTCTGCTAATGTAGGGAGCACTGTCCTAAGTAATTTGGAGCTTGACAAAGAAATTTCTTAGTTTATTTTTTCAGCTAGAGATGGGGTCTTGCTCCATTGCCTAGGGTGCAGTCAACTGAAGCTCATGGCAGCCTTGATCTGGCTTCTCAAATAATTGAGACCCCAGATGCATGCCATCATGCCTAGCTAACTTACTTTTATTTTACTTTTTAGACTTCATCTCTAAAAAATTAAATAGTTATGTTGCCCCACTGGTCTTAAATTCTTGGCCTCAAGTGATTCTCAAAAATGCATTATTTTTTAAATCAAATTTATGTTCATTATTGGTATCATACTGATATTGAAATAAATTTGCATTTCTAAGCCTGTATTTTTTTTTACTCATTTCTTAATAATTTTGAAATGTACCATTGCATCATGCACATTAGGTGAGGTCTCCCCAAATACTCTCCCTCTTCCCATATCCCCCTCCCACCTCCCCAGCCCCAAGCCTGTATTACCTGATGATAAGGAGAGTATATTGATGGGGGAAGAACAATTTTGGATTAAGGATTTGCCCTCAGAAATTCATAAAATGAAAAACTTGTTTGTAGATAATCAGGGCTAAACTATATTATGTTAATACAGACCAGTTTCTTTTCAAAGTCTGTTTGGGTCCAATGCGACCTCTTTGTCTTATCCAAGAGATGACTGGTAGATGATGCTTATGTTTCAGCCAGAATGAGTCTTCACTCATAATATCTGGAGGACTCCCACTGCATTGTGCTATATTGTTGAAGATCAAGCTGGCTTTGATCTTGGGCTTTGTAGAGGCTTTTCCAGATATCAGCTTCACTGACAAATTTATTCGATTTTTCCTGTTGAGGGAAACTTTTTTGAAAATGTGGCCAATTGGCTTGGCGCCTGTGGCTCAAGCAGCTAAGGCGCCAGCCACATACGCCTGAGCTGGTGGGTTCGAATTCAGCCTGGGCCCGCCAAACAGCGATGGCTGCAACAACAAAAGAAACAGCTGGGTGTTGTGGCAGGTGCCTATAGTTCCAGCTACTTGGGAGGCAGAGGCAGGAGAATCGCTTGAGTCCAGGAGTTGGAGGTTGCTGTGAGCTGTGATGCCAGGGCACTGCTCTACCCAGGGCAACAACTTGAGATTCTGTCTCAAAAAAAAAAAAAAAAAGAAAAGAAAAGAAAATATGGCCAATTAAAAAAAACAAAAGGAATGGGCAGAAATGTCCACATTTAAGAAGTAAACAAAACCACATACTGTTCTTTCACCTTTTTTCTTTCAGTTGACTTGCTTTCCTTTATTCCTGCCACCCTCCCCTACCTTCTTATAATCATGACCACACTGTGTGTTTGTGATGTCATGAGCACAGGGTTACTTTTAACTTCTTGAGTCAGGAGACTGTACTATTTCTGAGCTGGAAATGAGAGGTAGAAAAGTCAAGAAATTTATTTCATACTAGAGAGGGATTATTTTCAACTGTGTTCTTTAGGATTATGTCTTATCCTTTTATTTCCTCTAAGAAATTTTTTTCAGACAGGAGAAATTACTAAACTATTATTTTTAGTGAACTGCTATGAGTTTAATTCTCTGTTAGGTGTTCTGGAAGATTAGGAAAAATGACAACCTCATGTCCTTCAAGGGTTTACAGTCCAGTTGGGAGTAAAGAGAAAAGGAAAGAATGAATGAACACTTACTAAGTGAATGAACACTGATCGACCCCCTATTAATATGCCAGGCAAAATTTTAAAACGTGCAAGTATATTACTAATTGCATTGTACAGGCCTTATACCATACGTATTTTGGGAGAATACGCAGGCAGTTATAAGCATTGTCTTGGAGAAATTGTAACTTATTTCAGATCTTAAAAATAAAAGCATATTAGGTATAAGAGATGAAGAGAATAAGAAAAGTCCATTCATTTTGGAGATGAAAAAGCCTGGGAAAGGACATACTGAGGATGTTCTTGGGACAGTGATGAGACTGACCTAAGTAGCAATGGCTAGTAGTGAAATGAAGGTAGGTGGGCTGATTTGGAGCTGTATTTATATGGGCTCTTACAAGTTTATATTTTAAATGATAGAAAATAGGGAACCAGTGAAGATTTTTGAATAGGATAGCAAAATGGTGACTGTAAGACACAGGTTAACTTGGAAGGAGGGGAGGTTGACACCTGGGGTATTGAGATCCAAGAGTTGTGAAGGACAAATTGAAATTAGGACTAGATGTGGGATATGAAAATGGGTGATGACAGCTGGGCGCTGTGGCTTACACCTGTAATCCCAGCACTCTGGGAATCTGAGGCAGGTGGGTCACTTGAGCTCAGGAGTTCAAGACCAGCCTGAGCAAGAGTGAGACCTGTCTCTTAAAAGAAAAAAACAAAAAAGGGTGATGAGTCAAGTATGACTATGGCATACTAAGCCTGGGTGTCTGAGACATTGACTAGGATAATGAAGTTAGTAGGAAAGTTTCCTCACTTTTTAGGGGAATATGATGAGTTAAGGTTGGGATGTGTTGTTGGATTTAAAGTGGCAATGAAGTATCCAAATGAGAGCTCTTCTGTTTTGTTTTGTTTTAGACAGAGTCTTATTTTGTATCTCTCAGTAGAGTGCCATGGTGTCATAATTCACAAAAACCTCAAACCCCTGGGCTCAAGCGATTCTCTTGCCTTATCCTCCCGAGTAGCTGGGACTACAGGCACCTGCCACAATGCCCGACTATTTTTAGAGGGGAGGTTTTACTGTGTCTCAGGCTGGTCTCGAATTTGTGAGCTCAGGCAATCCACCACCTTGGGAGAACTCCTAACTGTGAGAGTTAGGAGCCTAAAGCTGGGGTAAAGGTGGGTTTAGTAAGTTTGGAAATGTGGTTTTGCAGTTTGTTAGCACAGATGTGTTCGTCAGGTGTAGCCAAGAGAATAATTTCTCTGAGGACTAGAGTTTAGGGAAAGAGCAAAAGGGTAAAGAAAGTGGTACTAATGACCCTGAACACTGGCATTCCCTACTTTCCAGGTCATCTTAGTTGGTTCTTCGTTCTTCTTTCCTGTTTTCTGTTCTTCTGCTCCCTACTCTGTCATATCTGTTGAATGTCTCCTATATCATAAGTGCTATCCTAGGCGCTGAGGACATGGAGATAAGTCAGACAAGGTGTCTCCCACGAGCTTCTGGGTCAAGTCGGAGGAGACAGGTGTGTGGGTATGAAGCATGATAGATGCTACGATAGTACTATGTAGGGGGAGAGTGGGAGCCCAAAGGTCAGTTCTGCCTTGGGCATGCAGAGGTTGGAGTGAGCCTCTCTGAGGATATAACATTTGAGCTGAGTCTTGAAAGATGAATTAAGGATATACCCACAGATGACAGAGAGAAGTACATTCCAGTCTGAGAAAACACCATGAACAAAAGCTGAAAGGAATGGAACACCCAGACTTCTTCCAGTAATTTTTAAGTAATTATTATGGCTGGAGAAC
Source organism: Otolemur garnettii (assembly GCF_000181295.1). Lineage (NCBI taxonomy): Eukaryota > Metazoa > Chordata > Mammalia > Primates > Galagidae > Otolemur > Otolemur garnettii. The sequence goes on from NW_003852569.1 coordinate 3,182,502, forward strand.
AAAGTTGGAGGGCAAGGATGAGGTTAGAGAAGTAGGCAAGCCTGGATCACAGCTTTGTCTTGTTCTGCAATAAATGATGAACTATTTAAGGCTTTTAAGCATTGGGTAATAAAGTAAGTTCACATCCTAGAAAGGTTATTTATGTCAGTGATGTGTAGGGTGAATTGAAGAGGGACGAAGCAGAAGGCCTTTTGATAACTTCATTATGCTTAACCATAACACATTTGTTGAGAGTGGTCCTGTTTATAGAATCATGGAATCAGAGAACTGGACATTATGTTTTCTTAGTCTTCCCCGTTCGTTTTCAAGTGGAATACTTAGGTTTTACTTGGGATCACAGAAGTGGTTTGGTGATAGCTTGATCTAGTATCTAGTCTTCAGTGGCTAGTATGTGGTAGGTAAATATGAGTTTACCTCTCTGTTCTCTCCCAAGTCCCATTCCAGTGTTCGTTTTGCTCTGCCACATCACGTTGTAGTGGAAAACAGAGGGAATTAATGTTGTTCCATTCTACTGTGATTTTTGCCAGTCCAGAACGAAGTGGTATTTTCCTAGGTCTGTTTGAGGAAGACCTGCCCTGAGAGTACTACTTGGAAGAGGGATTTTTGACCTGGGGAAGTTGGGTACCCTGGAGTGGGATGAGTAGGTGTTTGGATTCTTTAGCTGTAATGACTCAGATGTAGAAGAATGTCAAGGTATTTGTTGTACTGTGTATATTTATCTCACTTGCTAAGTTTCCTTTAAGTTATTTTCTTTTTTTTAATTTGGGACAGAGTCTCACTATGCTGCCCTTGGTAGAATGCTGTGGCATCACAGCTCACAGCAACCTCAAACTCTTGGGCTTAAGAGATTCTCCTGCCTCAGCCTCCCAAGTAGCTGGTACCACAGGCACCAGCCACAACACCTGGTTATCTTTTTGTTGCAGTTGTCATTGTTGTCTGGCTGGCCCAGCCCGGGTTCGAACCTGCCGGTCTAGGTGTATGTGGCTGACGCAGTAACCACTGTGCTATGGGTGCCAAGCCGAGTTATTTTCTTTTAAACTTAGTTTTAGGTTGCACCAATGAAACTTGTTAAAAGAAATAAGCTATGATAAATTGGGCACTGATAAAAAAATATTTATCTAAAAAAACAAGAATCATCTTTATACTCAAGATTCTAAATTTTTCTTCCCTGTACTTTCAATTTTATTTGATTTTTGTGTAGGGCAGTTGTTTGTTTTTAATGGGCTAAATGAAAGTTTGGATTTTGTCCTGTAGTCATTTTTGCTGGAGGAGAACAGAAGAACAGGATAGAGGGTATCTTCAAAAGCCTTAGATTTCCCTGGGGAAGTTGGGAGTCAAGGGAGTGTGGAAGAATGGATACCTTCTGCTGATAGGCATTTCTCAAAACTTGACTGAGTTGTGATTTTTTAATTATTTTTTCTGGGTTTTGTCAACATCTTCTCCAGAGAAGGGCTTTTGGTTTGGAAGCTGTCCACTTTAACAGAGCTGCCAATTCTTAATTCTTTTTCAAGTGGGCGAGGGTACATTTTGTTTTTGTTTGTGAGTGTTTGGGGAAAGGAGGGGAGGGAAGAAAGGAGGCACAAAATAACTACTCACAGTGCGTCCTTATCTGAATTCCTTTGTAACTGGAAGTTTCCTTGGCTTTGTTTTAGGGGAGATGATTTGGTTACACTGGCATTTAAATTATGTGGGAAGGTGGTTCTCACTCCCTTTAGTTATCTGATTTTGGATGGCAATAAAAACTTCCTTCTTGTCCATTGTCAGACCCCTGACCTAAGCACCCCTTGTGCACACTGTTTAGAGATAGGAAGGCTCTTCTCGAGTCTGAAACTGAACTAATTAAGCATAACCCTAACATTCTAACATTTAGGGGACTAGCCTGCTCCTGATTATTTTTTTTGTGTTGACTTCTCTATTCTTCCAGTCACCTGGTCCTTTCTTTTCTTTTCTTTGTTTTTGAGATGGAGCCTCAAGCTGTCGCCTTGGGTGGAGAACCGTGGCATCACAGCTCACAGCAACCTCCAACTCCTGGGCTCAAGTAATGCTCCTGCCTCCACCTCCCAAGTAGCTGGGACTACAGGCGCCCGCCACAGCACCTGGCTATTTTTTGTTTGCAGCCGTCATTGTTGTTTGGCGGTCCAGGCTGGATTCGAACCCGCCAGCTCAGGTGTATGTGGCTGGCGCCTTAGCCCGTTGAGCCATAGGCGCCGAGACGGTCCTTTATTTTCTTTCTTTCTTTCTTTTTTTTTTATTGTTTGGGATTCATTGAGGGTACAAAGAATTAGGTTATACCGATTTTTAAAAATTTTTTTTGGAGACAGAGTCTCACTTTGTTGCCTTTAGAGTGCTGTGGCGTCACACCTCACAGCAATCTCCAGCTCTTGCTGCTGCTTCTCCATTCTTGTAATTTTTTTTTTGAGACAGAACCTCACGCTGTCACCCTGGGTTGAGTGCTATGGCATCACAGCTCACAGCAACCTCAAACTCTTGGTCTAAGCGATTCTTTTGCCTCAGCTTCCCAAGTAGCTGGGACTATAGGCGCCTGCCACAATACCTGGCTATTTTTTCGTTGTAGTTGTCATTGTTTGACGGACCAGGGCTGGATTTGAACCCACCAGCTTTGGTGTATATGGCTGGTGCCTTACCTGCTAGAGCTACAGGTGCTGAGACATTGTAATGTTTTACTAAGAAGAATGAGTTCCAGCTCTATACAGGTTAAAAAGATGTAAAGTCTCCATCTTTTTTAATGACTGAATAGTATTCTATCCCTTGCTCTTTCTTAATTTGTATATTTTGCATAATGAGATACTTCAAACATTTAAAAAAGTTTAGGGGAAAAAAACCTAACAGATAATTGTCAATCCACAACCCAGATTTAATAGATATTAACATTTTGTCATATTTATTTTAGATCTCTTGATCTTTTTAAAATATTAAATGTTACAGATCTGCATTCTTTACCCATTCCTCTTTCTTAGGAAATGACTACTGGCCTGAATTGGTATGTATCATTCCATTTCATATTTTATATTTTTTTCACGTACATATTCATAAAGGTATAGTTTTGTTTCAGAATCTTACACAAGTAGAATTGTACTGTTTGCATACTATTGTAACTTTTTCTTTCAAAATTATTTTTCAGATATGACTACATGTAGATCTAGTCCATTCCATCACCTAATCTTTAAAACTATTTTTTCTATTGCCCTCCCCATTTGCACTCTAAAAAAACAAATAAAAAGGCAGCACTCATAGCTCAGTGAGTAGGGTACTGGCCACATACACCAAGGCTGGCCAGTTTGAACCCAGCCCAGGCCAGCTAAAATTAACAATGACAACTGCAACAAAAAAATAGCTGGGTGTTGTGGTGGGCGCCTGTAGTCCCAGCTACTTGGGAGACTGAGGCAAGAGAATCTCTTAAGCCCAAGAGTTTGAGGTTGCTGTGAGTTGTGACGCCATGGCATTCTACCAAGGGTGACACAGTGGGACTGTCTCAAAAACAAACAAACAAACAAAAACCCAGAACCTTTCCCATTTTTAAAATCCCAGTGTAATCTATGTTTTCCATGAGAACATTCCTGATTTTTTCTTCCTCCAACAGCATATGATCTTTTCCACTGCTGAATTGTCCTATTGTTTCATTGTAATTGGCATGTGGTAGTTGTATATATTGTTGTATTTTGGCTTATTTGTGCCCTTGACTTGGCTCTTCTGTGACAGTCGAGAAGAGATTAGTGGTCTCTTATCTCTGTATCCTTGTGGGGCTTGCCTCACTAACTTACACATAGAAGGCATTTAGTCCCTAGTCACTAGTGACTAAATGATTAATGAATGAGGAAAAGTAAAGGCCATCCTTGGTATTGGTGAACTGATGATTTGATTATGACTATTGGGTGGCCTGTAGGGAGTGAGGGAAAACATTCTTTGGCAAATGAAATAAGAATTGATATTCCTACTGAAAAAGAAGAATCCATTAGGTAATAAATGGATTTATTCTGTAGCTAAAAGTGTTGTTGCACTTAATTAGCCAAGGTAACTGTCGGGTTACAGACTTAGATGCTTCAAAAAAAATTATTTTTTTCATTGTAATATAAATAAAATACTATGAAACAAATACAATGTAAATGAAGACAGAAAGAATACAACTTTAGGATGTTAGCAATTACTATGAAAAGAATATTCTATTATAGCCACACAATCCTCTTAATAGAAACAAGAGTCACAGTTGCAATTGGAGATAAGGGGGAAGAAAAGGAAAATCAAGATTATGTTTAGCTCCTTATTAAAGTGAAACAGGTAATTGCCTTAAAAGCAAAAAGTGTAAAAAAATAAAAATAACAAAAAAGCAAAAAAAAAAAAAGAATTGATATTCCAATAAAACCTCTGGTAATTGATCCTGGTGGCTTTTTTTTATTTTGGAGACAGAATCTCACTTTATTGCCCTTAGTAGAGTGCTTTGGCATCACAGCTTACAGCAATCTCCAACTCTTGGGCTTAAGTGAGTTTCTTGCCTCAACCTCCCAAGTAGCTGGGACTACAGGCATCTGCTATAACACCCGGCTATTTTTTTGTTGCAGTTTGGCCGAAGCCAGGTTTAAACCCATCACCATTGGTATCTGGGGCTGGCGCCCTACCCACCAAACCACAGGTGTTGTCTCGGCTTTTTTTTTTAATGGCTTTTGAAGCAGTGTGCTCCTATAGCCAGACTCATTTTACTAGCTGCCAAATTCTGCTTTTGTCATCATTTCCAGTGAGACCTTCACTGGAAATAGGCATTAAGAAAAAGCAGCTCGTCTGTTCACTTACTGCTGAAAACCAGGAATTTTTGGCTCATAAAGAAGAAAGCCTGATAAATAAATTCAGATATGTGCAGATACTCTTAGCCATACTCCTCTTTTTATTGATAAGGCCAGATTTTATCTCACCTTATCTTGAAGCTTTTGCATAATTCTGTAATGTATAGTCCCCATGAAACATTTGTTTTGGCCTTCTGGAAGGTCCCCCATCCCAAAGTAGGAAATTAAATATTAAGTTGAACTATATGAAATTGCCATCTTGTAGGTTAAGTTCAGTCAACTCTTGGCAGTTTTGTATGGTTAAATCTAATATAACAGGTGTTGATTTCCTTTTAGCTTTCTGAAAAACAATACTGTGAATGTTTTTGAAGTAAATAATTATAAATCTGTTTGTATTTCTGAACTTTAATTTGCAGTTGGTTTTCTTTTGGAATTATCTTTACCTCAGATTACACACACATACATACAAATATATACACACACTGTTTTTTCTCCTGGGCCTACACGTCATACGTTTGAGAATGTTGTAGGGGAATGTGTGAAAATTGCAGGCCAGAGTAGGCTCTGGGAAATGATCCTGAGGTAAAAACTGTTGCCATAAAGTTGGGCACGGTGGCTCACGCCTGTAATCCCAGCACTGAGGAGGATGACTGAGCTCATGAGTTTGAGACTATCCTGAGCAAGAGTGAGACCTCGTCTCTAAAAAATAGCTGAGCATTGTGGTGGATGCCTGTAGTTGTGGTGGACACCTCCCAGCTACCTGGGAAGCTGAGGCAAGAGAGTTGCTTGAGCCCAAGTGTCTTGAGGTTGCTGTGAGCTAAGATGCCACAGTCCTCTACCAAGGGCAACAAAGTGAGACTCTGTCTCAAAACAAACAAACAAAAACTGTTGGCATAAATATAAATATCTACATATAATTGATTGAGTTGGCTATAATGAGCTTTGAGTTCCTATGAGTGAATGACTTTTCGTCCCTCTTATCTGCTAGCCCTATGTCTTTCCTCTCTAGTCTTGGCAAAGGTGATCTGGTGGTATAGAAAACCATGGAAGAGAAAATTGCCTGTGACCCTTTTTTTTTTTTTAAGGGACTTAACAAGGAAGAGGACAAGAGCCTTTGGTCCTAGCACCAGACTGTTACCTCCTGGTTCTCAGATCTGTTCTTAGAGTAGGGGGAGGGGAATGCAGAAGTCAGGGGAAAGAGCAAAGAAACAGGGTGAATGGGAGTTAACAGGTTATACAGAATAGGATTAAGGAGTAGCAGTGGAGAAAAGAAGATAGGTGTAAACAGGTTTTCTTTCCTCTTACCTATCAAAACCTGGCTTAGAATTCCTTATAAAGATTGTACCTTAACTGTGTCAAAGTTGTATCCAGGCCACATGCTACAGATACCTACTTGGAAAGTATCATATATAGAATGCAGGTTTGAAAGTATTGATGTTGTATTCTAAAATAGTTACTTGGAAAGTCAGGGTCATTTAAAATGTTTGGTCTGCTTAGTGCCTTTTCAATCATTAATAATTGACATCAAAGAAAAAGGAGAAGGGAGTTCTTCTGAAGCTTTAGTGTGAAAAAAGTTTGATATTTACTCATGAAGATAGTTACATGTGGGGAATTGAGGCAAGACAATGAGAAATATAATGCTGCTAACAAAAATATTTTAGACCTACCTAAAATATTTTTGTTAGCATTATATTTCCCATTGTCTTGCCTCAACATTTTTCCCATCTGTTTTAAAAACTTATCTCCTTGGGATGGTGCCTGTGGCTCAGAGGAGTCGGGCACCGGCCGCATATGCCGGAGGTGGCACGTTCAAACCCAGCCCCAGCCAAAAACTGCAAAAACAAAACTTATCTCCTTTTATGTGTTCCTTTGTGAGCATTTGCTTTGTCTCCTTGAACCAGTAGCTTACCTGGTTGACTGTTAAACCATTCATTTCCTGAACTTTTCCATCAGTTCTAAGATACAGGGTTCTCTGACATCAAGAATACTTGGTCTCTGTTATTTACTGACCAGGGATAGAGATTTCCGGTATCCTTTCTCAGAACTCTGAAAATAGAATTTGAGAGTTGGACTTAGAATTGTTGCATCCTCCTAGCTTATTTCATTGCCCAAAGTAAATTCTTGGCTACTCGCACAAGGTATCCCTTCATTTTAACAACAATAAATCCCTTCTCTCTACTTTTCTGTAATGTTTTTAATAATATACTAGTTCGGCTCGGCGCCTGTGGCTCAAGCGGCTAAGGCGCCAGCCACATACACCTAAGGTGGTGGGTTCGAATCCCCAG
>NW_003852569.1:3189758-3191691 GCF_000181295.1 Otolemur garnettii
AAAAAAAAAAAAAAAAATATATATATATATATATATATACTAGTTCATCATGAAAATTAAGATACAACAAAACATCTCTGTGAATTTCTCTTGATGTTTGCTGCCTGATTGAAACTATAAATTCCTTTCCACTGAACACCTGCTGTGTACTGGAATCTGGGCAAGGTGCACTAAAGCCATGCCAACGGGGCGTTACCCAGTAAGTAAGCCCAGTAAATAAACCAAACAAACAGTAGGAGAATTGGTCCCTTGTATGTTTATATTCTGTTTAACTAGGACATAGTTAAATATACATAAATGCATATAGAAAAAAGAAATGTGAGAAACAAGTACAGACTATGGAGCAGTATGCATACATGTACGTCAAACAGCATTTTAGAATTGAAAGGAAATTTACATATTAGCGCCATTTTCTGGATGAGGAAATTGAGGCCCAGAAAATTTAAATGACTTGCTCAAGGAAATGTTACCATCAATAACCGTGTATTGGGTATCTGCTCTCTGAAAAGTTATGTTTCAAGTATAGTAACAGTTGTAAGTCATGAAGAACTCAGTTGTGGACACTGAATATTTGCAAAAAGAGATAAATAGTATTATAAAGTCATGAGTACAAAATACCAAGTGAGGAGTACAGTTATGTAAAATTACATAGAAGTTTAGAGGAAATAAGGAAGTGTTTTACCCTTAGAGTAAAAGAGAAGACTAGATAAATACAGAGGCGCTCAAGGCAGGAGAACAGTGAGCTGAGCCCACCTTGTTTTGGGGATAGAACAAGACGTTTGCAGCACAGTGTATCACCTAGCAGGGCAATGAGATGGATAAGGTTTGAGAGTTAGATCAACTGGAGAGAGCCTCACATCTCAGGCAAAGGAGTTTGGTTTATATACTCAGAACAGTGGTTCTCAACCTTTCTAATGCTGTGAACCTTTAATACAGTACAAAGGGGTTGCAACCCACAGGTTGAGAACCTCTGACTTAGAGTGAAAAATCCCCTAGCAGGGAATTGTATATTTAAATTAGTGTTTTAGGAAAACTAATTCAACCTTGTGTAAAATGGAGGAAGAGAGACCAGTTAGAAAACTGTTTTGATAGTCTAGGGAAAGGAGATTGGTAATGTTTCTTCGGGGGAGAGATTTGAGTGATTTAAAGAGAAATAAATCGAATTTGGTAACTGCTTATTGTGAAGTAAAATGACATATGTTTTCAATCTGGGTTATACCAGTAGGTGAGCTAGGTTTGGTTTGTTTCTGATGCTCTCTCTAAAGGGATTCCTTGGTGGAAAACTTTGTGAAGCACCAAATCTGGCCCCTCATTCTCAGTTAATACTGAATTCCAAGAGTTTTAAGCAACTGGTTTACATTTGCATACCTAGTAAGTAATAAAACTTAGTACAGAGCTCTTTCTTTTGAGTATTGTTCAGTGTTCTTTCTACTATATCGTGTTGCTGAAGAGAAGGTGGGTCAAGTGGTTAGAAACAGAGCAAATGCCTGGGAAATGAAATGGGAAGTTGAAGACCACATTATGATGAGGTTTAACCACAAGCTCTTTGAGTTCTGCGTAGCTTTTTTTTTTTTTTTTTTGAGACAGAGTCTGTTGCTCTTGGTAGAGTGCTGTGGCATCACAGCTCACAGCAACCTCCAGCTCTTAGGCTTAGGCAATTCTCCTGCCTCAGCCTCCCAAGTAGCTGGGACTACAGGCGCTGCCACAATGCCTGGCTATTTTTTTGTTCCAGTTTGGCCGGGGTCAGGTTTGAACCTGCCACCCTTGGTATATGGGGCCAGTGCCCTACTACGCTCTGAGCCACAGGCTTTTCATTATATTTAGACATTAAATGTGTGTACTTATTTATTAGGCTTATATTGGAACAGTGGCCTAGATTTCTTAAAACTTTCTTCTTCTGAGATTTAATTCTTCATATTCAAAGAGAAAGAGT
>NW_003852569.1:3192049-3193643 GCF_000181295.1 Otolemur garnettii
GGGTGGGATGGGATCCCTATTCTTTATGGAAGCATTAGCTGCTTTTGTTACATTTTTAATATGCAACCATTTCTTCACCTGAGGAAAACTAGAATGAAATGCAGTGTAAAATACTTTGCACTGAATTGTAATTTCTTCATTAGTTTAGTCTGGAAACTGGTCTGTTTTAATGTTCTTTTTAAATGCTGTACGTAGAGGAGTATCTGCAGACCACTGGAATACATTTGTTAAACTCATCTGCAGAGACACTGGGTGATGTTTCACAGTAATTGTTCTACCTTGAGGCTTTGTTTGGTTTATTTATTAAAGTGTACAGTACTGGCTTGGCGCCTGTGGCTCAAGCAGCTAAGGCGTCAGCCACATAAACCTGAGTCGGCAGGTTCGAATCAGCCCAGGCCCACCAAACAACGATGATGGCTGCAACCAAAAAATAGCCAGGCGTTGTGGCAGGTGCCTGTAGTCCCAGCTACTTGGGAGGCAGAGGCAGGAGAATCGCTTGAGCCCAGAAGCTTTAGTTTAAAACACTAAGCTTTAAACATAGCTTTAGTTTAAAACACTAAGCTGAATTAGTCATGTCCATTCAAGACAAAACATGAACTACTAAAAAGATCAATTTCCAGAAGGTTTGTTCTGTATAAACTCTATGTTGTCTTTGGTAGAGTATCTTTTTCTTTTCTTTCTTTCCTTCTTGTCCCTTTTCATTTTCCCTTTTTTCTTTCTTTTTTTTGGATTTTGATTGTTTGATGAGCAATATGTTCTTTCCTATTTTATTTATTTATTTTTATTTTATTTTATTTATTTTTTTTGAGACAGAGCCTCAAGCTGTCACCTGGGTAGAGTGCCATGGCGTCACAGCTCACAGCAACCTCCAACTCCTGGGCTTGAGCGATTCCCTTGCCTCAGCCTCCCAAGTGGCTGGGACTAAACGTGCCTGCCAGAACGCCCAGCTATGTAGTTGTCATTGTTGTTTGGCAGGCCTGGGTTGGATTTGAACCCGCCAGCTCAGGTGTATGTGGCTGGCGCCTTAGCCACTTGAGCTACAGGTGCCAAGCCTCTTTCCTATTTTAGATTTAAATTCCTATTCTCTCTGACTGCCAGTTTTGAAGATAAAATACTTTCACTGCCATCCTCAAGTAGGCAAGTTGCTTGGAATACAAGCTGTACTCAAAAGCCCCATCAGTCTTTTTTGGAGTAAAGGGATGAAGAGAGTTTTGGACTGAATCTTTCAGACTTACTCTGTCAGCAGTTAAAACAATTTACTTGCCTCAGCACCTGTAGCACAGTAGTTATGGCTCCAGCCACATACACTGAGGGTGGCAGGTTCGAACCCGGCCTGGGCCAGCTAAACAACTGCAACAAAAAAAATAGCCTGGCGTTGTGGCGGGCACTTGTAGTCCCTGCTACTGGGGAGGCTGAGGCAAGAGAATTGCTTAAGTCCAAGAGTTTGAGGTTGCTGTGAGCTGTGATGCCACCGCACTCTACTGAGGGCAACATAGTGAGACTGTCTCAAAAAAGATTTTTTTTGGCTCAGCGCCTGTGGCTCAAGTGGCTAAGGCTCCAGCCATGTACACCCAAGGTGGTGGGTTCGAATCCA
>NW_003852569.1:3193869-3198164 GCF_000181295.1 Otolemur garnettii
AAAAAAAAAAAAAAATTTTTTTTTTTACTCAGATCTTTGTCTAAAAAAAGAGAGAGTAAATACTGTGAGTATTTTACATATAGATTTTTAAAGGGTTGAATAGCCTTCTAAAATTCTTTTGTATTTGGCTTTTAAACATGTAGTCAGGTATATTTAAGATGCAACTCATTCTCATCCCTTTTTTCTCACTCCTTCCCCTCTTTCCTTTTTTTTTTTTGGCAACACTTTGATCTATGTGGTAACAGGTATCTGAGGAGTTAAAACACTTTTTTTTTGAGACAGGGTTTTGCTATATCACCAGGGTAGAGTGCAGTGACATGATAATAGCTCATTGCAACCTCAAACTCCTAGGTTCAAGCCATCCTCCTGCTTCACCCTCTCAGGTAGCTGGGACTATAGGTGAGCACTACCACACCTGGCTAATTTTTTTATGTTTTTGTAGAGAGAGGGTCTTACACTCTTGGTCAGACTGGTTTCAACTCCTGGCTTCAAGAAATTCTCCTGCCTCAGCTTTCCAAAGTGCTAGGAGTACAGGCATGCGCCTCCATGCCCAGTCTAAAACACCATGTTTTGAATCTACTAACATTTATTATGCCTACTATAAGGGCTGGCATTGTTATTTAATTTCATCTGCCAAAACTAAATATTCTTGGTTTTTATGACTAGGTCTCTTACAGTAAACATCTTCTAATAATTGGCTTCTGCTACCTTTATCCCCTCTTATTCTTTGCCATGCCTCTTCAGTTATAATTTCTGAGCTGGCTGGGAAATAAAGGGAAGAAAACTTGACTAATTAATAGCAAGAACTCTACCCTTAGTTATACACTTTATATATCACTTCATTTAATACTCATAATAATTCCATAAAATAGATAATTCTTATACCCACTTACAGATTAATTAATCCAAAATATTATACAACAATTAAAGCAAACAGATAACCTTCAGAATGGGAAAAGATATTTGCATGTTAAGAATCTGACAAAGGGGGCGGTGCCTGTGGCTCAGTGAGTAGGCTGAGGCTCCAGCCATGGGTGGTGGGTTCAAACCCAACTCCTGCCAAACTGCAACAAAAAAATAGCTGGGCGTTGTGGCAGGCACCTGTGGTCTCAGCTACTTGGGAGGCTGAGGCAAGAGAATCACTTAAGCCCAAGAGTTGGAGGTTGCTGTGAGCTGTGTGATGCCACGGCATTCTACCGAGGGTGACAAAGTGAGACTCTGTCTCTAAAAAAAAAAAGAATCTGACAAAGGGTTAATAACCAGAATCTACAGGGAGCTCAAACTGGAAACTAATACAGTCTCTTTGGAAAGATGCATGGCAAGTCTTCAAAGAACTAAAAGCAGACCTTCTGTTTGATCCTGCAATCTCACTACTAGATACCTAATCAGTTGAAAATCATTTTGCCATAAGGACATTTGCCATATACCCTTACATTGTGCTGGTTAGATGAGAGCAACCCAAACCCCCTCCAACCCCCTGACTTGAGTTTGTTTTTCTCTTGTGTGGGCAGGCATTTGTTTGTCTACTTACTGGCTTCATATTAGTATTGAGTACATTAGATACTTTTCCCTTCCTGTGATACCTACTAAGGAGAATGAATGTTCTCCAACTCCATCCAGGTTAATAAAAAAGATGTACGTACACCACAATTTATTAATTCATTCATGGGTTGATGAGCACTTGAGTTGATTCCATACCCTGGCAACTATGAACTGAGCAACAATAAACATTCTAGTGCAAATGTCCAGGATTTATCATATGTTTGCTCTTAGAGTACATTCTGCTGGAAGCATCTATCTACATATAAAAACCCAACTCATCCCAGGTTTTTAAGATCAACTATGTTCCTATAATGTGAATCTTAAGCTATTAAGAAAATCTATCATTCCAGATCAGTATCTGCTTGGCTTCCCAAATTAGAGTAACGAAACAGTGCCTTTGACCAAAATATTTGGTTAGGTAATATCATCAAAAGCCTTTACAGTCAACTTCTGATGGCGGGCATTTTTGGAGAGGAATACATAATTTTAATAATCCAAAAGAGCAGTTGTTAAGTAAAGTAAAATGACCTCTCACCTTTTAAAATTTCCTCTTCCTCTGTCTCTGTTCTGGTACTCAATAAATATTTGTTGCAAGGAAGTTAGCTGATACCTATCTATCTTGGAATTTTCTCTATAACTATCCTGTTAGATTACTGTGTTTCCCTGGAAATAAGACACTGTCTTACATTTATTTTTTCTCAAGAAGACACACTAGGGCTTATTTTCAGAGGATGTCTTCCTCTCCATGCCGAAATGCATGGTGCGGCTATGCAGATACGCTGCACAGCCACACCCATCACTAGGTCTTATTATGGGGTAGGGCTTATATTTAACAAATGCATAGAAATCCTACTAGGGCTTATTTTTTGGCTAGGTCTTATTTCCGGGGAAACACAGTAACTTCTAGAAAGCAGGGATGATGATTTACTGGCTGATGCATCCTCTTCACTTAGCAGTCTGGCATTAAGAAGGGTCCTTAGTAGGTGCTCGTTGAATTATTCTTCATCTGGGAGAATTGCAGTAACCCGAGCACTACTATACTGATGGTGGCCCTTCTTAAGGGGAAGAAGAAATATTATTTATTTATTTTATTCTGAAAAATATATTTGAATAAACATCAGTGTGGGAATACTTATTGCTTTGATGGCTTTCAAGCTTTAGATTTTTGGACAAGGAGAAGTAATAACAGTTTATTAAAAGTTTTGCTTTAGGGTGGCGCCTGTGGTTCAAGGAGTAGGACACTGGTCCCATATACTGGAGGTGGTGGGTTCACACCCGGCCCAGCCAAAAAATGCAAAAAATAAAAAAATAAGAAAAAAAAAAAGTTGGTGCTTTATGGCTCGGCACCCGTAGCACAGTGGTTATGGCACCAGCCACATATACCAAAGCTGGCGGGTTCTAACCCAGCCTGGGCCAGCTAACCAACAATGACAACTGCAACAAAAACCAGCCAGGTGTTGTGGCAGGCGCCTATAGTCCCAGCTACTTGGGAGGCTGAGGCAAGAGAATCACTTGACCCCTGGAGTTAGAGGTTGCTGTGGGCTGTGATGCCATGGTACTCTATTGAGGGTAACATGGTGAGACTGTCTCAAAAAAAAAAAAAAAAAAAAAAAGTTAGTGCTTTATTTTTCTCTTGGTTTTATTTTATGTTTTGTCCTGTCAAAATTTGGCTATAGTCATGATTTCTGAATAATGTATGAGAAATATATATATATATATATTTTTTTTTTTTGAGACAGAATCTTACTTTATTGCCCTTAGTAGAATCCCGTGGTGTCACAGCTCTCAGCAACTTCCAACACCCAGGCTTAGGCGATTCTCTTGCCTCAGTCTCCTGAGTAGCTGGGCCTATAGATGCCCGCCACAACACCCAGCTATTTTTTGTTGCAGTTTGGCTGGGGCTGGGTTCGAACCAACCACTCTAGGTATATGGGGCTGGCAGCCTATCATCGAGCCAGGAGTGCCACCTGAGAAGTATATTATAGCTTCACTATCAATAGAAAAGAAAAAGAAAAATTGTCACTCTGTTACATATAATTTTGCCTTACCCTATTGCTATGAAACTTCAAATCTTAGGGTTATAACATTAAAAGGATATTTCTTAATTGAGTTTGTATCTTCAGTGGTGATGAGCAAAACAAAAATGATGATTTGATTTTAGGCAGTTTTTGTGGATATGTCCACAAAGTGGATCACCTAGAGAATTAAGAGCTATTGATACATGTGAAGTCAAGTAAAGATGACTGGAATGAGAGTCAACAGATTTATACCCAATCTATACCCAGTTTTACTACTAGTTAGTTCAGTCACTTTGGACAAGTCACCTAATCTCTCCCACTTGGTTCTGTATATTGTCATCTGTAACTTGAGGATGTGGAATGAAATCATCTCCTGTGTTACAGTTCGAAAAGGCTGATTCTAAAGAGCCAAACAGAGAAAACAGACTTAACTTTCTGTACCTCCCACTAGGTGTGCTTCACATAAGACCCAAATGTGAAGTGTTAATTGTATAAGTAATAAAAGTATATAGACTATATTCCCAGGTAGACTAGAATTGTCAGATTGTAGTATATGCTCATAATTTGATGTGCATAAATATAAGAGACTTGATTGCTTCTAAAAAAAATTATTATTAAAAAAGGCATAAGAGGCTCGGTGCCTATGGCTCAAGCGGCTAAGGCGCCAGCCACATACACTTAAGGTGGCGGGTTCGAATCCCCAGCCCGGGCCCGCCAAACAACAACAATGATGGC
>NW_003852569.1:3199487-3249703 GCF_000181295.1 Otolemur garnettii
TTGTTTGGCAGGTCCAGGCTGGATTCGAACCGGCCACCTTAGGTGTATGTGGCTGGCGCCTTAGCCGGTTGAGCTACAGGCGCTGAGCCAACCTCAAGGATCTTTATTCTAATCTTCTTTATTCTATCTTGAATGTACTCTTGTCCTCCATCCTGGTGAACGTTTATACTTTCTTAAAAACTCAGCTTAATGTTTGAGAAGCTTCCTTAACCCATCTAGGTAAACTGATGGCTCTTTATACCTCTTCCTACCCCAGTGGGCAGTAAAAACATGTTTATATTTCTCCCAGACTAAAGTGCCTTGAAGGCAGGACTATGGCTTCTCTTTTTCATTTGCATATAACCCCAGGCCCTAGAGAAGTGCCCAGTTAATGTTGGACTAACTTGGTAAATTTTAAGTGAGTGACTGATAGTCACGTTGGAGAGTTAAGATATGTGTATTGGGAGGGCCAACGAATATTACAAGGTAGTATACAATAACAGCAAGTGCCATGGTGCATGTTTTGAATACTGGACCTATATGAATTCAAACAAGATTTAAGTATGGCCAAAAAAGATGGAACTATGAAACTTAGAGATGGAGAATTTAAAAAATAATAGTAATAAGAATTGTCTTTCTTGGGCGGTGTCTGTGGCTCAGTCGGTAGGGCACCGGCCCCATGTACCAAGGATGCTGGGTTCCAACCCGGCTCTGGCCAAACTGCAACAAAAAAATAGCCGGGTGTTGTGGCAGGAGCCTGTAGTCCCAGCTACTCGGGAGGCTGAGGCAAGAGAATCGCCTATGAACTGAATTATATAATTTTATAAAAGGTAAATATCTTTTCTTTAAAAAAAACTAGCTAGGAGTTGTATGCTGAAGGAAATTATTTTCTCAGAAGTTCATTTTCTCAGAAGTTGATTAATTTCCTATAGATTGTTAAGAACATATAATATAGTAATTTGAATGTTTTTCCTTCTTCTATTTCTCCCTTTGAATGAAATTTCTGTAATTGACAGTAAAATGATGAATAGAAGTCAAGAAGAAGAGGGATGGTTGTTAGCTACTGAAGTTTTTGAGGATTGATTTGAGAGCAGTAGGGTGTTTTGCTATTCTCCTAGCCTCTGCTGATTTGTAGTGGGTTTTTTCTCCTCTTGTGCCAAAAATTTGAAAGAATCTTTAGAAAGAATTTTTGTTCTTGTAGACTTTCCTTTTAAAAGTTAAATTTGAGGGCAGCACCTGTGGCCCAGTGAGTAGGGTGCTGGCCCCATATACTGAGGGTGATAGGTTCGAACCTGGCCCAGCCAAACTTGGCTCTGGCCAAACTGCAACAAAAAAATAGCCGGGTGTTGTGGTGGGCCCCTGTGGTCCCAGCTACTGGGGAGGCTGAGAGGCAACAGAATTGCCTAAGCCCAAGAGCTGGAGGTTGCTTATGAGCTGTGACAGCACGGCACTCTATCAAGGGCGACAAAGTGAGACTCTGTCTCAAAAAAAAAAAAAAAAAAAAAATCAACAAAAAAAGTTGAATTTGAATTTGTTGAGAACCCAAACCATGGACTGTCCTTGGTCCTGGCTAAAAGGAAGAAGAGAAAATTTATTCTGTGTGGCAAATAGACATGTTGGTCTTGAACTGAAAATTAAACATTAAAATGATTCCTGTTCCTATTCAAGGTACAGAATAGATACAGTGTGCCATTATTATAACAGACATGTTCTGTGACCCTGCCCCTATTTTTTCAGTGGTCACTACCATTGTGTAAGCCTTTCAAATAATTAAATTTTCCATTAATTGTAATCTAAGGAATCTTTATCCCTAGTACTGAAGACGCAAATGCCAGTTCACAAATTCTCTCTGTGTTACTCCCTGATCTTTATGTTAGCATTTGGCTGTTAATGAGATTTGTCTCCCAGAGATTCATTTTGATATTTTTAAGCTTCATATAAAACTAGAAACCTTGAAAAACCAGTTAAATTTTTTTCTTGCACACACATATATCAGTTAATAAAGCCATAGCGCTAGTTCTTGAGACCTTAATGATGTATACCTATAATAACATATAGCAAGCAAATTGTTTTGAAAGTGGTTAATTAGATGATTGGGTTGAGGTTTTTTTCCCCCAAGTTTGAGGGGAAAAAGTAGACATTCCCCCCAAAATACACTGAATTGGAGAAAACAAGCCAGAAGTATGCAGGGTAAGTAGAAGATGTAAACATTTCCTTTCAACATCCCTAAAGCTAGATAATAGGTGCAAGACCAAGAGAATGTTCTAAAGTCTTTGAACCTGAAGCGAATAGAGTAGTCAAGGAGCAGGTGAGGAGGGAGGACTGGTTTAAGACATTGGATTTTTATTAACTATGAAATTGCTGTTCCTGGAGATTTGGGAGTGGATGAGCCATTTAACTGAGCCATTTAACATTTAACTGTTTGTATATCTGGGAAAGGACAGACACTTTTCTTTTGATGTTATTGTTGAGGGACCAGCTGATGGGAGGCACAACTAAAGGAGCCCTTTTAGGACATTTTCTTGAGGGCTTGAGTTGGAAGACAATGGAATTGGAAGGGTAGATTGGACACTGCATATATGTGCTGTGCTTTGGAAATGGTTGTGGGACTGGAAGGTTTGGGAAGAGTAGAGGAAGCTTTTGAAGAAAAGATATGGGGTGCGGCTGTGTTGTGCACCAATGGAGTGAGGCAGTCTATGTGAGGGATCTGGGCAGAAAGAAGGCAACTGAGAAGAACTTACTGCCTGCCAAGCACTGCAGCTCTGGAGGCTTTATATATCTGAAATAATTTAATCCCAATAAGAGGACTGAAATACATATAATACCCCCATTTTATACATGAGTAATACAAAATGGTTGTATTACTTACCCATAATTCCACAGCCCTTACGTAGTAGATCTGAAATTTATGTCTGGATCTGTCTGAATCCAGAGCCAATTCTTTTTCTCAACGTGGGGTAGGAGTTGAAGCAGCGAGAATGGACTTCCACATGGGAGGACTGCCTGTCTTTTGTCAGTCTTCTTCCCTGGATATGTAGCGTTAAGTGTATGGTCTCTGAAGTCAGGTGGGCTGGGTTCATACAAATCCTGGTTCTGTCACTTTTACCTGCATAACTTTGAGCATATTATCTAACCTCTGTGAACTTGGGTATCTTCATCTAGTAGAGTTATTTAGATGTTTAAATGAAAAAAATTTTAGCATATTACTTTCTTTCACTTCTTTTCTTCCTTTCAGACCCCTCTTATTATCTCTAGAGTATAACATTTAGTGTTTTATAGGTCCCTTTACAGTGGAATTAGTCATGTACTCTTTCTAAGCTTATATTTTGTTTCTTTGACTGGGAGGGATCCATAGTAACTAAAAACAATTCTACCAAGACAGTCTTTCATCTCTCCCTCCCATCTAATCAAAAATTGTGTGAAATTTCTAAGTGTCTCTATCCCTCCTCTTTTTGTCTGGATTCCTTGGGACTGAAACATCATAGACACGGAGGAGTCTCTTGACCTTTGAAAATACATGACTGTTCTGAATGTTGTGGTTTTCCAGTAAGTTTTGGAGGAGTTAGAGGAGTTAAATGCAGCTCCAGAACATCAGTGGAACCAGGAAAATGGGTATAGAGTGAGAATGTGGAAGTTTTGGGGGATGTTGCAGATGAGAATGTGGGGTTAATAGTTTCTTGGGCAAATGGAGCTCTGTTAGCTACAATCAGCAATTTGGCTGGGGCAGGTGGGGGTTGGGAGGTATCGTTTTTCTCTGCTCTTAAGGATGTTCAACACTAAGCATGCAGACTGATTTTGCTGTTATTCTGAGCTAAGCAATGTTTATCAAGAGAAACCTGTTGCAAATAAAATCATACAAATAAAATAAAAATCACTTGAATGAAATCTCAAACTTCTTTGAGGTGAGCCACTGTTTTAAACTTACCTGTGTACAACACTGATTGACTATCAACAATACTGTGTGTGTGTACATGTGTGTGTTGTGGGGTACTTACAAATATATTTTAGTTTGTCTAAATAAAAATTGAGCACCTGCTAGGTGCTGAGATGCTAGGGTTATAGGATGAACAAAACAAGATTCCTGCCCTCATATTTTTCCTGGTTTAGTGGGGAGACAGACATGTAAATAAATAAACATACCATGCAGTATGATAAATATGATGATAGAAGTAGAGTACAAGGTACAGTGGGGGCACCAAGGAAGAAGTGGGCAATTTAACTTGGGAAGCTAGAGAAGGTTTTGCCAAAGAGATAGTAGCACTACGCTTAAAGAAGAAGAATTCACCTGTGAGACTGGGAGTTATTACAGGCAGAGGGAACAATATGTATAAAGGAATAGAAATTTGAGGCACATAATACAGTTGGGGAAATACCAGTATGAGGAGGAGAATAATGGGAAGTAGATAAAGCTGGAGACTTAGGTAGAGCCATATCATGAAGGCCTTGTTGGACATGGATAGGAATTTGGATCGTAAGCATTGGTCATTGGAGATCTATTGAAGAATTTAGAGCAGTAGGATATAAGACTATCAGACTGGCATTTTAAATTGTTCAGTGATTGCTTGTAGAGGCTGATCAATGACTGAGAGCTAGAGAGAGAAGTTAAGATCCTATTTCCTGGAGTCCAGGTTATGAAAATCTGAGATAGAATAAAAGAGATGTAGCCTATGGAGAGTGTTGGATTTGAGGGCCCTTTAAGTAAAATTAGTAAAACTTTAAAAGTTTATCTGTGATATTGCGGCAAGAGAAAAGTTCAGGGTGGTTTCCAAGCTTATGGCTTGGGTAATTGGTGAAAATAGCACTATTTGGTAGAATAGGCAATACTGGAAGAGGGATAGTTGAAAAGGTTAATGACAGAGAATGGGCTCATATTTTTGGTTTTGGTTTTCTTTTTCTTTTCTTTTTTGAAGACAGAGTCTCTTATTGCCTAGGCTAGAGTGTAGAGGGTGTCATCATAGCTCATTGCAGCCTCTCATGTCTGGCTCAAGCAATCCTCCTGCTTTAGCTTCCCGAGTAGATGCAGGCCTACACTACCACACAAGGATAATTTTTTAAATTATTTTTTGTAGAGATGGGGTGTTGCTCTTACATAGGCTAGTCTTGAACTCCTGGCCTTAAGCAGTCCTCCCACCTCAGATTCTCAAAGTGTCAGGATTACAGGTGTGACCCACTGCACCCAGCGAGCTCAGGTTTTTACATGTTGAGTTTGAAGTGCCTGTAACATTCCCAGGTGAGATGGAAGGGAAGGGGCTGCAGATACATTTGGAGTTAGAAGCATTTGAGTACTTAGAGCCAAGAATGATGTTTTCAATGGGGATGGTAATGAAATGAAAATATGGAAAGCCTAAGGTTAAAATTGTGAGTAGCCTTTAGTTCATGCACAGGAAGAGGAGTCCACAAAGACATGGGGCCAGAGAGACAGGAAGAATACTCAGTAAGTATCAAAATGCTACAAAGGGATCAGCATTAAGGATGATTGTGATGATGTCATCCATAAGACAATGTTGTTCTCTTTCTGTATCAGCCCATTTCAGTAGGTTGAGGACAGAGTTTTGCAAGAAAGAGAATAGCAACTAGCAGGTACAGGCAGAGGTGGAGGCTAAAGGAACTTCTCTTGCTTTGTTTTGTAATTTTTTTTCCTGTGAAGTAGGATACTGTCATTTACCGGGAGTGAAGGGAGGTATATGGATTGAGCAGGAGGCTCAAGGAGGATGGAAAAGGTATGGGATAGTAGCTGAGAAGATCAGGTGAGCTACCAAAGTCAAGCAGTGTTTCAAGGAGAGGAAGAAGGCTTGAATACCATTTGTTAGTAGTCATATTTCTCTGCAAGTTATGTGATCTTTTTTTTGCTCAATAGTCACATTTAGTAGCAGAGAAATTGAAAGGTGGGGTCCATTCACATTGGGTAGATGAAAGAGAAGGGTAAAAGAACTAGGTTTTTACAGGAAAATAAATTAAGGGATCAGTCATTGGTTTCGCTTTCAGTTAGGCAAGAAGGTACAAATGGAATCAGTTTTTCTCAGTCTTCATTGTTATTATCTTGGCCTAGCTTACCACCATCTCTTCTGCAATAATTTTCTAATCATTTCTATCTCGAAATCCACTTGTATTCCTTTCAAACTATTCTCACTGTAACCAGGATGATCTTTTAACAATTCATACCTGATCATATCCTGTCCTTGCTTATAACCCTTTAGTGGCTTCTTATTACTTTTAGAATAAAATCTCAAATCTTTTGCCAGGATCCACTAGGAACTCTCTTCATCCTCATTTTACATGGGTTTCGCCTCTAAGTTCCTTCCTGCCACGGAACTTTGAAATATGTTTCCTTTGCTCAGAGCATTCTTCCTTTCCCAGTTAGTCTTTCCAATTGCTTCTTATATTCTTTAGTTCTTAGACAAAATGTCATTTCATTGGGGAAGCTTTTTCTAACTCCCTGAAGGAGATAATGCTCCCTTCCCAGCATTTCATTATTATAATTGTTTTTGAAATTTTGTGGGCTTTTCTTCTGGTTTTTGTGAAGATAGGGTTTTTGTCTAGTTCACTGTTATGTTTTTAATCCTGGGCTCAATGCCTAACTTATATAGGCACTCTATGAATTTTTGTTAAACTAATGAATAAGATGGTTAAGGATGAGAAAGCAGGTTTAGAAGTAGAGAAAAAGCTGAGAGGAGAAGAGGTTGTACCCAGAGTAAGATGTTGGAGTTTTAAGATTTAGAGGTAGAATGATTTCAGGAAATGGTAGTGTCAAGGTCTGAGTTGTTCTAGTGAAGATGGAGGTCTTTATATTTGAAAAGATTATGAAACACTAAGGCAGAAATGTTAGGTGACTTGTGCAGGTAGATGTTGAAATTGCTCAAAAGGTGGTAAGATTTGAAGTGAGGTAAGTATAAAGCGGGTGTTTAAGTCTTTAATAAATAGAGAAAGAGGTATAGCACTTTGTTGTGGTAAAAGAATTAAATAGCTAAGAATCAGGACAGTTCCAGGAAATAGCAATGCCCTAGTCCAGTGGTTTTCAACCTTCCTAATGCCGTGAACCTTTAATATAGTCCAAAAGGGTTGCAACCCACAGGTTGAGAATTGCTGCCCTAGTTCCTTGGGAAGCAGTGTGACACACTAGAAAGAGCATGTATGGGTTCAGACTATTTGGGTTCAAACTTTTGGCTGCCCACCTGATTTTTCAAGCTGTTTTTCTTTCTCCATAAATTAGGAATACTGAGACTTGCTACAGGAGTTTTGTCATTAGTGAATAAAGATAGTGTTTTTGAAACTCCTTAACTAATATTAACTTGTTAGTTTCTGTTCTTGAGTGCTATCATCACTTTAAAAGGACATGGAAGTGGCATCAGGGGTGAGAGGCAAAGATAGCAGAAGTGAATTTTGCACAAGGTACTTCATTTATTCAGCATGTTGAGTTTATAGGGTTAGTACAAACATTTACAAGTGAATAGAGGTATAAACAAGTACTGATAATGAACTTTATATAAATTAAAAAATTAAATTTAAAAATAATAAAAGAAAGGATTTTTAATAAAATAAAGGCCACAGGCTAGCTTTTAATAACATTGCGATATTGATCTGGAGCAAATATTTATGTAGAGAAATACATTATCTAATAATTTTCCATGAAAACTTCATCATGCATGGAAGTAGGTTTTATTTTTCTAGGGGGAAAAATGAGGACTGTTACATGAAAGTTACAGGCAGAGAGGTCTAGTGATAGCTTTTTTTTTTCTTTTGAGACAAATTGTTATTATGCTGTCCTCAGTAGAGTGCTATGGCATCATAGCTCACAGCAACATCAAACTCCTGGGCTTAAGTGATTCTCTTGCCTCAGACTCCCAAGTAGCTACAACTACAGGCACCTGCCACAACACCTGGCTATTTTTTATTGCAATTGTCATTGTTGTTTCGCAGGCCTTAGCTGGATTTGCATCCACCAGTTCCTATGTATGTGCCTGGCATCTTAGCTGCTGAGCCACAGGCACTGAGCCTGTTTTTTTTTTTTTTTTTTTTTTTTAGACATAGTCACCCTTGGTAGAGTGCTATGGCCTTAGAGCTCATAATAACCTCTAAGTCTTGGGCTCAAGTGATTCTCTCGCCTCAACCTCTCAAGTTGCTGGGACTGTAGGCTCTGGCCACAACTCCTGGCTGTTTTCTGAGGTGGGGATCTTGCTCTGGCTCAGGCTGGTCTTGAACCTGTTAGCTCAGGCCATCCACCCACCTTGGCCTCCTAGAGTGTTGGTATTACAGGCGTGAACCACTGTGCCCAGCCCCAATAGCTTTTGTTTTAGTTTAGAAAAGCATTTCTAACAATTAGAGTTGTTCAACAATAAAATGGACATTATGGCACAGTAACAGGTTTCTCTGTGACCTTGTATTCAAGTGTAGACTAGGTGATTTATCTGCCAGATATGTAAAAGAAGGATTCTTGCGTGGAAGCAGGTGTTAGATTAAGTAATTGCTAAATGTCTTTCCAGTTGGAAGATTGGAGAATTTTGATGCTAGTTAAAATATGTCTTTACATAATTCAATTAACAAATATTTGAGTGCCTGCTCTGTTATATTAGAAAGGTTGAAGATTGAAAGACATTGTGTGTATTTTTTGGTTTTGTATTCCTTGTCCTTTTTTTTTCTTTTCTGTGATGTCATAGTTCACAGCAACTTCAAATTCTTGGGCTCAGCAATCCTCCTGCCTCAGTAGCTGGGACTACAGGTGCCTGCCACAATGCCCAGCTATTTTTAGAGACAGGGTCTTGCTCTTGCTTAGGCTGATCTTGAACCTGTGAGCTCAGACAATCCACCTGCCTCAGCCTCCCAAGTGCTGGGATTACAGGTGTGAGCCACCACATCTGGCCTTGACTTTATTTTTAAGGAGAGCGACTTAAAATTTATTTTGCATCTCTGCACTTTGTTTTAGATTATTTATATGTATAAAAGATTTGAACTGCTACAGTTTCCTGTGGCCAAGACTCAGTGGACTTGGAAAATAAATTCTTATTGCTGTGGACATGACCATAAAAAAACTTCCACTGGGTTTTCTATCTGCTATTTTGCTAGCACTCAGCCTACTGGGGACATTTTATTAACCCTTTATTAGACTATTGTTTTTCCGCTATTGCCTGCGTGTGACCCTGTCCAAGTGGAAATACTAAGCAAGCAACCATGACTGTGTAATAGATTTTACAGCAGGAATAGTGCATGCTCTTGCACCTTACAGAAGAGATACTTCTGGCCAATTTTAGCTAACTTCAGGATAGCTACTAGGTGGTTTCTTTTATATGATCATCTTTGGAGCTGTAAACTTTTGTTATTACGTAGGGCGAACAAGACAACTGTGGATTGAGGATCTGGTCATTAAAAAAGGGCTATCTGGAAGGTAAATCTTCATTGACTCCAGCCGTTGAGATGGACAGCAGAAGGAGAATGACATATGAAATTCCTTGAATAAAAATTTATTAATTTTTCCTACTGCCATAATAAAAAAAAAACAACTTTAAAAAAAAAGAAAAGAAAAGAAAAGAAATTCTTGCTTGGAGTAGGGAGGGAAAAGCCTTTACATCTATGAACTGTGAAGGAATTTAATTCTTAAGTATTGAATGTAAGAACTAATTTACTTTTAACTTAACATTTGAATTTAAGATATATTAGACCAAAAGTTTTTTATGTATTAGTAGCCCTCTCTGATAATGATGACATTGAAATGGAAGTAAATTAGACATTGATAATACCTAAACTGAAAAAGAATGCAAAGGTCATAGCTTATGAGGCTACAGTAAACTAAAGTTTATTTATTTATTTCTGCAGTTTTTGGCTGGGGCTGGGTTTGAACCCTCCACCTCTGGCATATGGGGCTGGTGCCCTACTCCTTTGAGCCACAGGCACTGCCCTAAAGTTTATTTTTTAAACCTGGAAAGGATCTTAGGAGTTACCTAATCCAAGTCTAGGATATAGAAAAGGTAATTGAAAACCCTGTGTAATTTGACCAAAATCATCCAGTTAATATGTAAAAATCATATAATATGAGGGCAGAGGGAGTAGTGACAGTATGGTTGATGTCTCTTTAAAAAGGAGAGTTTTAGTTTCTAAAACTTTGAGAGATGGAGTGGGACCAGGACAGACCCTTAAAGATAGAGGAGTGATGAGAAGTACTTTAGAATTTCTGATCTGCTAAGGTTCAAATTGGTTGTTTTCCTGGTGGATGATGTGGAGGTTCACTTAGTCATTTATTGACTACCTAATATATTATAGATGCTATGCTAGACGTCAGGGCTACAAATATGAACAGATCATGGCCCTGCATTTGTGAATCTCTTGGTATATACTACCAGAACAAGACAAGAGAGAACACTTTCAAATTTGATGTCTTTAAAAAAAAAAAATCCAATGTTAAGTTTATAAGTTAGTGACTCACTGGTTTTATAACCCACAAATTTCTGGTGTTCATTTGCCTTCATGTGTCCAAGGAATGGAGAAAATAAGAAGGATCTGATTATACCACTAAACAAGCTGTGTCCTGGGATAGGGTCAGGCATGAAGAAAAAAGTATCTGGGAGTCAACCCTTTAGACTTCAGGCTATTTAGAAGTAGACACTTCTCCATAGTCACCTGAATCATGTGTTGCCTTCAAGAATTATATTTTTGGCCTTCCCTAAAAGGCAAAGCAGGTGTATATCTGGCGACTTTACGAATGGAGTCCTCTTCTACAAATTCTGTACATTTCACAGAATTGGGTCAGAGATCGTTCTTCACTCTGTTATTGCTTTCTCTGTTGGGACTGTTAACCTCAGTGGAATATTGGACTGGTGCCAGGTTATCAGGTCAGGGACATAGTTTCTGCCAAAGTCAAGTCTGTAAGAAGAGATCTTTTTCAGGTGAACTCATTTGGCAGTCATTTGTCCTGGGTGGAAAAAGACATATTGAAGGTAGGCATGTTTCCTGGGTTTGTGAAGTTAGTGGACATTGACATTTGTTGTAAACCTTTGGGGTCCCCACTCTGCTTTGCAGAATAGCTTATTGTTTTATTTTGAGTAGTTGCAGCTATCAGTTTACTCCTACCATTTCCTCTGCTAGCATCAAAACACATTAGAAAAGCAAGTATGCAACATACTCAATACTAATTTGAAGCCAGTAGATGAACTAATAAACACCCACACAAGAGAAAAACTCAATTCATGTTGCGGGGAGGAGAGACAAGAGGGAAATTTAAGTTATGTAGTAAATTAGTACCTGGCATTTAATACTTAGTTAACCCTCACATTATCTAGTTTCCAGTACGTAGCATTTATTCATTCAACAAATACTACTCACTGAGGACATGTATGCCAAGCTCTGTTCTGATGTATGTTGAGGATACATTAGTGAAGACAAGTTCCCTGCTTCCAAGAAATTTAAATTGTAGACATAGCAGCTAAGTGAAATAACTTTAGAGAATTCAAGTGCCCGGAAGGAAATAAATAAGGTACGATATTGCACATGGAGTGTTTTTAGGGTAGTAGCTTGCTGCTGCCTTCTTTCAGTTTAGATAAGCAAACTCAAAATGTAATATTCTAGAAAAGAAGTATTCACAGTTATATTACAGGTTTATAGTTAATGGAAGAGTTAAGACATTAATGTTAATAAGGTACTAAGGAATTAAATGTTACTCTTTATAATTGATTTTAACTTGCTGTATTTTAAAAACTGAAATGAGGCTCAGTTCCCATAGCACAGTGGTTACGGTGCCAGCCACATACACTGAAGGGGGTGGGTTCAAACCCGGCTCAGGCCAGGTAAACAACAATGACTGCTGCAACAAAAAATAGCTGGGTGTTGTGGTGGGCACCTGTAGTCCCAGCTACTCAGGAGGCTGAGGCAAGAGAATCGCTTAAGGCCAAGAGTTGGAAGTTGTTGTGAGCTGTGATGCCACAGCACTGTACCAAGTGTGACAAAGGGAGACTCTGTCTCAGAAAAAACAAACAAACAAACAAAACTGAACCAAGTAAGCTAAGATACTTAGTTTCCCTAGTTGGTTAGGAAGCTGCTGAAATTGGTCAGCAATCACCCTGTTCCGGTGTAATATGAGGCTT
Source organism: Otolemur garnettii (assembly GCF_000181295.1). Lineage (NCBI taxonomy): Eukaryota > Metazoa > Chordata > Mammalia > Primates > Galagidae > Otolemur > Otolemur garnettii. The sequence continues at coordinate 3,211,535 of NW_003852569.1, forward strand.
ATGTGTTTATTTCTTCTTCAGGTAGAGGCCTGAATATTGATCTGTGTTCTCCCTACATCCATCTGCCTGAAAGTACTTGATGATCACATGACCCTGGACATGGATGCTGTCCTGTCGGATTTTGTCCGTTCCACAGGAGCAGAGCCAGGGCTAGCCCGAGATCTCTTGGAAGGTAAGGAGTTATGGGGAAGAATCACTTGAAACGTTTAGGTGAACATTTAAAATATATGGCAGGACCTACATTAAGGTTACTTCTAACAATCTCCTCTGTGTATGACCCATCATAATTTTAAAATTCAAAATCCTGTTCTCACCTTTATCTTCCTGAGGCAGCTTTCTCCACCATGTATGCTCCGGTAATGCAAATTAAAACTTGTGTTTGTCCAGTAATAGCATAATTCTAGATCTGTAGGACTTCCTCTTTATGTATCAATGACTTTTGGATTTTTATATTTGGGATCATCCATTTTTTTTGTTTCTTTCCTTCCCTGACTTATATGAGTGATTCTATACTGAGTGAATTAATTTAATGTTTTCATTTTGCTGTTTTTGTTTACTTATATCTATATGTACACATCAGTGGGAATGTTCTATCTTTTAAGGTTCTGAAGGTTCAGAATCATTTCTGTATGATTCTTTGTTTAGAGTCATAACAGATGAAAATACGAAAATATATGACACAGATGGGCAAGTTCTTAGTATACATAGGTACTTTTTTATTTGTAAACAGTCTCACCATGTTACCCAGCCTAGAGTACAATGGCATCAGCCTAGCTGAGAACAACCTCAAACTCATGGGTTCAAATAATCCTCCTGCCTTATCTTCCCAAGTAGCTGAGATTACAGGTGGCTAATTTATTTCTTTTCTTTTCTTTCTTTCTTTCTTTTTTTTTTAGTAGAGATAGGGTCTTGCTCTTGCTCAGACTGGTTTTCAACTCCTGAGCTCAAGTGATCCTCCCACCTCAGCCAGAGTGCTAGGATTACAGGTGCGAGCCACCACACTTGGCTCATAGGTAACTTTTTAGATTGTCAGCCCTTTGCAAGGCGTGACAGTTTGCTTAGCTACTTGTGAACATGATTTTGGAAACAGAAAATCAGAGTTTAAATTCCAGTTTACTAGGCTGGGTATGATGGCTCACACCTGTAATCCTAGCATTCTGGGAGCCTGAGATGGGTAGATAGCTTGAGCTGGAGTTCAAGACCAGCCTGAGCAAAAGCAGTCACTACTAAAAAAATAGAAAAACTGAGGCAAGAGGATCACTTGAGCCCAAGAGTTGGAGGTTGCTGTAAGCCATGATGCCACGGCACTTTACCCAGGGCAACAGGTTGAGACTCTGTCTCTAAATAAATAAATCCCAGTTTACTAATATAGTACAACTTTACCCTTAACTTGCTCAGTTTCATCTCTTACTGTTTTTCCCCTGACTTCCTATGCTCCAGCCCTGCCTGACTGGATTGTTGTTTTCTAAGTGTATAGCATCCTTTCCTCCATTATTCTCCTTATTCTCCAAGATTCAGTCAAATATTCCTTTTTTATTAAATAATCCTTAACCATTGCCCACTCCTTTTGTAACCTGTTACATGTTCAGTCACAACTACCTTGCAATAGAGGTTTTATTATCTCAGTCATAAATAGGATTCAAACTCAGGCAGTTTCGTTTTAGAGTGATGGCTCTTAGCTATTATATTACAAATTATGGCTTGTATGTGCACACACTTGGCACATGCATACTCATGCTGTGAAAAAAAAGTTGAGGCTCGGCGCCTGTCGCCCAGTGGTTAGGGCACTGGCCACATACACTGGCGCTGGTGGGTTCAAACCCAGCCTGGGCCTGCTAAACAACAATGACGGCTACAACAACAACAAAATACAGCTGGGTGTTGTGGCGGGCATCTGTAGTCCCAGCTACTTGGGAGGCTGAGGCAAGTGAATCACTTAAGCCCCAGAGTTTGAGGTTGCTCTGAGCAACCTCACAATGTTACCAAGGGCAACATAGTGAGACTCTGTCTCAAAAAAAAAAGTTGAGAGTGCTAATGAGAAGGAAGAGAGAGACTTGATTTAGGTCTAGAATGCAGGAAGGCCTTTCTAGGGAAGTGGTGTTTAAGTCAAACTCTGAAGGATGAGTATGAGCAGCAAGACAGAAGGGAATGTTTATACAGAAGAAATAGCTCATAAGGGCCGTAGGGGAGAGAGAGCTGAGCACACGGAGAAACTACTAATAAGCAAGGTAGTAAGAATGGTGCAAGGTTGGCAGGAAGCTGTTTAGATAGGAGGAAGTAGAATATGGGGGGCTTTGGTAAGGAGTTTTTATTTTATTGTAAGTTCACTGGGATGCTGGTGAAGGATTTCAATCAGGACAGTTACATAATTGGATTTGAGTTTTTTTTAACAATATCCTGGTTGTAGGTTACAGAATGGATGATGGAGAAAGCATATAAAACCAGTTAAGAATATTGCCGTAGTTCAAGTGAGAGATGATGGTGACTTGGTCTACTATGATAACAATAGAGAGAAGTGAATGGATTTAACACATAATTTAGAAGAGTCATCAGAAGACCCGATCCTCATTTTCTCCCTGTGTCTTGCTTTCTCTCTTTAAAAAGTTAACGCTGGTTGTAGTGTAAGGAATAAATCAGACCAGGCACAGTGACTCACGCCTGTAATCCTAGCAGTCTGGGAGACCAAGGTGGGTGGATTGCTTGAGCTCAGGATTTCCAGACCAGCCTGAGTAAGAGTGACAGCCCATCTCTACTAAAAATAGAAAAAGTAGCTGGACATTGTGGCAGGTGCCTATAGTCCCAGCTACTCAGGAGGATGAGGCAAGAGGATTGCATAAGCCCAAGAGTTTGAGGTTTCTGTGAACTATGATGACACGAGAGCACTCTACTTAGAGCAACAGAGTGTTGGCTGGGCACAGTGGCTCATGCCTGTAATCCTAGCACTTTGGGAGGCCAAGGTGGGTGGATCACGAGTTTGAGACCAGCCTAAGCCAGATAGCTGGGTGTTGTGGCAGGCTTCTGTAGTCCCAGCTACTTGGGAGGCTGAGGCAGGAGAATTGCTTGAGCACAAGAGTTTGAGGTTGTTGTGAACTGTGACACTAAGGCACTCTACCCAGGGCAACAAAGTAAGACTTTGTCTCAAAAAAAAAAAAATCTAGCCAGGCGTTGTGGTGAGAGCCTACGGTTCCAGCTTGTATGCTCGTACACTTGGTGTGTTTTAAACAATTCTGAGGATTGACTAGATGGTAAGAGAAGAGCCAAGTACGATGTGAGGAATGGTGAGGAGCTGAGAATGATTGAAGTTTCTGGGCCTGGAGGGATTGTGATGCCATTGCGGACTTAGGGAACATAAGAGGAAGAGCAAGTCCTGGGAAGGAGGATGATGGACATTCAGTCTTGGACATGCCGATTGTTAGGAGGATGTGGTTTTAAGGAGCTTTGCAGATGGATTTATAGATCAAGTACTGAAACAGATGTTATTGATTGATTGATTCAGGACAGAAATCCTCCATTGGTTCAATAGATACTTATTCAGTACCTACTATGTGCCAGGTACTTGTCTAGATACTTGAATAAAATAAAGCAAAAAAAAAAATCCCTGCCCTCACATTCCATCATGAGTAACAGTCAATAGGCAATAATCATGCTGACTAAGTAAATTATGAAGTATATTAGCAGGTGCTAAGCTCTATGGAAAATGGTAAGGGGAATGATGAAGTGGACTGTGATTTTTAATTAAGTCATTAGGGTAGGACATATTAAGAATGTGGGGTTCAGTTTGGTGCCCATAGCTCAGTGGTTAGGGCACTGGCCACATACACTGGGGCTGGTGGATTTGAACCCGGCCAGGGCCTGCCAAACAATAATGACAACTGCAACAACAAAAATAGTTGGGCGTTGTGGTGGGCTCCTGTAGTCCCAGCTACTTGGGAGGCTAAGTCAGGAAAATCGCCTGAGCCCAAGAGTTTGAGGTTGCTGTGAGCTGTGATGCCATGCCACTCTACCAAAGGCAACATAGCAAGACGGTGTCTCAAAAAAGAATGTAGCATTCCAGCCAGGACCTAAAACTGATGAAAAATCAGTTGTCTGTGTAGACACAGTGGGGAAAGAGGCTTCTAGGGAGTGGGAACTGTCAGTAGCAAGGTCCTAGAGTGGGAGCAGACTTGCATGTTCTAGTAACAATAAGGGCAGTGTGAGTGGAACAGAATGAGCACAGGGATTTGTAACAAATGGTGAATGTAATGGCTTAAAAGTAAAGTCATAGGTAAAACCACACATTATTCCAAGTGTTTCAACTCATTTAGTCTTTGTAACAGCCCTATCAAGTAGGCACTGCTATTATTCCCTGCATTTTCACAGATAAGGAACTTAAAGCACAGAGAAGAGACTAGAAAAGTAGGCCAGGTCATAGAAGGCCTCAAATATCAGGCAAAGAAGCCCAAGTTTTATTCCATAGGCAGTGAAAAAGCCATTAAAGATTTTTATTATGGTCCAGGGGTGGTGGCTTATACCTGTCATTGTAGCACTCTGGGAGCTTTAGGTGGGAGAATTGCTTGAGGCCAGGAGTTTGAGCCAGAGTGAGACCCCATCTCTACAAAAAAACAGAAAAACTAGCTGGGCATTGTGGTGGGCACCTGTAGTTCCAACTACTCAAAGGCTGAGGCAGGAGGATTGCTTGAGCTTAGGAATTTGAAGTTGCAATGAGCTATGGTGATACCTTTGCACTCTAGCCTAGGTGACAGAGCCATAGCGTGTTAAAAAAAAGATTTTGATTATAAAACTAAAATGATTAGCACTGTGCTTTAGAAAGATTAATCTCATGGGATTCTTTACAGTAGATTAGAGGCAGGACAGTAGGTGACAGAAATTGAATTAAGGTAGTGACATATGGAATAGACCAGAAAGAAGTCTGAAAAACTATGCAATGCATATTTATTGAATAATTTAATTGGAGAAAGCAATAAAAAAATCCATTATGAGAAGTCTATTATTTATGGTTATTTCTTCAGTGAAATAGTGATTCTTAAATTGGGGAGAAATACTTGTATAGTTCCCTTCGGTAAGCTGATGACAGTGTACTAGAGTTTTTCTACTAAACTCTTTTACTAGAAACATATGCAAACCCATAACTTTGTATGTAAGCTCAATGATTGATGATACTCTGGAGAACACATCTAAACTAAAAACCTCCTTGGAGCTCACAATTAGGAGACCTGGGCTTGAGTCATGCTGGGTCCTACTACGAACTAGCCATGACTTTAAGGAAGTCATTTTACTTACGTTTTGCTTCCTTCATATGTAAAAGGAAGTTTTAGTTTTAGGTTACTAGATTTCTTTATTTTTTTTTTTTTAAACAGTGTCAAGCTATTGCCCTGGGTAGAGTGCTGTGGCATCATAGCTCAGCAACCTGCAGCTCAGGTTCAAGCAATCCTCTTGCCTCACTTTTTCTATTTTTAATAGGAGTCTGGGTCTTGGTTTTTTCTCAGGCTGGTCTCGAACTCAGGAGCTCAAGCAATCCACCCACTTTGGCCTCCCAGTGTGCTGGAATTACAGGCGTGAGCCATTGCACCTGGCCTAGGTTACTAGATTTCTGAGACCTCTTTTAGTTCTGAGAGATAAATTATCTATCCTTATGAAGCTTATTTAGGTAATAGGCAATAAATAAGTAAATAAATACATTTGATATTTATTTATTTATTTACATACTTTCTTTTGAGACAGAGTCTTACTTTGTCACCTTTTGTGGAGTGCTATGGTGCCACAGTTCACAGCAACCTCAAATTCTTGGCTTAAGGGATCTTCCTGCCTGAGCCTCTTGAGTAGCTGGGACTACAGGCACCCGCCCCAATGCTCGGCTAATTTTTCTATTTTTAGAAGTGATGGGGTTTCGCTCTTGCTCAGACTGAGCTAGAACTCCTGAGCAGTGCATCCACTTTAGCCTCCCAGAGTGCTAGGAATACAGATGTGAGCCATCACACTGGCCAGCAAATTTGATATTTTAGATTGAAGTGCTACGAGGAAAATTAAAGCAAGGCAGGGAAAAGAATGAATGAGTATGAATAACTGTATACTTGCTAGTTATGATAGGATGTGATCTTTCTGTGTCTTTTCCAATTTGCCTGTATGCTGAGTGCACGATTCACTTTTCTTCTTGTCTCCCTACAGGAAAGAACTGGGATGTGAGTGCTGCCCTCAGTGATTTTGAACAGCTACGTCAAGTTCATGCTGGGAACCTACCACCACCTTTCAGTGAAGGGAGTGGTGGCTCCAGGACCTCTGAGAAAGGCTTTTCTGATAAAGAGTCAACTCGCCCTCCCCGACCTGTCCTACAGCGGCAGGATGACATCATTCAAGGTACTGGAGGAACTGGGGCATGTTTCATGGAGTAGGAGGGGAGGGAACTGCTAAATAGAGTCAGAAAGTCCTAGCTATCCTTTGGAAATGGTTGTATTCCTTACCTTTATCCCTAAGCCAAACCCAGATTGAGGTGGCTTCAGTTTGTCCAGGCACTGGAGCTCCTCACTGTCTCAACATCTTGAGTGTTATCTTGTATAAAAAGTTGTCTTCAGATGCTGTGAAAGAAATAGAGGAAGGAGGATAACAATCAATTTGTTGAGATAAGGTTCACCTAAAGGTTGAATTAAAAGGGTTACTACTATCTGCCTCTTTGGAGGGTAATTTATTAATATTTGCCAGTATCTATCAAAAAATGCACTGTGTTCTTTGACTCAGCAATTTCATATCTAGGAATTTGTATCTGTGTGTGTATGTTTGTATGAATTATACATATGTCCTTTAAATAAATACATAAACACATACACATATGCAATTTACAATGATACTCACTGTAGCATTATTTTACAATAACTAAAGCTTGAAAACTTTAAATGTTCATTATGAAAGGAGTGGTTAAATAAACTTTAATCATGCATATTGTGGAATGCTCTGCAGTCATTAGTAAGAATTAGGGCAATGTGTGTAGTATGCTCTTGTTTTATGTTTTAAGAGATGATTTTAAAAGCTATATGTGTTTCTATGTGCATATACACTTTTTTCCCCCCTAAGAAGGAGTCTCACTTTGTTGTCTAACAGCAACCTCAAACTCTTGGGCTTAAGTGATTCTTTCGCCTCAGCCTCCCGAGTAGCTAGGACAACAGATGCCCACCACAACGCCCTGCTATGTTTTTTAGGACTCACTCTGACTCGGGCTGGTCTTGAACTCCTGAGCTCTAGCAAACCATCCCCCTCAGCCTCCCAGAGTGCTGGAATTACAGGCATGAGCCACCATGCCTGGCCTGCATATACATTTTTAGAAGCATACAACAGGTTACCTCTGGGAAAGGGATCAGGAATTTTGAGTGAGAGGAAGATTTATTTGTAAACCACTTTATGCCTTTTGATAATACTTTGATTTTTTACTGTGGGTATATGATATTTTCTAAATACCTAAAAAAAAAAAATAACACCACTATAAAATAACTTTAGATAATTAATTGTTTTCTGCATAATCTCTGGCAAGTATTTGAGAATGGCTATCCAACATGCTTTTGAAACCTTGTTCTCTTCTGATAATCTGTAAATCATTACATACCTTGGGCTATGCAAATGAATTTATAATACTACACTGAGCAAATTATCATTACATTGCTGTGGCACTCCCTACATTATTGTTTTCCTCAGTTGAATGTTAAGAATTAACTGTTTCTGTAAATTTCTGATAAATATGGATCTTAATAAAAATTGTAGGGCCAGGCACAGTGGCTCACTCCTGTAATACCAGCACTTGGGGAGGCTGAGTCAGGCGGATTGCCTGAGTTTAGGAGTTTGAGACCAGCCTGAGCATGAACGAGACCCCCATTTCTAAAAATAGCAGGTATTGTGGTGGGTACCTGTAGTCCCAGCAATTTAGGAGGCTGAGGCAAGAGGATTGCTTGAGCCCAAGAGTTCGAGGTTGCTGTGAGCTATGAGGCCATGGCACTCTACTGAGGGTGACAAAATGAGACTCTGTCTTAAAAAAAAAGTCGTAGTAAATAATTTAAATAAATGTTATTACTGTACAAAGAAAATTCTCGAATGTGTAAGATTTGTCATTAATTTTCTTTTCTATAATGGAAATCCAGTTATTTTCTAAATTCCTGAGAATTACTAGAGAGATTTGACTAAATCTAGTCTAGTGAAACCCCATTTCTCTTATTCCTTCTTCCTCCCACCAAACAATGACCAAGTTGTTAAATGAATGGGTCCCTATCATGTTGGGAAATGGAAGTGGAAGAAGACACCAGTAGAGCAGTGGTTCTCAATTGTGGGTCATGACCCAGGAACTGTATTAAAGGTCCGCAGCATTAGAAAGGTTGAGAACCACTGAGTTAGAGGAAGAAGGTCAGGCAAATTCCAAACAGAGGTAGAAAGAGGAATTTGTATTTTGTCCTAATGTGAGTGCCTACAAAAATTACCACTATCTGACTTTTTCCAATTATATTGGCTTGACAAAAGGGGTCATAAAGCTGGACATGGTGGCTCACGCCTATAGTCCTAGCGCTGTGGGAGGCTGAGGCAGGTGGATTGCCTGAGCTCAGAGGTTGGAGAGACCATCCTGAGTTGGAGTGAGCCAGAGTGGGACCCCGTCTCTAACAAAAAAAGCCAGGCGTTGTGGTGGGTGCCTATAGACCCAGCTACTTGGGAGGCTAAGGGCGAGAGAATCACTAAAGGAAGAAAAGAAAAAAAAAGGGCGGGGGGGGGGGTCATGAAATTCAGTAGCCACTTAGACTCCATTTTTCCCTGAATGTAAACTCAAGAGATAAGAATCACCCATCAGTGGAGAGTTCTCTGAGTGAGCTGAATTTATTCTAAGGTGACTCCATTTTTTATTGCAGAAAAACGCCTGTCTAGGGGCATCTCTCACGCCAGCTCCAGCATTGTTTCCCTGGCCCGGTCCCATGTCTCCTCCAATGGTGGGGGTGGGGGGAGCAGTGAGCACCCCCTGGAAATGCCCATCTGTGCCTTCCAGCTTCCAGATCTCACTGTGTACAATGAAGATTTTCGCAGCTTCATAGAGAGAGACCTCATTGAACAGTCCATGCTGGTTGCCTTGGAACAGGCAGGTCAGTGAGTGTTTCTTCTTCTATGCTCTTCCCTTTACTCTCCACCTGTAGGCACCACTAGAAGGGCTGGGCCTCATGGGTAGCTTCTAGTCTGAGTGTATGATTTGATTACTGTCAAAGCCAGGAGTCAAACATGTATTGACTGAGGTGCTTTTTGAATTTAGAGAAAGGGTACAGATCAGACACTTCACTTTGGAAATTTCCTGTTTCATGGAAGGGAAACCAGATATACATGTGAAAAGCCTAAGAATCAATACCTAAAAATCAGTACATGAAAAAAAAAAACAAAACCCCAAATTATAATTGGCTCCAGAACACCTCTGTGAACAGAAAGGACCAGTGCCGTAGATGATGTACAGTAGTGAAATCTGAAAGTGACATTTATTTGTATGAACCTGGCCAGACATGGTGGCTCACTCCTGTAATATGGGAGGCAAGGCAGGAAGATGATTTGAGATCAAGAGTTCAAACCAACCTGAACAAGTGCTATACGCTATGTCTACAAAAAATAGAAAAATTAGCCAGGTGTGATGACACACATCTGTAGTCCCAGCTACTTGGGAGGTTGAGACAAGAAGATTGCTTGAGCCTTGAAGTTTGAGGTTGCAGTGAGCTATGATGATGCCACTGCACTCTAGCCAGGATGACAGAGTGGGACTCTGTTTTACCCCACCAAAAAAGAAAAGAAATTAATTAAATTTTAAAAATTATAAAAAATTTTATATGAACCTTTCTATCCCAATTTATTTACCTTTATAATTGTGTTTTTCTTAAATTATTGTTAAAATTAGTTAATATGAGAGGGTAAGGCAACTGGGAGTTGTGGGAAGGCTACTTAGGTATTCATATGCTCCCTGGGAGGGAGGTGGAGGGAAGAGGTGGGGCTGGAAAGAAAGCTTCTATTTTTCATTTTGTAATCTTCTAGCCTAACCATATACATATATGTGTGTGTATGTGTGTGTGTATTTAAAGCTAGTAAGTTATCTGAGCTGGTAAGGTTATAAGCCAGTTTTTCTTTCTGTATGTAGACTTTTCATTAATTCAAGAAAACATTTAATCATTGTTCATAAAATATTTTCCTCATAATGGTAAATAATGGGTTGGCAATTATGGGATAACTACACAGGATTGAGACTCATTTTCTTGCACATGCTGATGTGTGCTCATATATGCAAGTGGTATTCAGAGGGTACTTTACATTCTTTGAGTTGTTTTTGTCTTTGATGATGGATTTATGCTGAGCTTTTTTGCTATAGTAGAAAATACTGGTCTCTTGACCCACTAGTGAGTAGGAATCAGAGCTAGACCAAGTAGCCAGCAATTTTCAACTAAAAACCTTGGCCTTGGGCGGCGCCTGTGGCTCACTGGGTAGGGCATCGGCCCCATATACCGAGGGTGGCGAGTTCAAACCCAGCCCCAGCCAAACTGCACCAATAAATAGCCGAGTGTTGTGGGCGCCTGTAGTCCCAGCTACTCAGGAGGCTGAGGCACGAGAATCGCCTAAGCCTAAGAGGTGGAGGTTGCTGTGAGCTGTGACGCTACGGCACTCTACCAAGGGCAACAGAATGAGACTCTGTCTCAAAATAAAATAAAAAATAAAAACCTTGGCCTCATCATATAACTCATGGTTTCTACTATGGCACTATTGACATTTTGGGTCAGGTAATTCTTTGTTATATAAGCTGCCTGGCACCTTATATTACTTTTAGCAGCATCGCTGGCCTCTGCCCTGGAGACCAATAGCATTCCCCACCAGTTATGATGTGCAAATTTATCTTCAGATATTGCTGAATATCCCCCTGGGACAAAATTGTCCCCACTTAAGACGCACTGATCTAACCAGTCATGCTTGCTAGATTCTGACTGACTAGATATAAGCTTAAAAGATTAGTAAGAGAGTGATGGTTTTATACTGGGCCGACTTCCTAGGGGAAGTTAGCTCTATCACTCTGAGAGCTGGCCCATAGGAGTAACTTGGAGTCTGTTTTAGAAATAGGGAAGCATGGCTTGGTGTCCATAGCACAGTGGTTATGCGCCAGCCACATACACCGAGGCTGGTGGGTTTGAATCTGGCCTAGGCCTGCTAAACAACAATGATACCTACAACAAAAAATAGCCAGGCATTGTGGTGAGCACCTGTAGTCCTAAGCTACTTGGGAGGAGGATGAGGCAAGAGAATCGCCTGAGCCCAGGAGTTTCACATTGCTGTGAGCTGTGATGCCAGGGCACTCTACTGAGGGCAACAGAGTGAGAATCTGTCTCAAAAAATAAAAATAAAAAAGAAAGGAATAGGGAAGCAGAAAAGGCCTCGTGGATAATTTGCACCTTTTCTTTTTCTCCACTGTCATATTTATGCAGGGCGTTTAAACTGGTGGGTGAGTGTGGACCCCACCTGTCAGAGGCTGCTTCCTTTGGCAACTACTGGAGATGGAAACTGCCTCCTGCATGCAGCCTCTCTTGGTAAGTCTTGAAAACAGTCCTCTGTTCTCCTGTAAAAAGGAGGAAGTTGCTCTCTTTTTCCCCTTCTCCCCGCTCTCCCTTTCTGCTCTCCCTCTCTCTCTTCTCTTCCTCACTCCCTCCTCATCTCTCTCCCCTCTTTTCTCTCCACTTTTCTCTTTTTTACTCTCCTCCTTGGTGCTGCTTTGCAGCCTCCCTCCCCCACCAGTAAAAACCTTTCATACAAAAAAAAAAAAAGGAAGAAGTTGAGTCAAATCTCATGTAAATGACTTGATCCAACCAGTTTGATCTTAGGTAGATATGATAGTCATGTGTGTGTGTTGGCACAGGAGGAGATGGGAACAAGCCTTATCCTGAGTTTTCTTTCTTTCTTTTTTTTTTTTTTTTTTTTGAGACAGAGTCTCACGCTGTTGCCCTGGGTAGAGTGTTGTGGCTTCACAGCTCACAGCAACCTCCAACTCTTGAGCTTATGCAATTCTCTTGCCTCAGCCTCCCAAATAGTTATCCTGAGTTTTCAGTCTTGTTTACAGATTAGAGCACAGGAATTAGCTTGGCCTCACTCTGAGAGCTGGCCCATAAGCATAATGAGCAACACTAAGCAAGAGGTATATAGCTCTGTGTGTGTGTCCATAAAATTCTACTTAATATTTATTTTTCTGGTATATAGAAAAGATATGTTTCAGCAGGCTTTGTGATACTTACTTTAAATTACTAAGCCTATTTATAAGTCAGTGTATTATTTGCCCTTAGCTTTTAAAAAATTCCCCATTTTTCAGCCATCCCTCAAGCTTTGATGTTGATTGCTGCATGCCAGGCCAGTTTTACCTGTTACTGCTCTGTATTTTAGTTTGTTAAACTAAAGAAATGTAAGAGCTTCTTGTCAGGAGTTTGTAGGTTGTGATGTATCCCCCACTTTCAAGTTATCGATGTCTTTGAACCTGCAGAGTAGGAACATCTTTTCTTTTCTTTTTTTGCAGTTTTTTTTTTTGGCCAGGGCTGGGTTTGAACCTGCCACCTCCGGCATATGGGGCCGGCGCTCTACTCCTTTGAGCCACAGGTGCCGCCCAGGAACATCTTTCTTTATTACATACTTCTTCCCTAAATCACAGGTTTCTTTAAAGCTGTGCTTCATCCTGATAGCCTTCATGCCTGGGTCTGTGCATCGTAATTAGTAAGTGGAACTCAATCAAGGTGAGGTGTCTTACAGTCATGCTTTCTTGCCACAGGGATGTGGGGGTTCCATGATCGGGACTTGATGCTACGGAAAGCTTTGTATGCACTGATGGAGAAGGGAGTGGAGAAAGAGGCGTTGAAAAGGCGCTGGCGATGGCAGCAAACACAGCAGAATAAAGAGGTGGGAGAGCTTGGGTGAGACCACCTTGTTTCACAATGTTACCCCGTGCCTGCCACTAGGAAATATCTTCTAGGTATTTAGGTTGCTGTTAACTCCGTTCATAATCCTGAAAATTGTTGAAAATGCAGATAACATCATAAGATGAATGACTTCTTATAGTCATGAGACATGGTGTGAGGAAGTCCAGACCTACATAGGAAGTATCAAACATTGTGCTTTTTACCTCAGAGGTGCTCAGGAACCTTTAGTGGCAGTCTTTTGCAAAATGAAGTATGACAGTTCCACAGGGGATTTTTTTTTTTTTGAAGACAGAGTCTCATTATTTCACCCTTGGTAGAGTGCTGTGGCGTCACAGCTCATAGCAACCTCAAATTCTTAGGCTTTAAGTGATTCTCTTGCCTCAGCCTCCCAAGTAGTTGGGACTACAGGCACTCGCCATATCACCCAGCTATTTTTGTTGTTGTTGTTTCTGTAGTTGTTATTGTTGTTTGACAGGCCCTGGTCCGGTTCAAACCTGCCAGCCCTGGTGTATGTGGCTGGCGCCTTAGCTGCTGAGCTACAGGTGCCAAGCCAGGATTTTTATATTTTGTTTTTTTGCTTGAAATGAGGCTACAACAATTTATTTTTTTGAAACAGTCTCACTATGTCACCCTTGGTAGAGTGCTGTGGTGTCACAGCTCATAGCTCACAGCAACCTTAAACTCTTGGGCTTAAGTCTCAGGTAGCTGGGACTACAGGCGCCTGCCACAATGCCCAGCTATTTTTTTGTTATTGTTATCTTTGTTGTTTAGCAGGCCCTGGCTGAGTCTGAATCCACCATCCCTGTGCATGTGGCCAGCATCCTAACCGAGCATGGGCACTGAGGCTAGACCAATTTTTAAGGACATATATTTTCAACCTTTATAGAAATGGACATATATACCATTTGTTTTTCATATCTTTTGTTTTGTTTAAAGTTTTTAAAAGCATCCCTGTTAAATTGAATTTGAATGGCCTCAGGGATTTGGCAAATGTCGAGGCTATTTTTATATAAGAAAATAATAATGGATTATTTGTACTTTCCATCCCCATAACTCAACTGGTTTTTGTTTTTTTTTTTTGAGACAGAGTCTCAAGCTGTCACCTTGGGGAGAGTGCCGTGGCGTCACAGCTCACAGCAACCTCCAACTCCTGGGCTTAAGCAATTTTCTTGCCTCAGCCTCCCAAGCAGCTGGGACCACAGGCACCTGCCACAATGTCCGGCCATTTTTGTTGTCGTTGTTGTTGCAGTTTTCTTTGCTGCCTCAGCCGCCCCAGGCCAGGATCCAACCCGCCAGCCTCAGTGTGTGTGGTTGATGCCCCTCGACACCCATTTACTGTTCTTTAAGAAAAAAAAAATAAAAGTTTTGTTAGACCACACAGCACTCTAGGAGGCTGAGGTGGGGTGGATTGCTTGGGCTCAGGAGTTCGAGACTAGCCTGAGCAAGAACGAGACCTTGTCTCTAAAAAACTAGCTGGGAGGCTGAGACAAGAGGATCACTTGAGCCGAAGAGTTTGAGGTTTCTGTGCGCTATGATGCCACAGCACTCTACTAAGGGCAACTGAGTGAGACTCTGTCTCAAAAAAAAAAAAAAAAAAAAAAAAACCAGAGCCCTGCCCATTTTGTGTATGTTTATGTATGTAAGCGGCTTTCCTATGTAACAGCAGGATCATAATGTGTGGCCTATAAAGCTTAAAGTATTTAGTCAGGCTCTTTACAGAAAAAGTTTATCGTTTCCCTTCAAGAATGATAAACCTTTACATACAATTAGTGGGCCTCCCTATTTCCTTTTCCTCTGCTTCTGTCTGTCTTCTATGTTTGTGTCTCCTGCTCTTGTATATCTGGTTTTTGTCACGTTTATAGCTGGATGTTTCTAGCACTGAATATGGGAGTATTTCTTCAAAGCTTTCCTTTTTCTTCCATCTTCTTTTTTCTGCCTTTACTCTGTCGTAACTGGCAATAAATAATATAGAAGTAAGAGATTTATTTATTTTAGTTATGTTGAATTTTGTGTCCTGAAAATTAAAAATAGGTAAATAGAATATTTTTCTTTCTCAAAAAACAAAAGAATCCAGTTGTTAAAAGTAGGATGATATCAAGAGCAGAGTCCTCTCCTTCATCAGCCAATCTGCCTCAGAAGATTCCTGAGGGAATAAAGTCATAGGGGCAAAGCCACATAAATGACATTCTTTATTACCACCAAAAGTTGAGTTGGATGTTGTGGAAAGCTTTTTTTTTTTTTGCTTGGGCTAGACCCAGTGTAGAATTTAGGGCCCAAAGTAAATCAGTGGTCACCTTTACTTTCTTTGTTGTTGAGTTCAGATGATACCTGAACCTTACAGACCACTGCAGAGACAAGAAAAGGCCAAACCAGAGCATACCAACTGTTAGGTAGAAATGTTAGCCTGTAAGCCCAGCTACTTAGGGGGCTGAGGCAGGAGGATAGCTTTAAGCCAGGGGGAGTTCAAACAGTTTGGGTAACATAGTGAAACTCTCTCAAAAACAAAAAAGAAAAAAAAGAGAGAGAAAGAAAAAGAAATGATGGTAATAGTCAGAGAATAGTTGTACTCAATTCCAGTTATAGAAGCTATTGTAGTTATTATCTTTTTTTTTTCTTTTTTTTTTTGAGACAGAGCCTCAAGCTAGCCCCCCAGGACCAAACACCAGACTAAGTTTTGATTTCTTGGGCTTTGTGTTTTATGATGAAATTGGTGGTAAAACTCAATAAGACCATTTTCTTAAATGTTAAGGCTAGAAGAGGCTGGGCACCTGTGGCTCAAGTGGGTAAGGCGCCAGCTACATACACCTAAGGTGGCGGGTTTGAATCCAGCCCGAGCCCACCAAACAACAATGATGGCTGCAACCAAAAAATAGCCAGGCATTGTGGCGGGCGCCTGTGGTCCCAGCTACTTGGGAGGCTGAGGCCGGAGACTCGCTTGAGCCCAGGAGTTGGAGGTTGCTGTGAGCTGTGATGCCATGGCACCCTACGGGACAGCTTGAGGCTCTGTCTCAAAAAAAAAAGGCTAGAAGAGTGCACCACCTAGTGGCTGTGTGTATTACAACGGGAAGCAGAAATAAGAGCGAGGAAGGGTAGACCCATCCTCCTGGGTGTGTATATCACATTGACTTGAGCACCCATACATAATGTATGCATTGTCTCTTTGTCCTTAATTGAAATACTATTTGTGATAGAATTTTTACAAATGGGACATAGGTTTGTAATTTTCTTATAATTGAAGTAAAATGTGCTCACAATAGTTATTTAATTCCTATTAAATTTGTTCCCAGTGCTCCTTGTGTTTCCATTGTGAACTCATTTTAATACTAATGTCAGCCAAATATGATTAATAAGGTAAACTTGTTTCCTAAATCATCATATACATCCTACAGCCAGTATATTTTAAAATTGCCTGCACCACCACACATTCTCCTTTGATAAACATTATAGTTTTACTTAGCATGTGTTTATGATTACTGATTATGTAATAGGCTCTAGGCAAATTGCATAAAACAAGAGTAAGAGTAATAGTAGAAAATGGACATGTTAAAAAAAATTGCAACAAAATGTAACATGTATAACTTCTATGATAGAAGTCTGCAAAGCAGTTGGGGAGAGAGGGTACAAAGGAAGGAGTAGCTTATCTACCAGAAAGGTTT
Source organism: Otolemur garnettii (assembly GCF_000181295.1). NCBI lineage: Eukaryota > Metazoa > Chordata > Mammalia > Primates > Galagidae > Otolemur > Otolemur garnettii. Next base: position 3,228,123 of record NW_003852569.1, read on the forward strand.
AGGAGATAGCATGCAGAGGAGTGTTATCTGAGTTCTGTCCTGTAAGTTAAGAAATTGTTCACCAGATGGATAGAGGGCAGGCTGTTTTAGGCAGAAGGAACAACTTAGACAAAAGCTCAGAGTTATAAAACAGCATGGTACGTTTCAGAAACTACAGCTAGTTTAGTGAGATATCGGACTAGAGAAGTGGCTTTATAACAAATAAGGAATTTAAATTATATCTAATAAGCAATGAAGTTTTTAAAAAGAATTTGTAGCAGGAAGCAAACATCATTAGATTTTAATATGAGAAAACATTTTCCAGTAGCATTGTAGAAAATAGATCAGAAGAATACAAGGTTGGAGGTAGTGAAACCAGTTAGGGGTACATTATAGTAGTTCATGTGTTAAACAATTGCTGAGTGAGGGATGCAAGTGTGGAAGGAGTTGGTCTTAGATAACTCTTTGGTTTCTAGCTAGGGTGTTTGGATACTAGTTGGTACTGTTTGCTAAGATGTGAATATAGGAAGAAGAGAGGGTTGGGGAAGAAACAGGAGTTCTGTTTTGACTATTTAGAGTTTGAGATAGCCATGGGTAGATAGCCGTCTTTAGTAGGCAGCTAGATATGTGTGTGTAGAGAGTAAGACAAAATCTGGGCTGGAGAGGAACGTTCTAGAGTGATGAATGTATAGGTGGTAGTGGATGAGATTAGGGCAATGGTTCTCAACCTGTGGGTTGCGACCCACAGGAACTGTATTAAAGGGTTGCGGCATTAAGAAGGTTGAGAACCACTGGATTAGGGCATTAGAAGAGATCTCAAAAGGAACCAGGGCTAAAATCATTGACCCCATACCAGTATTTGGGGGGTAGACAGATTTCAGAGAAATAGGAGAAAGTAAAATTATGGAAGATAAAGGAGAAGAAAGCTTACAGAGGAAAATAAGCCACATGAAGGCAGAGAAAGATGAGAACCAGAGAGAGCCCACTGAATTGGACAATTAGAAGATCACTGTCTTTTGCCAGAGTCAGTTAGGTGAAGTGGTATGTGAGGAGTGAGTGATGGGGTGGAGGGCAGAAACAGAAGGCAAACTGCAATGGGTCAAAAAAGGATGGAAAATAAAGTGTGGATCGTAGACTGTTCTTTTATGGATCTTGACTCTGAAAGAAAGAAGAGATTTGACTTTGTGGTTCAATTATAACCAAGTGCTAAAAGCATAGAATGGGGTAACAGTGAGTAAGTTGGAATGGGTATTGCTCCAGAATCTAGTCTCTAATTGCTTGATGTCCCCTGCTTGTCTCTCACATAGTCAGGGCTGGTGTACACAGAGGAAGAATGGCAGAAGGAATGGAATGAACTGATCAAACTTGCTTCAAGTGAACCCCGAATGCATCTAGGTACCAATGGAACCAACTGTGGTGGGTAAGTATGGCTAAGTGGGGGAGGAGGAAATATCTTCATGGAATTCTCACTGGGTTCCCACAGTCCAGTGTCCAGGGAACTCTGGGCTAAAAGGATGTTAGAAGGTAAGAGAGGAGCCATGACAAGGGCACAGGGGTGTGTAATAGCATAGTATGTTCTAGGAACTACAGGTAGTATTACTGGAATATAGAGTATGTGGCACAAAATAAGAGATACAGCTGGGCAGCCCATATTTTTGTGTGCCATGCTAAGGAATTAAAATTGTATACCATCCAGACTTTGGGAAACTGTAGAACAAATGACCTAGTATGTTACAGGTTGTTTTTTTTATTTGTTTGTTTTTGAGACAGAGTCTTAGTATGTCACCCTCAGTAGAGTGCCATGGCATCACAGCTCACAGCAACCTCAGACTCTTGGGCTTAAGTGATTCTCTTGCCTCAGCCTCTCAAGGAGCTGGGACTACAGGTGCCTACCACAATACCTGGCTATTTTTTTTGTTGTAGTTGTCATTGTTTAGCAGACCTGGGCTGGGTTCGAACCCACCAACCTCTGTGTATGTGGCTGGCACCCTAACCATGAGCTACGGATGCCAAGCCTATCTTACAGGTTTAAAGACACCTAAGAGACTGATCAACCAGCTGGAATGTGTGGACATTATAAAACAGTTGGGGAAACTAATGTCTATGTGTTCAGTAAGTGTGAAATTAATGGTATTGTGGATTGTTTAAAAAGGAATGCTTTATTTTTTAGAAATCAAAACTGAAATAAGCATGGATGAAATTATACGATATACAAGATTTGTTTCAAACTTTATGGATTCCCTGTAGAAAGTTAAAAATTATAATCTATCCAGACTTTGTTATACATAAGAACAATCTGGGAGAATTGTTTGAAATACAGATTTTTGCCAGACCTGGATGTGCCTATAATCCCAGCACTTTAGGAAGATGAGGTATGAGGATTGCTTGAGGCCCAGAGATTGAGATCAGCCTGGGAAACATAGCAAGACCCTATCTGTACAAAAAATGAAAAAATTAGTTGTGTGTGGCAGCACAGAGTGCAGTCCCAGCTACTTAGGAGGTTGAAGTGGGAGAATTGCTTGGAACTCAAGATTGCAGTGAGCTATGATCTCACTACTACACTCCAGCCCGGCTGACAAGAGATCCTGTTTCTTTAAAAACAAAAGTACAAAAACAACAGCAAACAGATTTCTGTACCTACATGCCAAGAAAGTCCAGTTGAATTGGACTGAGGTAAGGCCCAGAAATCCATGTTTATTACAAATACCCAATGTTGAATAACATTACTTAGAGCAGGGTTTTACAACCTTTTTTATATCAAGGCACACTTGAACTTATAGTTAAACTTCATGGCACACTTAAATTATGTTGATCAAAAGAAAGACTAAAAAAGAAAAAGAAAATACTGTGCTTTGAAGTTCTTTTGAAAATAATTTAGGCTCAGCGCCTGTGGCTCAGGTGGCTAAGGCGCCAGCCACATACACCTAAGGTGACGGGTTCAAATCCAACCCGGGCCCACCAAAGAACAATGATGGCTGCAACCAAAAAATAGCCAGGCATTATGGCGGGTGCCTGTAGTCCCAGCTACTTGGGAGGCTGAGGCAGGAGACCCGCTTGAGCCCAGGAGTTGGAGGTTGCTGTGAGCTGTGATGCTATGGCACTTTACCCAGGGGGGACAGCTGGAGGCTCTGTCTCAAAAATAAATAAATAAATAAAATAATTTAATGATCTTTAAAATTTTTTTTGTGGCACATAGGTTTAAAATCACTACTTTAGAGGTTGGGAAGCCATTAAATTTTTAGTATATGAGTAGTAGGAACAAATTTGTCACACTGTATTTGCACACAATGACCCCAGAGTGGAGGAAGATGTAGGAGTGAGAGAAGAGGCAGACGTAGTAATCAGGAAGGAGGGCCTTGCATGTGAAACAGGTGGTGAACTGAAGATAGGCCAGAGGAGACAGACAAAACCTGTGGGAGGTGGAAGTGGTTAAGGCAGGGGATTAATTGGAGATGAGAGATAAAGCACAGTAAATATGTCACAATTTCTGATTAGGTTTATGGTTGGAAGGTAAAGCTGTTCTTTAAGGGAACATAAGAAGAGAAATTTTGGAGTTTTTGGTAAGACATGATAAGTGTGATGTTTGGGTGGTTATGGTGTATAGAATAAGCCGGATTAAACTATGTGTTTTGAGCTACTAGAGAAAGAGAATTGGGAGAGATTGTTGAGTAGGATGAATATTAAGAGATGTGGATTAGCTCCAGTACCTAACATCACTTTTAACCCCTAAGCCTTTGAATCTCTTTTCCTAATCTATGAAACTGAAGTAAAAACAGCCATAGAAGCATAAAGTAATCAGCTGTATCTGTGGCAGCCTTAATATTGGAAAACCAGGAAAGAACATTTCCTCTTTTTTCTTTCTGCAGAACTGGTCTTAAGGGATCTCTTGTTTTTTCCCCTCTCTTTCCACTGCGTCCTTTCATTCTCTTCCCTCCTGCCATTCTAGGGTGGAAAGTTCAGAAGAGCCTGTGTATGAGAGCCTAGAAGAGTTCCACGTCTTTGTCCTTGCTCATGTGCTTAGGAGGCCCATAGTTGTTGTAGCAGACACCATGCTGAGAGACTCTGGAGGGGAAGGTGAGTCAGCCAGTCAGTACTCACTCTACCCTTAGCACCCTCTTTTCACAGAGCCTTGGAATAAGCACTGGGAGGAGGGAGGAAAGGGGATATATAGACAAAATGTAAATGAGAACAATGCAGAATTCTCAAGAGATTCAGAGAAAAGCACTTGAGGTTAGTTGATAAATCTTCTCAGGAAAGAATTATTAAACAAGATAGAGTGAAAGGAGGACTCTGTTGACAGAGCTAAGTTGGAGGGATTGTCCACTAGGCAAGAACATAGCCTTATTGGTAATCTTTGTGGCTTCCTGCAGCTTTTGCCCCTATTCCCTTTGGGGGAATCTATCTGCCGTTGGAGGTCCCAGTCAACCAGTGTCACCGCTCCCCTCTGGTGCTCGCCTATGATCAGGCCCACTTCTCTGCACTTGTGTCCATGGAGCAGAAGGAGAATGCCAAAGAACAAGGTGCTGAATGAAGTGTCTTTGGTCTGCATTATTTTCACTTGAAAACATGGAAATGAGAGCTAATGTAAGAGGAAAGAATTAAGTGACATGCAAACCCAGACCATGTATGTTGATACTGTTTCACTAAAAATATAACATATACCAGGGCTTTCATTAAACAAAACAAAAATGGTTGGGGTAAAAGAAAAATGGCCTCTAATCCTTGTTCTGAAGTAAAGGACTTAGGTATTAAGGTTATATGCCCTTCTAAGAGATTTCGGCATTTGTCATAATAATGACTTTGAATTCCCTGAATACACATTAATTGTCAATAACATTAAAAACATTATTTGATGTGGGAGTCATGGGTTTGTGGCCTAACTTGTATGCTGGGTGGTAGGGAAAAACTAGCCAACTGGTTTTAATGCCAGGGGCAAGTTATAGGAAAGAATTGAAAGGTGACTACAATTAGAGGCCTGTAGTATGGTTTTAGGAAAGTAATCCTGTGTTCAGCTGCCTTCCCCTGAAGGAGACTCCTTAATGGTCTGTTTTTTTCCCTCCACAGCTGTGATCCCACTTACAGATTCAGAGCATAAGCTGCTGCCCTTGCACTTTTCTGTGGACCCTGGAAAGGGCTGGGAGTGGGGAAGAGATGACAATGACAACATCCGATTGGCCAGGTGAGGCAGGCTTAGCCTCTTCATCTGCTTTGTGGCTGGAATCTCTTTCACATGCAGTATCCATTTCCCAGGTGTTTTTCCTCAGCTCAGAGGCAAGACAGTTGCATTGTAATTCCAGCTTCTTTGGGAAGATGGAGAGGTTGAAGGCAGGTTGGGCACTAGGACTTTTGCATCGTGCAGGTGCTTTTTCTCTCTGTGAAACAGATGGGAATCCTGGGATTTCAATTTGTTCTTTTCTTATAATAGGAAGAATGTTTCTACACAGATACATCCCAGAATCCCCAAAACAATGATTAGAAAATCAAGATAATCAAATTCTTTTTTTTTTTTTTTTTACACTTTGTTGCCCTGGGTAGAGTGCTCTGGCATCACAGTTCACAGCAACCTCCAGCTCTTGGGCTTAGGCAATTCTCTTGCCTCAGCCTCCCAAGTAGCTGGGACTACAGGCTACCACAACGCCTGGCTATTTTTTGTTGCAGTTTGGCCAGGGCCAGATTCGAACCTGCCACCCTCAGTATATGGGGCTGGCTCTACCCACTGAGGCACAGGCATCACCCTCTTTTTTTTTTTTCTTGAGACAGAGTCTTACTCTGTTGACCTTTTTTTTCCTTAAGACAGAGTCTCACTCTGTTGCCCTTGAGGAGATGCAAAAGTGGGTAGAATGCTGTGGCATCACAATTCACAGCAACCTCAAACTCTTGGGGTCAAGCAATCCTCTTGCCTCAGCCTCCACTGGAGTCTCTGGGACTATAGGCACTTGCCACAAGGCTTGGCTAGTTTTTCTATTTTTAGTAGTGATGGGATCTCTACCCCCCCCTTTTTTTTTTTGAGACAGAGCCTCAAGCTGTCCCCCTGGGTAGAGTGCCGTGGCATTACAGCTCACAGCAACCTCCAACTCCTGGGCTCAAGCGAGTCTCCTGCCTCCGCCTCCCAAATAGCTGGGACCACAGGCGCCCGCCACAACGCCTGGCTATTTTTTGGTTGCAGCCGTCATTGTTGTTTGGCGGGTCTGGGCTGGGGATTTGAACCCGCCACCTTAGGTGTATGTGGCTGGCGCCTTAGCCGGTTGAGCTATAGATGCTGAGCCCCCCCCCCCCTTTTTTTTAAGACAGAGTCTTTTTGCCTTGGTGTCATAGCTCACAGCAATCTCAAACTCTTGGGCTCAAGCGATCCTCTTGCCTCAGCCTCCCAAGTAGCCGGGACTTACAGGCACGCACCATGAAACCTGGCAATTTTTTTTTTAGAGACAGAGTCTCACTTTATTGCCCTTGGTAGAGTGCTGTGGTGTCACAGTTCACAGCAACCTCCAGCTCTCGGGCTTAGGCGATTCTCTTGCCTCAGCCTCCCGAGTAGCTGGGACTACAGGTGCCTGTCACACACCCAGCTATTTTTTGTTGGCGGTTGGGACTGGCGCCCTACTCACTGAGCCACAGGCACTGCCTAAAACATGGCTATTTTTACAGTCAGGCTCTTATTCTTTCTCAGGCTCTGTCTCAAACTCTTGAGCTCAGACAGTCCACTTGCCTCGGCCTCCCAGAGTGCTAGGATTATAGGTATGAGCTACCATGTCAAGCTGGTTTTTGCTTTTCTGATATTTAAATAGAGCAAGAAAAATATTTTCTTTTCCACTCCCACCCCTATTCTGCTTCCTTATACCTTGTTAAGCCTTCTTCCTGCGCACAGCTTCCCTGTGAAAAGAGTATAAATGTAAAAGCTCCTCCTTGAACTCTTACCGCCTGCTTCCTTCTCTGGGCTTCTACAACTGGGTCTCAGCTAAGAGGGTTTGATTTAAAAATCCAGAGTTGACGGATTATCAAAACCAAAAGCTTCTTCTATGTAATATTTACAGTAAGAATAATAATGGCCACTGTTTAGTATTTCCTATTTTCTAGACACTGTGCTGGTCCCTTTCCAAATAATATTTTAATCTTCACAACAATCTCCCAGAATAGATATTATTATTTATACCCATTATTGACCCCAGCTGAGTTTCAGGGAGTTGAAGTGACTTGCTCAGGGTCAGAAAGCTTATTAATTGGTAGAACTATAATTCAGACACAACCCTGTTTGAGTCCCAAGCCTTTTCCCACCCTTCTTCCCAACTATATCTATCACACTGCTTTGCTTGCATAAAGTCACACAGGTTTTCTTTTCTTCTCCTTTCACAGTGTAATTCTGTCCCTGGAGGTCAAATTGCACCTGCTGCATAGCTACATGAATGTGAAGTGGATCCCACTGTCCTCAGATGCACAGGTGAAAACCCTCCCACAACTGCCTTTTTGTGACCTCATGTTCAGTGACATGGAGAAGAAGATCTGGTGGTGGTCGTCTGAATCCGTTCTGAGCTTATGATTAAGGGTTAAAATATGTCACACTTCCTGTTTTCCACATCTCCTCTCCAACCAGGCTCTGCTTCCTGATACTAAAACACATTCTTTAAAAAAAGTTTTCTGGACTTTCTTTGTTAAACTTGAGATTGTCATTACTTTGTTATAAGCTCTCTGCAGACAGATCTCTTTAGGGGGGCACCAGAAGGAGACAGAATATACATAGCTTAAAGAGAGCCCGATCCCCTGGCTTCTGAGCGAGAATGGGAACACAGAAGTAAGGACAAATTGATAAACTCCAGTGCTGAGTGTAAAAGAGTTGAGGAGATGCAAAAGTGGTTAGGCCTGGTTTATTGTGGTTAGTCAGGATTTCCTTGAGGTTAATTTTGAGCAGAATTTGGCATAGAGAAATATATAATAAAGAATATTGTATTGTCTGGGCCTCCCAGACGATATGTATTGTGTGATATAGCCTCCCAGAGGCTATGTATTGTGTGATTGCTCATTGCTGTAGAAGAACAATCAAGTTTTCCTTTTGACATCTCCTTATTACAGAAGGGAGTCGAACTGCAGTGGGTGAGATAAAAGTCAGATGTTAGATATGTCTTTCCTTGGCCCACAAAGAGAGCTGACTGGAGCTAGGAACAACAGTGCCCTGCTGGGTGACCCATCCCCCATCATGACAGCAACTCTTCTCTGGAGCAAGGCAGTCCCTCCAGGGATGATGTTCTTAAGAGTGTTACCACCCTTCCACATGGCCAGTCTCTATAGCACTGGCTGGAGGGAGCTCCTTGAGCTAGATGGGCAAGAGACCCCTGGGGGCTTCCCTAACTCAGACCAATGGGATAACTGTCAACACTGTTTTTATCTCTTCCAGGCTCCTTTGGCCCAGCCTGAGTCCCCCACAGCATCAGCTGGTGATGAGCCCCGGTCAACTCCTGAGTCTGGGGAATCAGACAAGGAGTCAGTTGGCAGCAGTTCTACTAGCAACGAGGGCAGCAGGCGGAAAGAGAAGTCCAAGAGAGATCGGGAGAAGGACAAAAGGAGAGCAGATTCTGTGGCTAACAAACTGGGCAGCTTTGGCAAGACCTTGGGCAGCAAGCTCAAGAAAAACATGGGCGGCCTGATGCACAGCAAGGGGTCTAAGCCGGGAGGGGCAGGGACAGGGTCAGGGGTGAGCAGTGGCACTGAGACACTGGAGAAGAAAAAGAAAAACTCACTAAAGAGCTGGAAAGGTGGCAAGGAAGAGGCAGCTGGGGATGGGCCTGCATCTGAGAAGGCCACAGCTGAGTCTGTTGGTAATGGAGGGAGCAAGTATAGCCGGGAGGTGACGCAAAGCCTGAGCATCATGAGGACTGCAATGCAAGGGGAGGGGAAGTTTATTTTTGTTGGAACCCTGAAGATGGGTCATCGTCACCAATATCAGGAGGAGATGATCCAGCGCTATCTTTCTGATGCTGAGGAGAGATTCCTGGCAGAACAGAAGCAGAAGGAGGCAGAGAGGAAGGTCATGAATGGAGTAGTAGGGAGTGGGCCTCCTCCAGCCAAAAAGCCAGAGCCAGATGTCGGGGAGGAGCAGCTGACTGCCCCCCCAGCAGAGTCCAAGACAATGGCATTCTCTACTGGTTATCCTGGGGGCTTTACTATCCCTCGACCTTCTGGGAGTGGAGTCCACTGCCAGGAACCCCGGAGGCAGCTGGCAGGGGGTCCATGTGGGGGGGGCCTACCACCATATGCCACCTTCCCCAGACAGTGCCCTCCTGGGCGACCCTACCCCCACCAGGACAGCATCCCTTCTCTGGAGCCAGGCAGTCACTCCAAGGATGGAGTTCACAGGGGTGCATTGTTACCATCCCCCTTCCGTGTGGCTGATTCCTATAGCAACGGCTATAGAGAGCCCCCTGAGCCAGATGGATGGGCTGGAGGTCCCCAGGGGCTTCCCCCAACCCAAACCAAGTGCAAACAACCGAACTGCAGCTTCTACGGACACCCCGAGACAAACAACTTTTGTTCCTGCTGTTACAGGGAAGAACTGAGGAGACGGGAACGTGAACCGGGTGGGGAGCTACTGGTGCACAGGTTCTGAATGGTTGGCACCTTGGAGGGCAAGGGGGCTAAACAAAGAAGGTTAAGCTCAACTAATTGGCTCATCAAGACCCAGCCCCCATGTTGACGGGGCAAATGCAGTAATGTTTATGGGAGCCTGGCTGGAAACTTTTAGGTGTGTGTGCGCTGGAGTGCTGCCAGGCTGGCAAGAGCAGGTCAGGGCTGAACAGCACCTCAAGGGCTGTACTATTCCTTTGCAGAGGTTGACTGGATGGGACTAAGGAGGTAGGGGGGGAGCAGGGAGATGGTAATTCTGTCTTACAACCCCTTGGGTCCTGTCTGGAAGCTAAGGGAAAGTAGTAAGGAAAGATTTGTTGTGTGTAGGGGGAGGTGGGCAGAAATTGGGAGGAGGAACAGGCAAAGGAGGTTCTCAGTCAATAAAAGAAAAAAATAGACCGAAGTCTTCTAGGTTAGGGAGAGGGAAAAAGCACATGGTGATGGAATTGGGAATGTGGAGGGAAACTTGGAAATTGGACAAATTTGCTATTGATTTAAATAGAAATTAGGGTTGTATAAATTATTCCTCTTGAGGGATCTGAAAAGACAGTCAGAAATGTGTGCTTATGGGTGCTTGTTAAGAGGGGGGTAGCTTAAATCACAGTTTATTGAGATGGCAAAGGGAGGAACTTGAAAGGGGAATCCTTTTCCTCTTAAGTTTTATTTTCTGCTAAACAGGTACCTGTCATCAGTTCTAGTTTAAGAGAAGATTGGCCCCTATCTTTTCCTCATCCTTTTTGAAGGCTGAACTCAGCTAAGAAGGTTGTGAATTTTTTATAAAAGACTTTAATTTTATTAAAAAAATAAGTTCCCTCTCAGGAAGGGAAGAGAGTGATGAGAAGAGCAGGTGTGTATGTGTGTGTGTGTGAGACTTTCTCCTGGACTGGTGCAGAAGTAATCTATTTTTTAACTACTTAGCAATAACCATATATTGGACTTGGAGTGCACCTTAGGGAAGGCTGAGGGAAGGACAGATGTTTACCCAGACTGTTTCAAACAAAACCAAAAACCTAAATAGAGCACTACCATCCTCTGTAGTAACTGGCTGCTGCATTTCTGTAGAAAGCAACTTATTTTATTGACTAATTTTTTTTAAGGAAAACAACAAAAAGACCCCCAAAGCAAAAACATTTTAAAAAGTAATTTTTTTTTTCCTACTTAAGTGATTCTTTCTCTTTTCTCTCTACTTTTGGAGAATGAATTTAACATCCTGGCTTCTTTTGTTAAGCCATAGCTGACCGTAATCTGTGGTTAGTTTATTAAAATACATAGTAACAAAAAATACTTTGTAAGAAAAGATATTTTTGATATTAGGACTGATGTTGAAATATGGGATGGGGGTTAGGGACAATTTATTAAAAGATAGTTAGAGAAATATATTTTAGTGAGCTGTAACCACAGATCACAGATTACTCCCAATTAGCTGATCTGTCTTTGGATTTCTCCCTTTCCTTGGCCCAACTCTGTTCTTTAAGTGTGTGTGGAGGGGGGGAGACTGTGGACACAGCAGGGGGCTCCTTTGCATTTTGCACAAAGCACAAGTCTGGACAGCTTATGCTCTGGCCAGAGCCATTTCTAAGAGCTTTAAACTGGAATACCTATTGTGGCCCGATTTTCCTTTTTCTCTTATGTTTTTTGGCTGGGAAAATAAATCAGCTATGCAATTGTATGCATTCCTGGGTGCATATGAAGAAGGGGAATAAGTGTACTTAAGTGTCCAGAGTATTATAATAGGGAGCTATTTTTCTGTATTTAGATTTCTCTTTTGAGTTACTCATAATCCATCCCATCGAATGTAATCCACATTTGATCTAAGGCAAACATGGGCTGGGAGTATGTGTGTATGTGTTGGGGGTGGGGTGGCTCGTTTGCAAATGTTCCTTTTACCCACCCTGGAAAGCTTTCATCCCATTCCTTCTCTGGAGTAAAGGCAGCCAAGACTGGCCTCCTCATTGGAACTGCTCATAGTTTAGAAAGATTCCTTCTCAAAAGTCACTTTCCAAATCTGCTAGTCTGTTGATTCAGCCACTTCCTATTGCTATTCTTAGGCTTTTATTTGAAAATAGATTGCTTTCCATCAAAGAAGTAACAATGTTCCAGTGGAGGGAGGTTTGTAAGGCTGGGCAGGGTTGGAATGCAGTAGGAGAGGCACTCCCCTCAGGTGCAAAATTTAAGGGGTACCAAAAAACTGAGTAATCGAGATACTTTTTACTGTGATATTTTGCAAAATTAATGTGAAAAATTCATGTTGAACAAAATAGCAGAATATTAAAGACAGGATCTTGACAGGACCTTCATTAGGATGAGGTAAGTGAAGCTAAATTGAGCTTTGGTTGGGATGGATCCTGTCTAATTTTTGATACTGTCCATCATGGATTTTTATATTTTGATTTTTAAAAACACATTGCATTAAAATAATATTTATCTTCGTTACTGGGTTTTTGGCACCCCTTAAATTTTGTGCCCAAGATGAGTGCCTTGCTCACCTCACCCTAGTGATGTCCTCATTTCTGGGGGTTGAACAATATCCATGACAGCATTACTTTGTGACACCTTCACCCCGCACCATACACCAAACAACAGGTGGCTCAACCACCTTGAATTTCCAAAGTTCCTCAAACTCTCCCTGAAGCCTCTCTGTCATAGGATACTGGCCTAGACCAGTAGGAATGGAAACAGACCAGGGATTTTCCCAGAAACTAAAACCAGAAAAGTTTTGTTTCTCCACTGGACTGCCGTTTTTGGATTTGATCATTAGATTTCTAGTTAATACTTTTGTTTTTTAAAAACCAAGGACAAATGAACAAAACCAGAAGGCTTGTGTTATGTTTGTTTTTGTTTTTATTTATAAATTAGCCAATCCCAATTCTTTCTGCCTTCTTTTCAAAGAAAAAGATGGAAATTTTGATGGGTCATCTAGGGTTTAAAATGGCAAAATAGGGCTTTAGGCTCTATGGCTTTTTATTAAATTATTTTTTATTTGAGAAGGTAACTTTATTGAGGCATTGAAAAACTTCTCCATTCTAAAGATGATGGACCCTGAGATGATGTATATTTTTTTATACTGGACAGTGAAGTGTCTTTTGCTTTATTCTTTGGGGGAGGGATTGGATAGGATGGGAGGTGATGGCATAACATAATGTCTGGGAAATGACACACTCATACTGGCTGTAGTATTTTAGGAAGATGGTGGGGGTGGAAGAGGCAAGCCTGTGCAGTTACTGTGCTGACAAGAAGGAAAGAAGGGGTACATAGTGTGCACTCAAAATGAGCAGACATTCCCTGGTGAGTGAGGGGGATGGAAGATGCTGTCATCCTAGATGAGGGATAAAGTCATCTCTCAGGCTTGAATTTAAGTGCACTTAGTTCCTTTAATCCAAGGCATCTGTGGTACCTACTGAAGCTTTTTAATGAAAGGGGGAGACTTTCAGGGTTCTTATTTTTCCCCTTTTGGTTTAAGACAGTACTACACTCCTGCTGTGTTCTCTACCCCCATCTCCAATGGAACAAGTATGCTAAGGATTGGTCTCTGAATCTCTTCCTTAACCTGTGCTGGTTTTATCGAAAGTTATAAGATTTAACCAAAAGATTTTTCCCCATACTGGTTTTTATCAAATAAAAATATTATATAAAAAAGTTTTTTTAAAGATTCAGTCTCTTTAAGGATGGGGATGGTGTTAAACTCAGTGCTGTAGGGCTGTGGAAGGGAAGTACCTTCCCTCTCCTATTGGCTCAGTTTCTTCTCAAGCAAAACTAAAGCCCACAGACAATAAAAAATTAGAAGCAAGGCAGCGCCTGTGGTTCAGTGAGTGGGGCCCGAGCCCTGGCCCTGGCTGAACTGCAGCAAAAAAATAGCCTAGTGTTGTGGTGGGCTCCTGTAGTCCCAGCTACTCCAGAGGCTGAGGCAAGAGAATCACCTAAGCCCAGGAGTTGGTGAAGGGGGATAAAGTGAGACTCTGTCTCAAAAAAAAAAAAAAAAATTTAGCGGCAACTTTGTATTGTGTGTTTGGGAGGTGACACTGAGCCCATAGGGAGGGAGCTGGCTGTGAATGAGTTCTAGGAAGCAGGCTCTTGCCATTTATGCTCCTTTTAGTCATCCGTCCAAGGTTCTAGTTGTTCTTCCTCAATAAAGGAGCATTTCAGAGATGATGGTCTCTGTGTTACTCAGTCATCCCAGAGCTGAGTTCTCTTTCTCCAAGGAGTTAGTGCTGCACTAAGAAGACAGAATTAGCCCCTTCCTAGCCTAGAATCACCTGCACCCCAGATTTTTCTAATTTCCTTTTTTCCTCTAGGCCTTTCAACTGCAGACTCAGATGAGTCACACAGGCACTCTGTCCCTTCCACTTTGCAGATTCTCAGTCTGCAAATTACAGGGTGTTTTGTCCCCTATACTTAGTGTGATTAACAAAATATTTATTACGGTTCCCCATGCAGACTTGTTCTGAACCACCTCCTTTACATACGGGGCAGTACAAAAGAGCAACAGAAGCTGCCTGGCAGTAGCTAAGAGGACTGGGGATGGGAAGGACCTTGGCCTCTTTTTGTGCTTATAACTGGATCTGTGACTCATCTTATGAGTCACTCAGCCCCACCTTCCTCCTCCAGCTACCGCTCCTAGCAGCCTTTACCCCTGGCACAAACCTGCAGCCAGACCAGGATTCTGAAAATGGAAAAATCTAATACAGCCCCATGCCCCTCCACCGTTCCCTTCATCCACTGCTATTGGATGTGTGCTGGGGTGGTGCAGTCTTTCTGTCACTTAGCCTACGTCCCCTTCGCATTCCTGGTGAGGTGCTGATCCAAATCACTCCCTCTGATTTCCACCCCATTCCCCTGATACTTTTCCTGTTTTACTACTCTACTGTTTCTGTACCTCAAAGGGTCAAAGAAAAGAATGAGGCTCTTGAATGAAGGGTTGTGAGGACAAAGTGGATAATGGGATTTTAAAATTGTGGTGTATACCTCCTCTTATACTCTTATTTTCTTACTACACACTTTGGGAAGTATTTTCTTCCCCCAAGAAGTGGAGGCCCATGTAATGCCTGGGGGTGAAGTGAGGTGTGTTCGACAGCCCCTAGGACTTAAAGAATCAGGCTTCTGGACCAACTTCCTAGCAGATGTACACCTCTTTGTTCCAGACCAATTTCCTGTCTCACAACATCTTCACTATTTCCACAGGGGCAGCCAAGACAGGGAACTTTTATTTTTTTTTTTTTTAGAGTCAGAGTCTCACTTTGTCACCCTTGGTAGAGTGCTGTAGTGTCACAGCTCACAGCAACCTCCAGCTCTTGGGCTTAGGTGCTTCTCTTGTCTCAGCCTCCTGAGTAGCTGGGACTACAGGCGCCTGCCACAACACCCAGCTATTTTTTTGTTGCAGTTTGGCCGGGGTCAGGTTTGAACCCGCCACCCTCCTTATATGGGGCTGGTGCCCTACCCACTGAGCCACAGGCGCTGCCTGAGACAGAGAACTTTTAAAGTCAGAAGGGTGTGTGCACTGGGGAGAGGGGAGAGTTGAATGTTACTTTGGGAAACTGGGCCTCGCAACCCAATGATTGCTGCCTCTGTAGACTCAGAAACAATAAAACAGCAGCTCATTAATTCTTATTTTGTATTTTATTTCATGTTGAAATAAATATTTTTACATTGCTGCCCCAAGTCACCCTTGGCTGCAGCTCCTTCACTACCTTCCTAGTGGCCCCACACCCCCACATTTGCTTCTTGGGTTGCAGGGAGGAGGGAAGGGAGATGCAACTGCTGAACTGAAGAGAGGTTTCCTGCCCTCAGCTTTAAGAGTCCTGAACATGAATCATTCATTTGGAGATCTGGTGTCTGGGATGGAGGGTGGAGTCCTATTCCTCCACTTGATTGGCTGAGGGGTGGGTCTGTGTGATGGGCAGATCTTTTCCTTCCACCTCCTCCCCAAGACCTTGCACACCAACATACCTGGTGCTGGGCATTTTGGGCACATTTCAATTTCTCTCCATACTTCTCACTGCACTCCACGTGAGGTATGTGTCATTCTTTCTGGAGAAAGATAAACAAAAACACTTAAACCAGCACCTCTCCCAAATTCTTGGGTCTCCCCTACAAAAATCCCCCCAGATCCAATTTTCATCTACTTCCCCTTCTCAACTATTTTTCTTAGGTTTGTGGGGGAGGCAGTAAGGAGATTTGAACTACTTTTACATATGCTTCTCCCCCACTTACTCCCCCTTTGAGAAGACCAAAAAAAAAAATCAAAAACAAAACAAAATATAAAAACAGCTTCCCAGGGAAATCACAGAGACTCCAGAGAGGTAGCCCAAATCATTCCAGTTTGAAAATCTATTACTGTTCCCTTCAAACAGCCTCTATGCTCACGAACAGGAAGAGAATAGGACCTGGGCTTGGAGTAAAGAAGGGAGTCTGGGTGTTTTTCTCCCCGTCCCCCATTTCCCCTCATCTTTCGCAGGCTCCTCCATTTTGCAAAATTGTGTGTATTCTCCTTTAAGGGGCTGGGCATCCCTCTTCCTTCCAGAGTCCTGAAGTTTCCGAGGAGCCTACTCAGGCTGGCCTGGACACACCTTTTCCCAAACCCCCAAATTGTGCTCCCTGCACCTCAGATGCTGCTTTTCCTCGTGTCCATCCCTCTGCCCTTTTCCCTAAGATCTCTCTTCTCAACTGCAAGGGTCAGCTTCTCCCTGAGGAAGCTGAGCATCCTCGAACTTTCCCACCTTTAACTGCTCTGTCCCCGGATGGAGCCAGAGAAATGTGGTGGGGGGGCCGGGGCCAGAGTTTCAACATTACCCCCCAGAAGGAGGAACCAGAGATGGGGGTAAGGAGAAGAAATGTGGGGGGTTAGCAAGAGGGTGAGAATAGGGCAAGGTGGAGACAAAAGAGGGGGAAGCAAGGGACCTAGAGGAGGAGGGTGCGCCTGTCATATCACCTTCCTTCGATGAGGCTCTCTCTGGGTGCCTTCTTCATGTCTCAAGTTCATCGTCTCATTATCCATTAACCAGCCCCTCCCTTTAACGTCTGCCAGCCTTGGACCGGTCCTCCGCTCCCCACAGTCACTGATCTCAGTTTCCCCTGAGAGTCTCGGGTGTAGGTCTCCCAAAGTGGCTGCTGGGGTAATCTCAGACCTCAGGGTCGGGGAGGCCTGGGGATTAACCCTACACCCTTCTCAGCTCTCCAGACCAAAGACTGTCCAGAGAAGCAGGATGCCAGAGCTCAGAAGTGGTCAGCTCAGCAGTTCCTTGGCCTCCGGATGCCTTCCAGGTAGGTAATAATACTTTCAATACTTCTGATCTCCAAAGGCTCCTCGAAATTTCATCCTATACCAACCTCATTTCATGCCCGCACCAAAGATACCTCTGTATTCCTTCCTCTCCTGGCCCACAGCTTCTGCCTGAGGCTTGCTCTCTCTTCTATCTGGTGCTTGCTGCCAGTTTGGACTTGATAGTCCCTCTGTTTTCTTACCCTTTTGCCCCTTTTCTCATTTACTTATTCAATAAATACTTGAGTGACTATTATGTGCCTGTTCTGGCTACGGAAGTAAAAAAAAAAAAAAAAGAAAAACAAATTCTCTTTCCTCATAGGCTCACATTCTAGTGAGATTAGGGGAGGCTCTCTTCTCACTTCAGATGCCCCTGTATCAGAGGAGCGGGCATACTCAAGTGGGGACAACATGGGGAAGCCATAACCTGGCTTCCCTTCTTCCCCTTTAGGGGAACAGATCCTTGCCTGGGCTCCAGGAGTGAGGAAGGGTCTGGAACCTGAATTGTCTGGAACTCTGATCTGTACCAACTTTAGGGTCATCTTCCAGCCCCATGGATGGCAGCGGCACCAGGTAAGGTGGTTAGAGTAAGAGAAAGGATGGCTTTCAGTGGGGAATGGGCAGGGGAGTTGAGAAGGCTTTAGACAAACATGGGTTACGGGCAGTCTTTTGACTATACCAGCAATGGTCAGTGGGAACTATCTCTAGGGGGGTTATTCCCTTGAAGAGCTTACGGGAAAAAAAAAGCAGGGAAATGAGTGTTATTTCAGATGTCTGTAGCATCAGTCATGTGCTTCCTCTAGGACACTCCCCTGAGCAGTGAATATGATTTTGCCCTGATCAACATTGGGCGGTTAGAAGCTGGTAAGTGTGGGGAGTTTGGTGAAGGAGCTCACTGGGGGGGGGGGGGTTGTTGAAACCCCTCCTCATCCTTCCTCTATTCTCAGAAAACACTACGGAATGGTTGGACTAGAAGAGTTCCTTCTAGAGGGACCCTGGTCCATGTTACACTGCTCTTTACCTCTTGACTTCAGTGAGTGGCTTGTCCCGAGTCCAGCTCCTCCGCCCAGGGTCCCTACTCAAATTTATCCCTGAGGAGATTCTGATTCATGGCCGAGACTTTCGACTTCTTAGAGTTGGTTTTGAGGCTGGAGGACTAGAGCCCCAGGCTTTCCAGGTAAGAGGCCCCTAACCTAGAATTTTCCTCTCCTTAGAACATCAGGATCCTTTCCCTGCATCTTTCAGTCCTCCCCTACCCCCAGCATCCCTCTTTTCATTCTCCCTGCTTCTCTCCTCAAGGAGAGGCTGAAGAGCAGAGATGAATAATAGTGGAATGAGAATAAAGGCCCTAAATTCCAGCCAGACTCTGCCAATTACCAGCAGTGTGTCCCCTGGTGATTCTTCTGTGAAAAATGAGGAGGTTTGAATGATGTAACTTCTAAGATTCCTCCCAGAATTAACATTCTATGATTCCATGGCTCTAGACTAGTTCTCCGGACCCCACTCCCCGTGACCCATGGAAGCTCCTTTGAATGATGTAACTTCTAAGATTCCTCCCAGAATTAACATTCTATGATTCCATGGTTCTAGAATAGTTCTCCTGACCCCACTCCCCATGACCCATGGAAGCTCCTTTCTTGGTGACAGAGACAGTAGAGCAAAACATGGGCTCATTTCCTTCTTTTCACTTAAGCAGTCTGAGCCTGTGGATGGCTCAGTCCTTTCCTGCACAGGTGACCCTGCAGTCCTTTCCTGCACAGGTGACCGTGGCCATTGTCCAAGCCAGAGCTCAGAGCAGTCAGGCCCAACAGTATGTGGGGATAACCTTGAGCAAGGCTGGTGAGTAAGGGTGCTTTACTTAAGGACAGGGTAAGGAGTCTGAAAAAACAACGGCTGGCTGAGGACAAAACAGCTGAGAAGCTGTCTCTGATTCCTTTTCTTCCTCCTCTGTGCCTCACTTCTGCTCCAGGCCAGGGTTCTGGCTCCAGAAAACCACCTATTCCTCTTTTGGAGACATCAGAAGATTGGGAAACTGAGCGGAAGAAGCAGGGAGCCAGAGGCTGGAGGGTCAGCACTGTCAATGAGAGGTTTGACGTCGCCACCAGGTGATCCCCTGTGCACCTCAACACCTGCTGCCCTCCCAATATTCCCACGTCTCCCTGATCCTAAAAAGCTAGGAATAAACTTCAGCCTCCTAGGACACCCACAAAGCTATCCCTCTTACGTCTTGGATCTCTAAACCTGGATTCTCTTGGAATGGTTCCTCCCAAGCAGATTCCTAGTAATGATGGTTTTATGTTACAATGAAATCTCTGAGCCAAGCTGTGACATCACTCTCAATTTCACAGCCTTCCTCGTTACTTCTGGGTCCCTAACCGGATCCTGGACAGTGAGGTCAGGAGAGCATTTGGCCACTTCCATCAGGGCCGTGGACCGGTCAGTATAAGGGCCAGTGTAATGGCTGGGGATTAGAGGGTCATGGGAGGTCAGGGACAATGCTGAAGGATTGTCCCTGTGGGCTCAGTGTGGGGGCAAGAATAGCTGGGGGCTAGGAGTTTGTCTCACAACCACCCTCACTCATCTGCAGCGCCTGTCGTGGCATCACCCTGGGGGCAGTGATCTTCTCCGCTGTGGAGGCTTCTGTACAGCCAGTGACCCTAACAAGGAAGATATCAGGTGAGGGGAAGTTTGATGAGAGGAAGTAAGGATTATGTTTTTAGGACAGATACCTTCTCTTATTTCTTGACCCCTTTCCTCCAGGGCAGTGGAGGCAATGCTCCAGGCGGGACACACAGACGTCATCCTGGTGGGCACTACAGATGAGCTGCCTGCTCTTGCTGATGTCCAGCTTGCCCACTTGAGGCTTAGGGCCCTCTGTGTGCCTGGTGAGACTAATCTTTGACCGCTTGCCCTCACTCCTGTCTGCTTACCCTAACCTGTTTGCATTTTTGCTTATTACAGGTGAGTAACCCGTTAGCCCAATGAGCATTAGTTCTCTCCTCTACTCCCATTTCCCACTGACTCACTGATTTCCTGTCTTTTTGACCCCAACTTATTCTTTTTAAAAGAGCTTTATTGAGATATAATATTCATACCATAAAATTTACCCTTCACCCATTTTAACTATATAATTCAATTAATTTTATTATAACATTAAATAACCATCACTGTGATTTAATTTTAGAAATGTCATTCCTATTTTCAACCCTAGGCAACCACTACTCAATTTACTCTTCTTTTTTTTTTTTTTTTGAGTCTCACTATGTTGCCCTCAGTAACAGTGCCGTGGCGTCACAGCTCACAGCAACCTCAAATTCTTAAGCTTAAGCAATTCTCTTGCCTCGGCTTCCCAAGTAGTTGGGACTATAGGCACCCACCACAATGCCCAGCTATATTTTTGTTGTAGTTGTTATTGTTGTTCTGGCAAACCTGGGCTGGAATCGAACCCACCAGCTCTGGTGTACGTGGCTGGCGCCCTAACCACTGAGCCACAGGCGCTGAGCCTACTCAACTTACTCTTAACACATCAGGCTACAGATTTTTTTTTTTTTTTTGAGACAGAGCCTCAAGCTGTCCCCTTGGGTAGAGTGCTGTGGCATCACAGCTCACAGCAACCTCCAACTCCTAGGCTCAAGCAAGTCTCCTGCCTCAGCGTCCCAAGTAGTTGGGACTACAGGCACCCACCCACCACAATGCCCAGCTATGTTTTTGGTTGCAGCTGTCATTGTTCTTTGGCGGGCCCGGGCTGGATTCAAACCCGCCACCTTAGATACGTGTATGTGGCTGGCACCTTAGCCACTTGAGCCACAGGTGCTGAGCCCAGGCTACAGATATTAATTAAACCAGAAATCTAAGTTTTCATAATCTCTCTGTCCTTCTGATCTCTTCATCCTTTATCAGAGTCATCTGTTGCTGAGGATAAATGGCTATCAGCTCTGGAAGGGACCCGGTGGTTGGACTATGTCAGGTATTCTCCCCTTCTTTTAGTCATCATTTATAATTCCACCTTACCCAGCCTTCTGTCAGTTTGGATTCCTAAATGGCCTTCCATTACTCTTCTCTGAAGAAGACTTATTTGCTGCTCATTAGGAGAGCAGGCAAGATTTTAGAGTCTTCCTCTATTCCATCCCATTACCCAAGACTCTGTTCCCCCAGGTTATTTTTCTTCTTCCCTCTTCCTCCCTACCCACCAGGTCTTGTCTTCGGAAAGCCAGTGACTTATCAGTATTAGTGACATCCAGAGTTCGCTCTGTAGTGCTTCAAGGTGAGTTCTTTGGGTCGGCCCACTCTGTTCCTTACTGCTTCCTATTATCCACCTAGATTCTATTCAGGGAGGGAAACCCATATGGCTGGCTTCTTCTCTCCTTTCTCTGGGAACTATCATCTTTCTCTGCCTTCCACTGCAGCCTGTGGTCTCCAACACTAGGGTCTTCTTAGCTCCTTTGTTTTCTTCTTCCATCAGTGGATGGGGACTGGGGTTGGGATGGGAAAGGCAATGAGGAAGCTGGTTTGAGAATTGTGATTCTGGGTATTTCTAAACAGGTGGAGTGCTGGGTGTAGTGGCTCACGCCTGTAATCCTGGAAAGCCAAGGCGTTGGATAGCTTGAGCTTATGGGTTCAAGATGAGCCTAAGCAAAAAGCAAGACCCCTGTCTCTACTAAAAATAGAAAAACTGGGCTCGGCGCCTATAGCTCAACCGGCTAAGGCGCCAGCCACGTACACCTAAGGTGGCGGGTTC
>NW_003852569.1:3249838-3282169 GCF_000181295.1 Otolemur garnettii
CCACACCTATGGTTCATCTTATAAGGGTACTTGTGACTCTACCCAGGGGGACAGCTTGAGGCTAAGTCTCAAAAAAAAAAAAAAAAAAAAATAGAAAAACTGAGGCAAGAGGATTGCTTGAGCCCAAGAGTTGTAGTTGTAGTTTCTAGTCACTAATGCAATCATAGCTTCTATGTGAGATATGATGCCACAGCACTCTACCCAGGGCAACAGCTTAAGACTCTGTCTCAAAAAATAAAAAATAAAAAAATAAACAGGTGAAGTCTATGAAATGAGTTATTTAAGGTCTTTGTTTTCTCTTCACTTCTATGTGCTCTCTCAATCCTACCTACCCCAAACTTTCCCCCGCTGTGCCTCTCACTCCTCTTGGCCATCTTTCCTCTTCTCATTCTCTCTTGCCCTAGTTTCTTGGACCCCCCTCTTCCTTGTCCCCTCTTCCTCTTTATCACCCAGAGCGCAGTGATCGTGATCTCAATGGCCTCCTCTCTTCACTCGTCCAGCTGCTTGCAGCTCCTGAAGCCCGAACACTGTTTGGCTTCCAATCACTAGTTCAGCGAGAGTGGGTGGCAGCTGGACACCCCTTCCTGACCCGACTGGGGGGAACTGGGGCCAGTGAAGAGGTGAGAACAATTTGTGAGGGTGTGGAGGGAATTATTACTAAAAAGTAAGGGAATGAGAAAATTATATAGTACAAGCCATTGAAGGTGAATCAGAAGTGTTCTGAGGTTAGGGTGAGCTTGAAGACCCAGGTGAGTGAGGCCCACAAACTCTGTACCGACTACTTTTGGTTCAGGTTTTCATTCCCTGACCTCGTTAGTGCCCCCTATTCTCTGTGACTGCCACCTCCATCATTTTGTCATCCTCTCTTTTTAGGTCCCCACAATCCTTTCTAACCTCTTAATTTCTCTCTTCTCAGGCCCCAGTGTTTCTCCTCTTCCTTGATTGTGTCTGGCAGCTCCTCCAGCAGTATCCAGCTGAGTTTGAATTCTCTGAGTTTTTCCTTCTTGCTCTTCATGACAGTGTCAGGGTTCCTGACACCCTCACTTTCCTGAGAAATACTCCCTGGGAGCGTGGAAAGCAGAGTGGACAGGTCAGTGCCTTGTATTTTTTTTTTTTTTTTTTTTAATTGAGACAGAGTCTCTGTTGCCCCAGGCTAGAGTACCACGGTATCAGCCTAGCTAGCTCACAGCATGCTCAAACTCATGGGTTAAGTGATCCTCCTGCCTCAGCCTCTTAAGTAGCTGGGAATACAGGTGTGTGTACCCCAATGATTTTTTCTAGTTTTGGAAGAGACAGGGTTTCACTCTTGCTCAGGCTTGACTCCTGGGATCAGGCTCAAGGGATCCTCCTGCCTTGGCCTCCTGGAGTGCTAGGTTTACAAGCCATGAGCTGTCAGACCTGGCCTGTGACTTTTATTTTTGACTTGTCTTTTTTTTTTTTGTCCCACTGATAAGTACTCTGTAAAGTTTAACTTGTTTTACTTTTTTATTATTTATTTATTTAGACAGAGTCTCACTTTATCACCCTTGGTAGAGTGCTGTAGAGTCACAGCTTACAGCAAACTCCAGTTCTTAGGCTTAGGTGATTCTCTTGCCTCAGCCTCCCAAGTAGCTGGGACTATAGATGCCCACCACAATGCCTGGCTATTTTTTTGTTGCAGTTTGGCCAGGGCCAGGTTTGAACCTGCCACCCTCGGTATATAGGGCTGGTGCCCTACTCACTGAGCCACAGGTGCCACCCTAACTTGTTTTATAAGGGAGGACTGTGGGTGGGAAGGAGGAATTGATGTTCACTCTCAGGACAAGACTTTTCCCCTATACCTGATTTCTAGAATAAGAAGTAACAGTTTCTTAATTTGTCTTTAGATTTGGGAGATTTTTTTTGTGTGTATGTGTATAATCCTCCTTTTTCTTGCTTCCTCTGTCCAGTGTAACTCCTATACAGAAGTCTATACACCTGGGTACTCCCAGCCTCCAGGAGGGAACTCTGTTAACCTACAGCTGTCTGTCTGGGACTGGGATTTACGCTATAGCAATGAACAGATACTACAGTTCCATAATCCTGGCTATGACCCGGAGCACTGCCCAGAATCCTGGCTCCCTAGACAACAGGTGACGTGCCTAAAAGTCATAAATCCCCTTTCTTTCTATGCTGTTAGATGAGGTGTAGAAAAACACCATGTCTGAGTACCTCAGGGGAGCTGCCCCTCTCCTACTCTGCATCTGTACTTAGAATCTGCATTGTCCCTAGGAAGACAGAAGTCCTACATTAGGATAGAGGGCATCCTTTGAATCATCCTTAAGTCTGTTTACTCACCTTCCCGCCTCATGCACACATTTTACATTGCCCTAAAATCAGCTTTAAACAGTCCTGAGGCCTACTCGAAGCCTAGTAAGGAGAGTTGATTTCTGAAGGGGAGGCCTGTAGTTTCTAGTCACTAATGGAATGAGTGGGTGGCAGATGGACATTCCTTCCTGACTCAGATTGGGGAAACTCGGGTTATCTGTTTTCCCAATTGCCGTTGATTTCCTCTCCCCTTTAGCCAAGCTTCATGACTCCTGGACCCCCCAGTTCTATGTGGCTCTTCTCTAGAGGGGCCCTGACCCCTCTAAATCAGCTCTGTCCTTGGCGGGACAGTTCTTCCCTGCTGGCGGTATCTTCTCGTTGGCTCCCTCGGCCTGCTATCTCTTCTGAAAGCCTGGCTGACCAGGAGTGGGGGCTCCCCTCACATTGGGGAGCTTGTCCTTTACCTCCGGGGCTGCTGCTGCCTGGATATCTGGGACCCCAGATCAAGCTCTGGAGACGCTGCTACCTGAGGGGAAAGCCTGAGGTCCAGGTAAGAAAAGAAAACAGGAGTTGGGAGTGGGACAAGGGGCTTGATCGTTCAACCAGATGAACAGGAGCTGGGAAGACAAGTGGTTGGGGATATTGAAAGTGAAGTACAATCAATCCTCTTGGTACCAAACTGGGTATGTTTGGGAATGTAGGAGGTGGGGGAACTGTTTGTGGCTTAGATTAAGTGGAATTTAGGGCCTGGTTAGAAAGTGAAAAGAAATAAAGATACCAGAAATAGTGGATGTCTTAGAAGCAGAGGGTTAGAGCTACAATAATATTCCTCTGTAATCCCTCTTTGGCTCTTCCCCAGATTGGCCTCTCAGCTCCCACAATCTCTGGCCTCCAGGATGAACTATTCCACCTTCAGGAACTATTAAGGAAATGGACACCAAGAGTATCTCCTGAGGATCACTCCAAGAAAAGAGATCCAAACACCATTTTCTCCTAATCCCACTGAAACTGCAGGCATTCTCAAAGGCAGGGCCAAGGGGGATGTGAGACAAGGGAGGGCTCTGCCTAATCCTTCAATTTTTCATATCTGGCCTTGCTGCCTCAGCTTTCACACTCCAGTCCACGAACAGACTCTACTAGTAGACTACAGTTTCCATTGCAGATGGTGGTGCTAATGTTCTCTAACTCTTGTACTGTCTTGTTGGTTCCTGAGATACTTTTATTCTCTGTGATTTGAAGAATTGAGAAAAATGATCCAGAGATGACTGCCTTTTTTATGGTCAATTCCATCTCTTATGGATAACCAGCTGTTTAAATTATGAGATCAGAGGTGCTGTTTATCAGTCCTAACAAGTTGACCTACTCATTCTCACCCCCTTATGCAGCTTTGCTAATTCCAGTTTCTATGGGAATGGAATGAATATGAGAGACACCCTATGTCTGTCAACTGTGTATTTTTGTAGTGGAATTGCTATTTAAGGAGTTCATTAAAGCACAGTATTTATACATACTGCTGGCGTTTTGAATAAAGGATCCTAGGTAGCAAAGAGTGGTGGGAAGTAGGTGAAGTCACCCACGAAATTATTGCTAAGGAAATAAGGGAACTGGGTCAGGTGAGGCTCTGCAGAAACCATGCAATTTGGGAAGAGGGTTCGCTTTATCTCCCATTTAGAGGCAGATAGGGCAAGAGCATATCATGATATGGTGGTGGGAGCCCGAGTGCCTTCTGAAGGTCTAGACTGAGGCCTTGGAACTTCAATCCCAGTCACCCCCATCTTGGAGCCTCAGATTCCCTGAAATCCCCTACCCCCTTCACCGCACCAGCACCCCCTACCATGCAATCGGGACCATGGGAGCTGAGACGTCACTCTAGCTCAGACATTCCGCAAACTGCTCTCCTGAGGGAAAACGAAATACCTCGAGCCCAAACAGGGCTGTGAGGCCAAATCTGCACCAAGATCGCAGGTGGCTTACAGGGCTGCCTCCGTATCCGAATCCAGGGGTTGGGGAATTCATCAGCGCATCCGTCCCTGGGTAAGAAAAGGATCATCTGGCCACAAAATAGTTTTCAAGTAAAACTTTATTCTTTTAACTTTCGAATTTACGTTTTTTGGAGCGTGTGATTCTTCCGCGTCTACTACTGCCTTAAGTGAGGCCGGGCGTTTCGGTTTCGCTCTCCTCAACTATGACCACTAGCAGCTACACCTCAATTCAGGACCAGCTCCGCCGCACCAAGCCTCACGGCCGCCTAAGATGGCCGCAGCCGCTTCCGGCGCCCCCCCCCCGCCCGCCCCGGCTCCGCCTGCTGCTCGCCGCTGCCTTCGCTCCGGAAGTGGAAGTGGTGACTGAGGTCAGAGGGCGGAGTCGCTGCTTGGAGACGGCGGGAGCTCTTTCGCCATGGCTGCCGGGCCCATCTCCGAGCGGAACCA
This sequence comes from Otolemur garnettii, assembly GCF_000181295.1. Taxonomy (NCBI): domain Eukaryota; kingdom Metazoa; phylum Chordata; class Mammalia; order Primates; family Galagidae; genus Otolemur; species Otolemur garnettii. Next base: position 3,254,554 of record NW_003852569.1, read on the forward strand.
GGGTAATTGAAAGGGACGAATCTGGAAAGGACCCAAGGGGGATAGGCTGCCCCGACTAGGGCCAGCAATGTCTTGTCAGGGTGGAGATTGGACCCATCTTCCCGAAGGCCTCACCGTGCCTGCTGGGGTCGGGGTGGGTGGCCTGGTGGAGGCTGGGGCCTGTGGGTGTGATGCTTAAGGTCCAATCCTCTGCTGCTTTTCTTTCTTTGTCTTTCTTTTGAGACAGAGTCTCACTTGTCGCCTTCGGTAGAGTGTCCTGGCGTCATAACTCACAGCAACCTCAAACTCTTGGGCTCAAACGATTCCTATTTTCCATTTTTGCTCCGATCCTCAACCCTAATTCTTCTTCCCGGATTCCATCTTCGTGTTTCCATCACCTCCTTTCCTGTCATACTTAATCTTTGCTTTCACCTCCTCCCAGATGCCACCGTGTACGTGGGGGGTCTGGATGAGAAGGTTAGTGAACCACTGCTGTGGGAACTGTTTCTCCAGGCAGGACCAGTAGTCAACACCCACATGCCAAAGGATAGAGTAACAGGCCAGCACCAAGGTGAGTACATAGCAAAAGGTGCATTTATATATTGAGGGGACAAACTACTCCTGCATGGTCTCGGTAGTATTTACAATTATTTTGGAATAAGCAACTTAAAGGTTTCTTTTACTTAAGCTTCGGTTCACAGTTTGTTTCTGGAACCATTCTCAGTTGAAGTGAGGTTATTTCTTTCTTGTTCTTTATGATTAGTGGGTGAGCTGAATCCTATTTTGAATCTCTTAACTTAAGTTGTTAATCTCCCTCCTGCACTTCCCCAGGATATGGTTTTGTGGAATTCTTGAGTGAGGAGGATGCTGACTATGCCATTAAGATCATGAACATGATCAAACTCTATGGGAAACCAATACGTGTGAACAAGGCATCCGCTCACAACAAAAACCTGGATGTAGGGGCCAACATTTTCATTGGGAACCTGGACCCAGAGATTGATGAGAAGCTGCTTTATGATACTTTCAGCGCCTTTGGAGTCATCTTACAAACCCCCAAGATTATGCGGGACCCTGACACAGGCAACTCCAAAGGTTATGCTTTTATTAATTTTGCTTCGTTTGATGCTTCGGATGCAGCAATTGAGGCTATGAATGGGCAGTACCTTTGTAACCGCCCTATCACTGTGTCTTATGCCTTCAAGAAGGACTCTAAGGGAGAGCGCCATGGCTCAGCAGCTGAACGGCTTCTGGCAGCTCAGAACCCACTCTCCCAGGCTGACCGCCCCCATCAGCTGTTTGCAGATGCACCTCCTCCACCTTCTGCTCCCAATCCTGTGGTATCATCACTGGGATCCGGGCTTCCACCACCAGGTAAAGCTTTTGGTTCAAAATCTGTTTGTATTGAGGTGAGAGCAGGAGGAGGAAGAAAAAAGCATCTGAAAGAGGAGGGCATTGAGTTAGAGGGTAATTGGAAAGGGATTGAGGAAGAATAGAGAAGGATAGAGAAGAAATTGTTGGGTTTTTTCAAGAGGTTGATTATCTAACATTGTTTTGATTTTGGAGTGCTGAGAGGAGGGAAAAAGAGCTCTTATTTTCACTACCATCAACTACTCTTCCTTCCATTTTCTGCATAGGCATGCCTCCTCCTGGCTCCTTCCCACCCCCAGTGCCACCTCCTGGAGCCCTCCCACCTGGGATACCCCCAGCCATGCCTCCGCCACCTATGCCTCCTGGGGCTGGAGGACATGGCCCCCCATCAGCAGGAACTCCAGGAGCAGGACATCCTGGTCATGGACACTCACATCCTCACCCATTTCCTCCAGGTGGGATGCCCCATCCAGGTAGGTTTTCTTTGTTGAGAAAGGGAGGGATGAGCTTGGTAGAGAGTCTCCATCACCATTCATTCTGCTTCCCTTTGTTCCTCAATAATAACAGTCTCACAGTTCTCCTTTCCTTCTTTTTTTTTTTTTTTAAGAGTCAGTCTTACTTTGTTACCCTCAGTAGAGTGCCTTGGCGTGACAGCTCACAACAAACTCCAGCTCTTAGACTAGGCGATTCTCTTGCCTCAGTCTCCGGAGTAGTTGAGTTTATAGGTGCCTGCCACCCTCAGTATATGGGGCTGGCGCCCTACTCACTGAGACATAGCACTGCCTCTTTCCTTCATTCTTTCATGAAAACAAACAGAAAAGGCTGGGTGTGGTGGCTCATGCCTATGATCCTAGCACTCTGGGAGGCTGAAGTGGGTGGATTGCTTGAGCTCATGAATTCGACACCAGCCTGAGCACAAAAGTGAGACCCCAACTCTACTAAAAATAGAAAAACTGAGGCAAGAGTATCACTTGCGCCCAAGTTGGAGGTTGCTGTGAGCTGTGACACCACGGGCACTCTACCCAGCTTGAGACCCTGTCTCAGAAAAAAAAAGAAAGAAAGAAAATACTTTATTCTGTTTATATTAACAACTATCACTCTTTCTCCATTTCTTACTTTTTCTAAAGAGTAGACTATACTTGCTATTTTTTGTTTCCTTTACTTTGATTCTCTCTTCTAACTCAGTCTCAAAGCAGTGACCTAATTGCTAAATCTTGGAGACACTTAGCAAAGCTTGTTTGAAATTCTAGTCTCAGGGCTGGGTGCAGTGGCTCACACCTGTAATCCTAGCACTCTGGGAGGCCGAAGTGGGTGGATTGCTTGATTTCACAAGTTGGGAGGCAGATGTGAGTGGATTGCTTGATCTCACCAGTTCAAAACCTGAGTAAGAGCAAGACCCCATCTCTAAAAAAATAACCAGGTGGTATGATGGGTGCCTGTAGTCCCAGCTACTTGGGAAGCTGAGGCAAGAGGATTGCTTGAGCCCAAGAGTTTTAGGTTGCTGTGAGCTGTGACACCAGGGCACTCTTATCCAGGGTGACAGAATGAGACAATGTCTCAAAAAAAAAAAAAAAGAAAAGAAAAGAAATTCTAGTCTCCTTTTGCTTTTGTTTTTCTGGATTCTCCACCGATCTCTCTGACTTCTTAATCTCAGCTACCAATTGGATTTTCTCTGCTGGTGCCCAGATTTTCTGCACATGTCTATAATTTTAGTTACATATACACTGATGTCTACTCCTTGATTAGTATCTCTAGTCTGTGGTTGTTAACATTCTAGATCCTTAATCTGGCTGCTTAATAGACAACTCAGTTTTTCTACTCTCCTTCAAATCTATTGTTCCTCTAATATTCTTTGTTTTCAGGTGCTTAATTCATGTATCTGAGAGCTATGTTTGACTATTCCCTGTCACCTTATTGTAAATACCAAATCTCATTTATTTGTTTATTTTAGAGAGAAGGTCTCATTCTGTCACCTAGGCTGGACTGCAGTGGCATTATCATAGCTCATAGCTCATTACAACCTCAAACTCCTCAGCTTTAGTGATCCTGCTGCCTCAGCCTTACAAATTATTGGAATTATAGGCATGAGCCACAGTGTTCAGCCCAAGTCTTAAATAGACTGGCATCTGCTCCCATCGCCGTGCCCAAGTTCAGGTTCTCATTCCCTTATTATTTCACATTTAATTTATTGTAGTCATCTCTTGTCACTTTTACTCTCGTTTTCTCTATCTTTGATCTACTTTCACACAGTAATTTTTGAGAAATACAGATGTTTTTACAGTTGTTCAGAATTCTTCTGTTGCTTCCTTCTATCTACATATTAAAACCCAAACTCATTACCATAACATTCAAAAGTTTTTAGGATTTTGCCCCTGCCCATCACTCCAAAAACTGCATGTTGCTCCTGGTTACTGGTATTTCTGGAACATACTGTGCTATTGGACAACACCTGTGGTTTGCTCATGCTAATCTTTTTGCCTGGGATGGTCTGTTCCCACTCTCTTGTTCTCCCAAAATATTCTTATTTATCCTTTAGAACAGTGGTTCTCAACCTTCCTAATGCCATGACCCTTTAATATAGTTCCTTATGTTGTGGTGACCCCCAACCATAAAATTATTTTTGTTGCTACTTCATAACTGTAATTTTGCTACTGTTATGAATCATAATGTAAATATCTGATACGCAGGATGTATTTAGGCAACCGCTGTGAAAGGTTCGTTCCATCCCCAAAGGGGTCTTGACCTAAGGTTAAGAACTGCTGCTTTAGAATTAGATCCTTGCTCAGACACTGTGTCTGCTGCCTTCTCAAATCCTATCAACAGAGTAATGATTCCACTTGTTATATACTTTGGCATTATTACAATGCCTAAATTATGGAAGGAGCAAGTGATGAGAATGAGGAGTTGATCGCGTAGTTCATTGGTTTGTACTATTGAAATGGAGTCAAAGATGGGGCACATTTAAGTCAATTTTATTTTCTTTACCTTTCTCTTCCTGATGTTACTTCCTTGCTCATTTTGTTCTTCCTTTCTTCATATTCTTTACTGTCTGTTCTCTTATTTCCTTTCTCCTTGTGTCTGTTTTTACAATTTTCATAGGGATGTCTCAGATGCAACTGGCACACCATGGCCCTCATGGCTTAGGACACCCCCATGCGGGACCCCCAGGCTCTGGGGGACAGCCACCACCTCGACCACCACCTGGAATGCCTCATCCTGGACCTCCTCCAATGGGCATGCCCCCCCGAGGGCCTCCATTTGGGTCTCCCATGGGTGAGTAGGCTCTAGCCATCTCCCTCAGCCACATGTTGTATTTTTGGAATTTCCTTTGTCACATTCCTATCTTGTGTTTTATATTACATTTCTTCTCACTCTGTTCCAACATCAACCGTCTCTCAATATCACCATTTTCTATTTCTTACCTTTACTAACTTTTCTTTCTCTTTTTACAGGTCATCCAGGTCCTATGCCCCCACATGGTATGCGTGGACCTCCTCCACTGATGCCCCCTCATGGATACACTGGCCCTCCACGCCCCCCACCCTATGGCTACCAGAGGGGACCTCTCCCTCCACCCAGACCAACTCCCCGGCCTCCAGTTCCCCCTCGTGGCCCGCTCCGGGGCCCTCTCCCTCAGTAAATTTGCATTCTCCTTCCTCTTGTTATACCCTCCCAATATCTTTTCGAGTCCTTGGACCAGTCAGAGTTGCTGTACCTTCTTGGGGCTAAGGCACTAATCCCTTTCAACCCTGCCCCATTTAATGTAATTTTTTCCCACTGGAGGTATTCCCTTTTTTTGCAAATGCACAGACAAAATTAAAGTCCTTGTTTGTTCTTTGTGACATTTTCCTTTGCAAAGTAACTTTTCTCTTTTTCACTGAGATGTTAGGGCATTGTGAGAGGAATGGTAAAGTAAGAAAGAGGTTGTTTACTCCACATTTTACAGTCTTGTTTTGTAATGTGCTGGACTATGCTGTGTACTAGAGCAATTGTTTCCTTACACAGTGCTTCTGGTTTAGAAGGTGAGGACCCAGTATCTATGCCCAGGATTACTATTACTATATTTAATGAGAACAGAAGTAAATTGCTTGGAGATAGTCTGGCAAAAATTTGAAGTAACATGCACACAGCCATAGCTATTTATTGCAGTACAATTGTGGTTTTTTTTTTTTTGAGACAGTCTTACTCTGTTGCCCTTTGTAGAATGTTGTGGCATCATAGCTCACAGCATTGTCAAACGTGGGCTTAAGTGATCCTTCTGCCTCAGCCTCCCCAGTAGCTGGGACTACATGTGCCTGCCACAATGCCCAGTTAGGTTTTGTATTAGTAGAGAAAGGATCTCATTCTTGCTCAGGCTGGTGTTGAACTCTTCAAGCTCAGGTGATCCACCTGCCTTGGCCTCCCAGAGTGCTAGGATTACAGGCATGAGCCACTGTACAGGCCACAGCACAATTTTTAATAACACATTGGAAACAACTCCTGTCCAATAAGAAACTGGTTGAATAAATTGGTAAATGCACACAATGGAGTACTGTGCAGCTATCAAAAGAATTGAGAAAGTTCTCTGCATACTATTATGGAGAGATCTCCAGTTGTACTGAGTGAAGAAAATAGTATGCTACCTTACCTAAGTGTGGCACATAGATATGTATTTGTGGGTATTTAAAAAATTTAAATCGCTGGCACTCTGAGAGGCCGAGGCAGGCAGATTGCCTGAGCTCATGAGTTGGAGATCAGCTTGAGCTAGAGTGAGACCTTGTCTCCAAAAATAGCTGGGCATTGTGGTTCCTATAGTTTCAGCTACTTGGGAGGCAGAGGCAAGAGAATCACTTGAGCCCAAGAGTTCGAAGTTGCTGTGAGCTATAAATGCTCACAGCACAAAATAAGACTCAGTCTCAAAAAAATAAATAAAAAATTTAAATCAGTCAGGGGTGGCAACTCTTGCAGGTAATCCTAGCACTCTGGGAGGCCAAGGCAGGTGAACCAGCCTAAACAAGAGTAAGACCCCCCCCCCATCTCTACTAAAACTAGTCAACATTGTGGTAGGTGACTAGTCCCAGCTACCTGTTTTGTATTTGAGGTTGAGGCAAGAGGATCACTTGGGCCCAGAACTTTGAAGTTGCTGTGAACTGTGATGCCACAGCACTCCAGCCTGGGCAACAGTGAGACTGTCTCAAAAATAAATAAAAATATAAATCAAAAATTAATGGGAGTTGATAACACTTGGCAGGGGAAAGGATGTGGAGAGAAGTAAAAGTTAGCTTTCTTTTGAGTATACTGTGTCGAGAGTTTTCATTTAGAGTCATAAATGTTTAACATAGTTGCAAAACAGTTAAAATGAGTAAATTTGGGCTAGGTGCAGTGGCTTATGCCTATAATCCTGGCACTCTGGGAAGCTGAGGCGGGTGAATTGCCTGAGTTCAAGGGTTTAAGATCAGCCTGAACAAGAGTGAGATCTCGTCTCCACTACTACTATTAATAATAATTTAAAAAAAGAAAAAGCTGGGCAGCATGGCAGGTGACAATAGTCTCAGCTACTAGAAAGGCTGAGACAAGAGGACTGCTGAAGCTCAAGAGTTTGAGGTTATGAGCTGATACCATTGCACTCTACCCAGGACAACAGTGAGACTCTTGTCTCAAAAGAAGTAAATTGGGTAAATTTACTAATGTATATATTTATTTTTTTGAGACAGAGCCTCAAGCTGTCACTTTGAGTAGAGTGCTGTAGCATCACAGCTCACGGCAACCTCCAACTCCTGGGCTCAAGCGATTCTCCTGCCTCTGCCTCCCAAGTAATGGGGACTACAGGTGCTTGCCACAATGCCTGGCTATGTTTGGTTGCAGCCATCATTGTTGTTTGGTGGCTGGGGCTGGATTTGAACCTGCCAGCTCAGGTGTATGTAGCTAGTGCCTTAGCTGCTTAAGCCACAGGCTGAGGCATTTTAGGTAAATATTCATTTTTTTTCTGTTCTGTACCACCAGACATTTCAGATGAGGAGTTTATATCTTATTCCTAAAATTTCCCCTCATTCTTAGTCCTTCCAAACCTGATTTCCATCACATTTTTTTTTTTTTTTTATTGAGACAGAGTCTCACTTTGTTACCCTTGGTAGAGTGCTATGGTATCTTAGCTCACAGCAACCTCCAACTCTTGGGCTCAAGCGATTCTCTTGCCTCAACCTGTGGTAGCTGGGACTACAGGCATCCACCACAATGCCCAGCTATTTTTGGGTTATAGTTGTCACTGTTGTCTACCGAGGGTGACATGGTGAGACTCTGTTTCAAAAAAAAAAAATCTAGGGTGGCTCCTGTGGCTCAGTGGATAGGGTGCCGGCCCTATATACCCAGAGTGGTGGGTTCAAACCTGGCCCCGGCCAAACTGCAACAAAAAAATAGCTGGGCATTGTGGTGGGTGCCTGTAGTCCCAGGTACTCAGGAGGGTGAGGCAAGAGAATTGCTGAAGCCCAGGAGTTGGAGGTTGCTGTGAGCTGTGACGCCACAGCACTCTACCCAGGGCGATAAGGTGAGACTCTGTCTCTAACAACAACAAAAAAATCTGATACATAAGAGTTTTTTTTTTTTTCTCTTTTCTTTTCTTTTTTGAGATAGAGTCTCACTGTTGCCCCAGGCTAGAGCTCTCAGCAAACTCAAACTCCTGGGCTCCAGAGATCCTTTTGCCTCAGACTCCTGAGTATCGGGGACTACAGGAACATTCCACAACACCAGGCTATTTTTAGAGACAGATGGGGTTGTCTCACTTTTTTTTCTTCATACTGTATTATCTTTAATTAAGGACAAAGACCTTTTAAACATGTCACCAGGTGTAGAGACCATTCACCCATCGCTCTTTTTGGCCAAATGGAGTCTGGCTCTTGCTCAGGCTGGTCTGGGAACTCCTGAGCTCAGGTGATCCTCCTGCCTCTGTCTCCCAGAGCGTTAGGATTACAGGCCTGAGCTACTGGGAGCCTGGCCTGAGATTGTTAATGAAACATTTTGAGAACCTGAGGAAAGGTATCATATCTGGCATGAAAATCTAGGAAAACTTACTGGGAAGAAAGCAATCCCTGAATTTAATCTTAAAGGAGGGCTAGAGATATCCTAGACAATGATAAAGGAGAAGCTTCTTTTCAGCAGGATAGAATGTTTCTGAGTAGAAACATTGCTACTATGGTATATAACATACTAAAGCTGTTTGGTGTTAGAGGCAGGCTGAGGTCAGGGCCAGCTCCAATAGATCTGGTTCTCAGCCCTTTTCACATTGTGACAGGGAACCACTTGAAACATGGAGGTGAAGGGGGACAGCTGCTCCAGGCTGGAGGGTATTCACATGGGAAATCTGGTTTGATACACTTATTAGATCCCTGTGGTGACATTGAATAGACAGGTGGAGATTTTGAGTTTGGACTTTATGGAAAAGTCTGGACTGCAAATACAAATGTGGGAATCAACATATAGTTAGCATTAAAGCTGTGGGACTGCCTGGAGTGAGCAAGGGGAAAAGTAAGTGAGAGGAAAGAAGGGTCTGAGTGCTGAGCCGCCCTCTTCTCAGGACCTCCAATGTTAATGGAACCAGCAAAGGGGACTGTGAAGGAGTGGGTGGTGGGGTACATGGAGGTGTGGCACCTGGGGGAAAATTATTACGTCTCCTCTCAGAACTTACAGCGGTCTCTCAGCATCCTCAGGAGATTAGTTCTAGGACCTCTGAAGATAAAAAATTTGAGGACACTCAAATATATAAATGGTGTATTTGGTTATAACTTAAGCACATCCTCCTGTACACTTTAAATCATCTCTAGATTACTTATAATGCCTAATACAGTGTAGATGCTATGCATAATAAATTGTTGTGTTGTTTAGGGAAAAATGACAAGAAAATTAAGTCTGTAAGTTCAGCACAGGTGGAACCATCATAAACCTAACTACAGTTTCCATCCGCAGTCAGTTGGATCCACTGATGCAGAAATCAACAGTATAGAGGGCTGACTATATAAGTGCTTCCTACAAGGTTTCTTCTATTTTAGCAAGTAATGACTTGTTGGAGAGGAGGCAAAGTCACCTTAAAGAGATGAAATGGCTCCCTGCCAGCAGGATTTCACTCTAATCTATTTGAAAATAGCATATTTAAATAAAGAATGTGTCAATCTGAAGAGGGGTCAGCAATGAAAGCCCAGTAAAGGGAAGTCCCTGAGGCTGTTCCAAGTGCCATCCTGGAAAGAGTGCTTTAGCCATCAGATTTAGAGTAGTCCAGGAGAATTGGCAAGACTGCTTGCTAAGGCGTGAAGGTAGGGGAGGAGAATTGTTGCCAAAAAGAGTTTTCTGGACTCACTGGCATGACTCCTTATTTGAAATGGCTAGATGCCATTAAAGATACAAATCCTCTGGTTATGTCATTGTGCATTTATATATTGAGGTTCTGATGCTGATGTGGCTTCACAGAGAGAAGGTACTGGATATGTAGATACGAGTTTTCAGTCTGAGTGACAGTTAAATTTTTATAGTAAATTAATAATTATGTAGTAAGGCTTTATATTTCACTAAATTGTGAACTTTGTTGGCACAAATGAGTATTTCCAAGGTCCAGCTTTGGAGCCTGCAGAGCCAGGCCCACATCACTATCTTTGCTAAATTCATTTGTGAGATCGCTTGCAACATAAGCTGTCAGCCTGCTCCATGTAATGTATCCTGGCATACACATTTAGGACAGCAGAATCATACACTACTAGATCTGAAAGGAATCTGATGCAGCATTTGGTCCAAGCCTCCTTTTTCCCAAATAAGAAACCTGAGGTTTACAGAAGCAGAGAACTTGACCAAGATGTGACAGCTTGTCAGAGCCCCTTGTCAGTGCTCTGTCCAGAATATCCTAAGACCTTACCTGAAATAGACACAGCCACATACCGTCTTACCTCTGGAGTAAGCATGGTCCTCAAGTGTCACCAAGTGGTATGTCTTGGATCTCAGAGCCCAGGTTACTCTACACCGTGTAGGGGAAAAGGAAAGATAAAAGGAAAACACTGACACCAACAGACTCCTTCCCAGAAGTGTGTCTTGGGGGCAGGGGGGGATGAGACGGTCTGTGGTGGAGAAGGGTATTGAGGGGATCTCTTTCTGAGTCATTGGAGCAAATGAACGGAGGGAGAAATGTCCGGTTGGTCCGATCTTGAGAAACCCCCTCAGCTTCCCTAACCCTCAGTTCTGTTACAGAGTGGAGGAGAATGAAATCTGCACCATAAATATAAATAATCTGGGATCCAGAAGCCTCTGATTCTGGCATTTCAGGATAGAGACCACACCTTTTTATCTCAGCTTTCTCTAAAACAGCCAGGTAAACTTGGAGTGTGAACACTCGGGATTTGGGAGAGGGTTGTAGGAAAGGAGTTGGCTGCGGGAAGGGGAAAGAGGGCGTCCAGCCATACTGGGAGTGGGTGCTAAGGAAGGGGCTACCTCCTTCACCACCTTCCTTTTTGTCTTCCTAACGTCACGATTTCTGTCTTTCTTTGGTTCCTTTCATCTTTTGCTAGGAAGGGTCTGGGAAGCGCCGTGTGTCTTTCCCAGCTGTTCTCGTGACGACCCCCTGAACCCCTCCACCGATTCTCCCGCGTGCCTAGTCTCTCGCATGCTCTTTTCTTTCGCCTCTCCCCGCCCGACAATGGTCTCTCCCGGAGCTGGGTGGCGCGGGCGAGGGGGCGGGCGGAGGGGAGCGGAGGCGGGGCCGGAGTGGGGGGGCAGGTCTGCATTGCCGCTTCCCCTGGTCCCCGGAGCAGTCGCCGCTGCCGCCTCAGACCCGCGGCCGGGACCCCCGCCTTCACCCGGACTGCCTTGCCCGGGAACCAGCCCAGGTGAGACCCCGCTTCCGTCTCTCACCTCCACCCGCCCTGCAGAAGCATCTTTGCGTTGCCTCGCAGCCATTTTATCCTCCGATGCTGATGCTTTGCTTATGGGGAGGGTGACCGTCCCTGCTGGGGGTGAAGGGGATTGGTGTTGGTTTGGGGATGGATATTTATTTCAGTTGTACTCTTCAGGATATACATACACACACATATATGTTATATAAATAAAAATATATATGTATATATAATTTATTTATTTATATATTTATTTATATTGGTGAATGAGGAGGAGGGGTGTTTTCCTCTACCTCAGCCAAGTCCCCATTACCCTCTTTGGGGACGTCTGGGGTTGTTGGGTGGGATGGGGTTCCCTCAAGCTCCAATCCCCTGCCCACCTTGACGTCCCCCGCTCCCCCCCCATGAATGATAAATGACCTTGGGGCTGGGGCCAGAGAATGGATGCTACCTCAGCGTGCTGGCCTGGACTCGGGGCAGGGGGTGGGTCGTGGAGAAAGGGCAGGTGAAGGATAGAGGGAACGAAAACGAAGAATGGAAATCCTGGTAGACGGCGTGATGAACACCCCCAGGTGTTGGGGGCACGATGGCGGGGCGGGAGGCATTTGCTCCAGGGTGGGTGGGGGAAGTGTTCAGTGATGGTGGGCACTTGGTCACTTGTGTAGCGGCAGGACCAAGGGTGGGGAGAGGTGCCAGGAGAAGAGATTTAGGCAATTCTAGGGGTTATTCCCAGATACTAGAGCTGAGATGGGGGGAGGGTCGTCGCAAATGCTGGTAGGGATGGACAGTCTGTGTATGTGGAGGTCTCTCCCAGCACCCCCCTCTCTGCCTCGCCATATTCCACCGTGTACATTCTCAGCTAACACCTTCATTTTTTTACTCTTCTGAATTGTGAATGCTTTCATCTTCCTAACCCTGGGGGAGAATGTGGGGAAGGGCACAGCCTTGGGGTCCTGGGATAGGAGTTGAGGTTCAGTCATCCAGTTGAATGGGGAAGGGTGCCCTGACACCTCCCATATTCTGTCTCCAGCCCTCCTCCCAATGTTTTGATGAGTAATTGCTTCTTAATGACCTTGTCTCCTGGGCTAGGTGGGCTGGGGATCTGGGTTACCTACAATGTCAGGGGTTTTGATAGTGGGGGTTTCTGTACCCTCCTCTTATCCATGTTCTGAAAGGAAGCATCTGCTCAGGAGTACCCCCACCCTGTCTCCACCCTCTGCAGAAAATCTCCTGGGCACCTTTTTCTGGTCAGGTGAAGCCAGCCAGCCTTAAAGGGCCACATAACCCTGAATTTTGTCTCCTTTAACCTCCATCTCTCCAAGTCTTGTCTCTTTTATACAGGCTTAGCTACCCTGTGCTGCTTGTTGGGGCTAAAAATAGCACTACTTCCTCACCAGCTCAAAGAATTTGTCTTCTTTCTCTCCCTGCTGACCTCCTGGGCGGGTTGGCCCTGGGGAAGCTGGGTGTTGAGCCCTGATGTACTGCTGGTGGTGGTGGGAGCCTTCTCTACCTTACCTGAGCCTCTCAGGGCTGAACAGTGTCAACAAACCTAGGGGATGGCTCCTGGTGGATCCATCTGTCTCCTTCAGGGTTTAGGGGCAATCCTACTTAGGAAAGAAAGGAAATCAAACAAATTGCCACATACTAAGGCATCCTCTTTAATGAGAATGGTTGGGACCCGAACCATGAAGAAAAGGTGACATAGGGGTCACTGCTTCTGGTCACCATGGGCCACTGCTTACATCTGTCCTGAGGGGTAAGGCTCTGCTTGCCAGTGCTTCTCTCTGAATCAGATAGCATTACTTCCCTGCTTCTACCAGAGTGTTTGTGTGCGTGTATGTTTGTGTGTGTATGTGTGTGTGTATGACATTTAATGAAGGCCCTGGTTGGGTGGGAGCAGAGGATATTTTTAGGGGGACGATTGCTGATCAGAATCGAGGCCTACTTCCTCTGCTTCTATGAAGAAAGGGGAGGTTGTCCTATGCCTCCTTCTGAAAGATGTCTATTTTGGGGGGAGGCCCCCAGGCCCCCTTTATTCTATACCAGCCTGCTACGCACTGTGGTATTTGTGGACTCCCTTTTTCTTGCCTCTTGGAGGAGAAGCAGAAGGGATTAAGGGGAATTAGGAAGAGAAGCCCCGGAAGAATGAGATACAACCACATAGACCTTAGACCTTCATGTTGGAAAGTGTGAGTTTGATCAGTCATTTCTATTCCCACCCCCATCATTGAAGGGGGCCCATGTATGACATTCTGAAGGAAGGTGCCAGGGCCAGTCATCACCCTTTGTCTGCTCTCAATCTGCCCTCTTCTCCATTCTACTCTAGTTCTAGATCTCCCTTTTCTGGGTCTTCTCTTGTTTTTCTAGAGGGAGATAATGCAGGCCTAGCTGTTGGAATTCATTTAAACACAAACAGAGAGGTCTTGGAATTCTTTGATTTAGGTTGATGCTGGGCAACAGCCTCTAACTGTACCCCATCTGTCCACTTGTCCCTTGCCATTTCTTGCCTCTTTCATATTTCAATATAATAGGAAGGAAACCAATATTTATAGACCACTGTGAAATGAAATTCTCACATGGACTCTGAGAAATTGAAGAGTTGCCCAATTCATTATTTTTTTGAGATAGTCTTACTTGTCATCCTTGGTAGACGTAGTTCACAGTAATCTCAAACCCTTGGGCTTAAGCGATTCTCTTGCCTCAGCCTCCCGAGTAGCTGGGACTACAGGTGCCTGCCACAAAGCCCAACTATTTTTTTAGAGCCAGGGTCTCCATCTTGCTCAAGCTGGTCTCAAACAATCCACCTGCTTCGGCCTCCCAGAGTGTTAGGATTATAGGCATGAGCCACCACACCCGACCCGTGATTCTCCCAATTTAATTATTCTCAGTTTTAAATACAAGAACACTGAGGCTTACAAGACCAGTTAGGAAGTAAGTGGTGGAGTTGGGATTTCAGCTTAGGTCATCTTACTACTATGTGCTTTGCACTGAACTTTGCATCTTCTTGCTGGTATCCCTTTTCTGTGGCTCATCCTAAAGAGCATCCAGAGATGGCTTTTGTTTTGGAACTTTGTGATGGAGTATAGGGGATTTTACCGTATTACTATCACCACAATATTAATAACTAATATTTATTTATCACTTTTTATGTATCAGGTAAGGAACATAGATGCATTGTGTGCCATTTGACCCTTACTATCCCCCTTTTATTTATTTTTATTTATTTATTTATTTATTTTTGAGATAGAGTCTCTAGCTGTCACCCTGGATAGAGTGCTATGGCATCATAGCTCACAACAACCTCTAACTCTTTGTCTCAAGTGATCCTCTTGCCTCAGTTTTTCTATTTTTAGTAGAGACAGGGTCTTGCTTTTGCCCAGGCTGGTTTCAAACTCCTGAGCTCAAGCCATCCACCCACCTCGGCCTCCCAGAGTGCTAGGATTACAGGCATGAGCCACTGTGCCCAGCTACTTTCCCCCTTTTATTATTCTATTTTATTTTATTTTTTGCAATTTTTGGCTGGGGCTGGGTTTGAACCTGCAACCTCAGGTATATAGGGCCAGTGCCCTACTCCTTGGAGCCTCAGGTGCTGACCCCACTTTCCCACTTTTAAATAAGAAGAAACTGAGGCCTGGATGTTCAGAAACCTACCTGCAGTCACCCTCTGTAGAGTGCTATGGCTTCACAGCTCACAGCAACCTAAAACTCTTGAGCTCAAGCAAGTCTCTTCCCTCAGCCTCCCAAGTAGCTGGGATTACCAGTGCCTGCCACAATACCCGGCTATTTTTTTGTTGTAGTTGTCATTGTTACTCAGCTTGCCCAGGCTGGGTTCGAACCCACCGGCCTCGGTGCATGTGGCTGGCACTGTAACCACTGTGCTATGGGCACTGAGCCGAAACCCCACCTTTAGATGCCATCAGTGGACTAAAAGCACCAGGCTGTGGAGGCTTGTCCTACAAATCCTCCTCAAGTTGCCTAATAAGAAACCTAGCCCAGACTAAGGAAGGGAGTTCTGGTTTCTCATATTTCCTGTTTTGTTCTTTGCAGGTTGGTGGTAAAGGAAGGGGTCTGGATTTGATGGGGGACCGGGGATTAGGAGAGGGGCTTGGGTAGGTAGGTGGCTGTGACTGTGGAGCAAATCCCATGGGCTAAGTCTCCAAGGTCAAAGTAAGGAGACTTCTATGAGAATGACCCACGGTTGGTCATGATGACATAGTCATCCCTTTTTACTGCAGAGAGGCCTGAAGCAAAGAGACCATTTCTGCGCCTCATGGTCCAGTCAGGGCTCTGGGTTGAGAGGAACTTTATACTGACTTTTTTCACCCTTGGAATTTACGGCCTCCTTTTTCTCCCTCTTGGTTTTTTCTAGGCTTCCAGAGGCTTCCAGAAGAGAAGTAGGCAGTCCTTCCTGGATTACCCTGGCCTAGCCCTACCAACCTGGCTCCCCTACCCCTTCCCATCCCTCCCGGCCCCCTCTCCCTTCCCCACCCACTCAACTGAAGTGGGTATAGGCCAAAGCTCCTCTCCCTCCCTTCCCTTCTGGACACTAGCCAGGATCCATTCCTCTTATTCTGTGACCAAAGATACTGGAACACACTTCTAAGTAACTGCAGAGAGGGGTCTTCTTTACTTGATGAGTCCTTGAGCAAAAAGTTGAAAAAGAAGCAGAGACTAGGGAGATCTGTTGAAGTGCCCTAAAGCTGCATCATGGAAGAGAGCTTCCGAGACCGGGCAGCTTTCATCCGTGGGGCCAAAGACATTGCCAAGGAAGTCAAGAAGCATGCGGCCAAGAAGGTGGTGAAGGGCCTGGACAGAGTCCAGGATGAATATTCCCGAAGGTCCTACTCCCGCTTTGAGGAGGAGGATGATGATGATGACTTCCCTGCCCCCACTGATGGCTATTACCGTGGTGAAGGGGCTCAGGACGAGGAGGAAGGTGGCGCCTCTAGTGATGCCACTGAAGGTCATGATGAGGATGATGAGATCTACGAGGGGGAATATCAGGGTATCCCTCGGGCAGAGTCAGGGGGCAAAGGTGAACGGATGGCAGATGGGGCACCCCTGGCTGGAGTGAGAGGGGGCTTGAGTGATGGGGAGGGCCCCCCTGCAGGCCGAGGAGAGGCACAGCGGCAGAAAGAACGAGAAGAACTGGCCCAGCAGTATGAAGCCATCCTACGGGAGTGTGGACATGGCCGTTTCCAGTGGACACTCTATTTCGTGCTGGGTTTGGCACTGATGGCTGATGGTGTTGAAGTCTTTGTGGTGGGCTTCGTGCTGCCCAGTGCTGAGAAAGACATGTGCCTGTCTGACTCCAACAAAGGCATGCTGGGTAAGACACAGCTGGAGGCACTCCAGCCCAATCCTGCCTCCAACTCTGGAAACACCTTTGCTCCTGTCCTTACTCCTGGGCTCCTTAGGACTCTGCTCCCGTAATTTTCCAGAGGGCTCAGGGTTCCTCTGCACACTGTCCATAAAAATGAGGGAGCTCTGAAGCTGGAGCAGAATGGAGAAGTTGCATGTGAAAGATGAACTTGGGAAAGGGCATCTGGTGAGGGGGTTGGGACAGTGTTTGGGGGGTGGTCTGCTTAGTTGATTCTGCAGCAGGTAACCATGGTGAGATGGGTCACCATTTAATGTTTCTTCATAGTCTTCCCTCTTGTTATCTTGTTCCCTTTCCCTGGTTAGAGAACAGGAAGCCAGTATGCAAACTCCATAGTGTAAATGGAGAGGGTCAGTCTGGGGTGAAGGAGGAGGTGCCAGACAAGCTGGTTACACTTGTTCCCGCTTAGATTTAGGAGTTTCCAGGGATCAGTGAGTGGTCTCTGATGGCCCTTTCTGATAGGAACCCTGGGAAAGCCCTAGATTCACTGAGAAAGAATCCAGGCCTTTCTCTGCCACTAAATTGCCCTAGGATCTTGGACAAGTCTCCACTCCTTGGAGTTTGATTTGGGCTTGGGTAAAAAGCAGTTGGGAGTAGATGATTTTTAAAATTCCAGTTCTGATTTTATAAAAGAAGTAAGAAATGGGAGTTGTAGGATCAGAAGTATTGGAAGTAGAAGGAATAAAGGATAGATTTTGTGTGTGTGTGGGGGGGGATTTCCTGGGAAGATTGAAGCAATTGAAGCTCCTTTCCCAAGAAACTAAAGAGGACATCAAAGCAGGGAGAATAGATAAGATAGAGAGGACCCTGGGACAGTTTGGGAATCCAGGCAGATCCCAGGTAAGCCGGGGATGGGTGTGTATGTGAGTGTGTGTGTGTGAGTGAGAGAGAGAGGAGAGTGGACAGTACTGGGGTTCTCCTGTATCTGCATTTCTGCCTTTAAACCGCTGGCCTGTAGAGATGACCTTCCATCTTTGCTTGCACACAATGCATGTTCTCTCACTAACTCTTATCTCTGGGTAGATTTAACTTTTAGAAGTTCTTCAGATCCTTGATCATTCTGCTGCAGTTTCAGCTTCTTTAACACTCAACTAATGGGAGAACTGAGGTATGTCCGCTCATTCCTCTTCTGCCTCTGTTTTCCTCCTCCTTCCAGGCCTCATCGTCTACCTGGGCATGATGGTGGGAGCCTTCCTCTGGGGAGGTCTGGCTGATCGGCTAGGTCGGAGACAGTGTCTGCTCATCTCACTCTCAGTCAACAGCGTCTTTGCCTTCTTCTCATCTTTCGTCCAGGGTTATGGCACTTTTCTCTTCTGTCGTCTCCTTTCTGGGGTTGGGTGAGTGTCCACTTCCTAAGTTCCTTGAGGGAAGGACTATGCCTTTGGTCTCTGTTATACCTTTAGAACTCTGCAAAGTGCTGGGCACTTTAAAATACCAGATGTATTTTAAATGGGTATGAGGTGAACAAATGAATGAATTTCTTTCTCTCCCTCACCATCTTTATGCCAGCTCCTCCCCATCCTGGATCTGTCTGCTGCTGTCCACAATGCCATTCCATGCCTGATCCACTCCTGAGCCCTCCACCCCACCTCTAGTTCCATTTCTGAGCCTTACCTCTACAAAGAGGGAGTGGGACTCCCTTTTAGTGGGACTAAGCTACACCCATGGGCTCCTGTGAACTCTGGAGTTATTCCCTTCCAGAGTCTACACACCTCCTTTGCTCAACAACAAACCTTGCTAACACTCACACCTGCCAGAATGGTGAAGCCTTGCCCACACCACCCTCTACTTCCTCAGCATGGCAGGCACTCTTACTCTGCCTGACTCCAAGCTTTTCTTTATTACTACTACTACGATTATTATTATTATTATTATATATTTTTGAGACAGAGTCTTGCTCTGTTGCCCAGGCTAGAGTGCCATGGCTTCAGCCTATCTCACAGTAACCTCAAATTCCTAGGCTCAAGTGATCCTCCTACCTCAGCTTCCTGAGTAGATGGGACTACAGGTGCCCAGCACAATACCTGGCTGATTTTCCTATTTTTAGCAGAGAGATGAGGTCTTGCTCTTGCTCAGGCTGGTCTTGAACTTCTGAGCTCAAGGGATCCTCCTGGCTTGGCCCCCCAGAGTGCTAGGATTACAGGTGTGAGCCACTGCGCCCAGCCTCCAGGGTCTTTTCTGGCCTACTTCCATAGCACCTGCCCTAGGACTCCTACCCTTTTTTCCTCTCTGGAGATTTTCCCTCTATTCTGCAATTATCTTCCTCTCCTTCCAGTCTGTAGTCATCTTCAGATTAATGTTTGCTTCTAAACATTTAACATCTAAAGATTAAATGTTTGCTCCTTTTCTTTTCCTAAGACCTGTTTGCCTGTTTCCCATAGTGCCAAGGATGGGTGCTTGACATTTGGCTGTGAGGGGAGCTTGTGGGTCATTGTGTGTGAGATGGCATCTCTCAAAGAGTCTGGAAGATGAAAGAGACTTGGGAATCCAATGCACTGGGATAGGGGATCAGGAAGATGGCCATTTTCTAATGCTGAATTCTTGAAATGCCCTCTAGGATTGGAGGGTCCATTCCCATCGTCTTCTCCTATTTCTCGGAGTTTCTGGCCCAGGAGAAACGTGGGGAGCATTTGAGCTGGCTCTGCATGTTTTGGATGATTGGTGGAGTGTATGCAGCTGCCATGGCCTGGGCCATCATCCCCCATTATGGTGAGAAGCCCCCAGTGATCCACCCTAGGTTCTCTCCCTCCTCCCTCTTCTGTGGCCCTGTGGTAGGAGCCCCCAGCCTCTGGTCTGTCTACCGACACTGTGACTCTGTCTCTGCCAGGGTGGAGTTTTCAGATGGGTTCTGCTTACCAGTTCCACAGCTGGAGGGTCTTCGTCCTCGTCTGCGCCTTTCCTTCTGTGTTTGCCATTGGGGCTCTTACCACGCAGCCTGAGAGCCCCCGTTTCTTCCTGGAGGTGATGGGGCTGAGACTTGGTGGGAGGGTGGGGAGAAAGCACTGTGGAGCATGAAGGGCAGCGGGGGCTTCTGTGTCCCGCACACTGTTAGTTTCATTTGGTCCTGGGTGGCTGCCTTCCTTCCTCACAGGGTCCATAGTCTGGGAGACTTTGCCTTGCTTCCTTTGCCTTAGAATATATCCCCAGAGGGGTTCTGTAGGTGAAGAATCCAGGGGCCCTGTTCAACCAGGGGTAGCTAAAGGTTTTGCAAGAAGGGGCCGTGGCCCTGGCCCTGAATTTATAGCTTAAGAGAAGCTCCCACCCTTTCCTCCTTTCCCCTCCAACTCAATCTTGGCCCAGCAGGGTTAGGATGCGGCCTCTTCCCAGACTACATCCTTGCCCATCATTCGTCTTCTTTTCATTTTTCACTTTCAATTTACCAGGGAATTGCTAGGACCTTTGCTTGCCCTTGTTCCCAAGGTGACCCCCCCACTCCTGTCATAGTCTGATCATGTCTGCTGTACTTCACCTTGGGGCTCTTTCAGAGTGGGTAATGCCTGTCCATAGGTCAGGGGTTGGTGGTGTTGGGGGTGGGATTTGTTTCATGTCCCATGACTCCAGAAGCCAGGAGGGTCTGTAACACTGGGCCAGGGAGGGGATGACTTGGATGTGGGGATTATGTCTGTGGCTCTAGAATGGGAAGCATGATGAAGCCTGGATGGTGCTGAAGCAGGTCCATGACACCAATATGAGAGCCAAGGGACATCCTGAGCGAGTATTCTCCGTAAGTCACAGTGCCCTCCCAATACCACCAAGCCCCTGCAGCCTCAGCCCCCACCCAGCCCCTGTGTGGATACCCCCTACCTACCTTCTCAGACATCTCAGACTATACTCTACCACAAGATTTTTAGGGTATCATATCATATCCCCTGCCTCCCATTTTGCTAATGCAGGGAAAACTGAGGTATCTCGAAGAAGTTGGGAAATTCAGAGTATGTGACTGCTCACCTCTTTCCTACCCTAGGTAACTCACATTAAGACAATTCATCAGGAGGATGAATTGATTGAGATCCAGTCAGACACAGGGACCTGGTACCAGCGCTGGGGCGTCCGGGCCTTGAGCCTGGGGGGGCAGGTAATGGAGGATAGGACGGTGGAGGGAGAAGGGGTGGAGAGAGAAGGGAGTAGAAGACGTGAAGAGGAAGGCAGGACTTAAGTCAGGGTGGGGAGAAGATGAACTGAAGGGAGTTTGTAGGGCAGAAACATGGGCATCTATGGGTGCTAGGAGTTAGTAAAGCCAAGCTCTGACTTTGTTCTGACCCTTGCAGGTTTGGGGGAATTTTCTCTCCTGCTTTGGTCCAGAATATCGGCGTATCACTCTGATGATGATGGGTGTGTGGTTCACCATGTCATTCAGGTGAGGAGAGGGGGCTGGGGGCCATATGTTGGTTGTGGTGGTACGTAGGTAAAAGGTGATGGGGGAAATGGAAATGCAGGGGTCAAACAACAAGGAGAGGTGCTGTTTGGATCCCCTCTGATCCTCCACCAAGCTCCTCCACTTCATTTGTTCACTCAGCAGACCCATATTGCAGTATGACTGGCATTAAGCTTCTACTCTGCTGGGATGACGTAGAAATGTGGTCCCAGTCTTCCTGGAGCTGATGTTTTGGTTAGGGAGCTAAGGGAACTTTCTATGAGCACTTGATGAAAGCCATGGTGGGTGAAGGGCAAAGAGCTAATGGAGCACACTTGGGACTCTTGGGGGGATCTGAGTCCTGAAGAATGAATGCAGGTCATACAGGCTGTAGGGGGCAGTGGGGAGAGGCCAGGAGTGGGGAAGTGGGTTTTAGGCAGAGAGAAGAGCAAATAAATGCCTGGAAGGTAAGAAGGAATATGGAGGCTGGTGTGGAATAATCGATGGTCCCCAGAACCACAGCATTTGGTGAGGGAAGAACAGAGGAAGATGAGCCTGGAGGGCAGCCAGGCCCCAGTCGGGGCTGATACTGCTTCTCCCTCATTCTGGACTGCCTGGTTCTAATCTCTGAGCCTCCTGTCTGTTTCCCTCACCCTTGACTCTTTAGCTACTATGGCCTAACAGTCTGGTTCCCTGACATGATCCGCCATCTCCAGGCAGTGGACTATGCAGCCCGCACCAAAGTGTTCCCTGGAGAGCGTGTGGAGCATGTGACTTTTAACTTCACACTGGAGAATCAGATCCACCGTGGGGGGCAGTACTTCAATGACAAGTATGTCTGGACCTTTGAACTTCACTCTTTCTCTGTCTCTTCTGCTCCTTGTATCTTTTATGAGTCTGGGAATTCCAGAGAAGGCATTTTGGGGAAAATTCCTGTGGTTTCTTCTCAATGCCAAGCTTCCCATTACTTCGCTAAAGGAGTGAGTCTCTGAGGAGGGTAGGAGGATGAGGGGAGGTGTCTCATCATCCTGGCTTTACAGGTTCATTGGGCTGCGTCTGAAGTCAGTGTCCTTTGAAGATTCCCTGTTTGAGGAGTGTTATTTTGAGGATGTCACATCTAGCAACACATTTTTCCGCAACTGCACATTCATCAACACCGTGTTTTATAACACTGGTAAGGTGGTGTGGCCGGAAATGTCAAAGGGTTGGGTAGACCTTGATGAGGGGAGAAGGAATCTTCTTTATTCACTGGCTTAGAGTTCTCAGACTGAGATCTCTGGAGCCCTGTGGGAAAGTGGTACAGGAACTTAATAGCTATCACCAATAATTCTGAAAATCTAAGGGAAATTGCACATTTTCCTGATAAAATAATCTAATAAAAACATCAAGTTTCTTTGCCTTTGGGTACAATTGTAATAATTCAGTGAGGGAATATTAATATGCTTTTGAAAAGGACAAAAATCATCTAAAACAGTGTCCTTGGGGGAAAAAAACAATAAAGGGATATGTGGTGGGGAAAAGATTGGGAATCACTGCATTAATCTACTCTTTTAATGGTGACTCTCATATGTGACATGCTTGTTTTGTGAGCTAGACAGACAGAGGTTTCCCACCTCGACAGAGTACTGAGGAACTCTTCCCAGCTTGCCAGAGAAAAGAAAAAGCACAACAAAACAGTGGATAGGACTTTATATTACTTTAAATATTTTTCTCAGAAAAATTTCTTGAACTCATGGTACTGCTACTCCTTATAATCAGCTAACATGTACACAAAGATTGAAAAAGAAATAAAGACCATTGGGTGGCGCCTGTGGCTCAGTGAGTAGGGCGCCCACCCCATATACTGAGGGTGGTGGGTTTGAACCCTGCCCTGGTCAAACTGCAACAAAAAAATACCCGGCGTTGTGGCGGGCGCCTGTAGTCCCAGCTACTCGGGAGGCTAAGGCAAGAGAATCACATAAGCCCAAGAGCTGGAGTTTGCTGTGAGCTGTGATGCTACAGCACTCTACCGAGGGCGACAAAGTGAAACTCTGTCTCTAAAACAAACAAACAAATAAATAAATAAAGACTGTTAATGGAAAAACTTGGAAAAAGCCACATAGTATTTGACAGATGAGGGTCATTTTCTACTGTAAAGATCCCTACTTCCCATGGTAATATTATTGATTCTTTGCAGTTAGTCCCCAAAGTCATTTTGAGACCCCCACACCCCCTGCTCTATTTCCCCCTACACAGTGTAGAGCCCTGGGTCGTAAGCAGTGGCAGCCTCCTCTCACATTCTCTGTGACTGCTTGCCTGTCTTGACCTTCACTCGCAGACCTGTTTGAGTACAAGTTTGTGAACAGCCGGCTGGTAAACAGCACATTCCTGCACAATAAGGAGGGCTGCCCACTAGATGTGACAGGAACAGGAGAAGGTGCCTACATGGTGTACTTTGTCAGCTTCTTGGGGACATTGGCTGTGCTTCCTGGGAACATCGTGTCTGCCCTGCTCATGGACAAGATTGGCAGGCTTAGGATGCTTGGTAAGGGGAGAGATTGTGTGGTGTGTGCTGGATCTCCTGGGGGCCAGTAACTGGGGAGGCTGTCAACAGTCTCCTCACCATGGGCTGTGAAAAGATTGGCCAGGGAGCTCCTCTCATGTTTTCTGTTTAGGGGGTGCTACAGGGTGGGTGGGGCCTGGCACAGAAGCTTCCCTAGGGGTAAAGGAGATAGGCAGACTAGCAAATGGTCTGGGCACAGGCTCTGAAGTTATGGGATTTGCACCTTATGTTCACCACCCACCTGGGGCAAGTTACTTAACCTTTATGAGCCTGTTGTCTTTTCTGCAAAATGGGAGTGACAATAGCACATGTCTCACAGGGTTGATGTACTAAATCAGCACATGTAAAGCATCAAGTTGCTTAGCCTGTGGCTGGCATTGAATAAATGGTTGTTACTTTTTTTTTTTCTTTGAGACAAAGTCTCACTCTGTCACCCTGGGTGTGTGCTGTGCAATCATAGCTCACAGCAACTCAAAACTCTTGGGCTCAAGCGATCCTCCTGCCTCAGCCTCCCCAGCAGCTGGGAGTATACATGCTTGCCATGACACCTTACTAGTTTTTCTACCTTTATTAGAGACAGGGTCTCACTTTGCTCAAGCTGGTCTTGAACTCTTTTTTTTTTTTATTATTGAATGGTAACTATGTACATTAATGCACTTCTGGGGTACAGTGTGGGGCTTTCACACACAATCCGAAACACTTCCATCAAACTGGTTAACATAGCCCTCATGTCATTTGTCTTGAACGCTTGAGTTCAAGCAGTCCACCCACCTCAACCTCCCAGAGTGTTAGTATTACAGGTATAAGCCACTGTGCCCACTGGTGGGTATCTTTTGGGTATCTTGTAGAAAAGGGAGTCTCATCCTGGCCTGTCTTAAAGCTAGCTGATGGAACAAGATGGGTTACAGATGGATTTTGTGTGGTTGGGCTCATGATGCTCTCTCCTTTCCTGGCTCCAGCTGGCTCCAGCGTGATGTCCTGTGTTTC
This sequence comes from Otolemur garnettii, assembly GCF_000181295.1. Classification (NCBI taxonomy): domain Eukaryota; kingdom Metazoa; phylum Chordata; class Mammalia; order Primates; family Galagidae; genus Otolemur; species Otolemur garnettii. Next base: position 3,279,012 of record NW_003852569.1, read on the forward strand.
CTGCTTTTTCCTGTCTTTTGGGAACAGCGAGTCAGCCATGATTGCTCTCCTCTGCCTTTTTGGGGGGGTCAGCATTGCATCCTGGAACGCATTGGATGTGTTGACTGTGGAACTCTACCCCTCAGACAAGAGGTACTTGGAGTGTGGTGGGGATGGGGCAGCAGGTTCAGGGTCTAGAAGGCAGGGGAGATGTGGGGCAAAGAAGGGAGTCTGAATGGGATAATCATCCTTGAGGGTAAGAGGATACATGTTCCCATGGAGTCTCCCTTACCCTCGCTTTTTTTTTTTTTTTGAGACAGAGTCTCATTTTGCCACCCTTTGTAGAATGCTGTGGTATCATAGCTCATAGCAATCTCAAACTCTTGGGCTCAAGTGATTTCCTTGCTTCAGGCTCCCAAGTAGTTGGGACTAAAAAACAACACCTGGTTATTTTTAGAGACAGGTTCTCAGTTTGCTCAGGCTGGTCTCAAACTCCTGAGCTCACACAATCCACCCCCCTCGTGTCCCAGAGTGCTAGGATTACAAGTGTGAGCCACTGCACCTGGCTTGGAGTTTCTCCCCTTAAATCTGGTAGCTTTTGTACTTACTCTCTGAAATCTTCACTTTTTTTTTTTGAGGCAGAGTCTCACTCTATCACCCGGGGGGGGGTGCTATAGTGTTATAGCTCATAGCAACTGCAAACTTTTGGGCTTGAGCAATCCTTCTGAGTAGCTGGGACACAGATGCCTGCCACAATGCCTGGCTTTTTTTTTTTTTTTTTTTTTTTAGTAGAGATGGAGTCTTACTCTTGCTCAAGCTGGTCTTGAACTCCTGAGCTCAGGCAATTCTCCCATCTTGGCCTCCCAAAGTGCTAGGACTACAAGTGTGATGAAGTCTTAACTATTAACCTAATTTTTTGGTCTTTTTCTTCATCATCTTCCAATTTATTTATATTCTCTGACATACATCCCTCATCCCTCTGCCTCTCCATCCTTCCCTCTCTCTCTCTTGGATACTACATTCATTGTCTTCCTTGCCTTCACTTCTGCACCCTCCCACTCTTCCCTTGACTCCCTCCTGGGCCGGCCCTCTGTGCTGTACGTCGCGATGCCTGAGCAGGACCACAGCCTTCGGCTTCCTGAATGCCCTGTGTAAGCTGGCAGCCGTGCTTGGGATCAGCATCTTCACATCCTTTGTGGGAATCACCAAGGCTGCCCCCATCCTCTTTGCCTCAGCTGCCCTTGCCCTCGGCAGCTCTCTGGCCCTGAAGCTGCCTGAGACCCGGGGGCAGGTGCTGCAGTGAGGGGTCTTTGGGGCTTTGGGAGTGGCAGGCACACTGTGAGACCAGGTCCTTTCTTCCCTTCCCTGCCCTGCCATCCTGGCTCCAGAGCCCTCACTCTCCACTCCCCTGTTTAGTGTCTCAGCTCTGTATGTATGTGGGTGTGCATGTGTGTGATCCCCGTGGGCAGGGACTAAAGGGAAGTCTCCTTCATCTCAGTTTGGGATGAAGTCTGCTCCCTATTTCCTACTACCCTCAACTTTGCACAAGAGAAGGCTGAGCCTAACCCTTCTCTGCTCCAGGAGTTCCAGAACTGGCTTCCTGCCTTTCCCCTCATTCTCTCTGCCTAGGCCCTGGTGAAACCATGGGTATGCAGTTATGCTGGGGGCTGGGGCTTGGGTGTAGACCACGGACCAAAAGAACTTCTTAGAGTTGGCAGGGCCTCAGTACCCTCTCTCACGTCCTGATGGATGCTGGGGGAGTAGCAATAAACCTCAGGCCCCTGGCCTCCCCTTAACCCCTCAATTTGGGCTGTAAATACAAAGCCTAAATTGTATGAAATTAGCTTTCTGATTCTTATTTATTTATATATTAAGTTCTGAGGCAGCTCAGCAGGACTGTGTGTGTGAATGTGTGTGTACACTTATGTATGTGTGTGCATGTGCCATAGAGTGGGGGTGTCACTATATTGTCCTAAAATATAAGCCAAGGGTTATTTTAATGGACACACACAACCCTGCCTCCCATAGTACTTCCCTAATCTTGTTTCTGTGTTGAGCCTGGGAAGGAGGAGGCCTAGGCCAGTCTGGAATAAGAGCTCCACAGTCTAGGGGAATCTGAGGGCACTTGGCAAGGCCCATCTCTTTCCCTCCTTCAAGAAGCACAGTCCTTCTCTGGAGTGAGAGGCTTCACCACTATAGCACAGACAGGAACAGCATAGCTGTCCTCACCTGTCCCCCATAGGCAGGGGAGGGGGAGGAAAGAAACCAGGCATATGGTCAAACCAGCAGATCAAAAAGCACAAGGCTGAGGTCATCCTGGAAATTTCCCTAAAGTGGGGAGAGGTTGGGCAGTAAGTGAGTAACTCCTAATGCAGGGACCAGAAGCTTGGGTTTCCCCATCTCATCCTTCTACACTGTAGCCTTTGTAGGTTAAGCTGCCCCATCCCGCTGTACCCCGTGTGACTGCTTTCTTTGGTGCCCTCTCCTCACCCTACTGTAGTTGTGATGTGTTGTAGTTTTTAGCTGTTTGTAAAATGTTTTAAAAAAAGTTAAAAGTTAAAAAGAAAAAATAATAAAAAGAAAATCTAAATTTACCCTCCTCATGCTGTGTCTGGTGCCCCCACCTTGTGGTCACTGTCCCCATTTTGTAACACTGAACCAGGTGGTGACTGTTTTAACTCTTTGGTGTCTGTGCTCAAAAGACCGACTGCCTTCTCCTCCAGTGCCCAGTGTGTGTGCGTGTCTTCCTTTACCCTTCACTTGCTGGATGTAGCCCTCTTCCCTGCGCTCCTGGAGGAATCCATCCATCTCTCTTGCTCTCCTGGGGAACCCTAAACCCAACTCCCTTGATGTGAAAAATGCAATGAAAAATATTGGTGAAAAATAAAAAGGAAATTAATCCTTAAAATACAAAATGGCTATGTCTGTTTCTATGCCTTCTCCACCCATATCCAATTCTTGTAAGTTTTGGGACAGCAAAACGGTGAGAAAACTTTCCAAATTGGAAGCCAGAATAACATGATGTATCATATTTACTTCCTAAATTGCTCTCTCTACCCTGACCTTTCCACTTCTGTTGATGGATGGTCCTCAGAAGTCTCCCAGATTTGAAAATGTGCAATCATTTCTGAAGAATAGGACTAACTTTGCGCCACATCTTCTGGTTTGCCTTTTTTTTT
>NW_003852569.1:3282566-3327772 GCF_000181295.1 Otolemur garnettii
GCATCACAGCTCACAGCAACCTCCAACTCCTGGGCTCAGGCGAGTCTCCTGCCTCTGCCTCCCAAGTAGCTGGGACTACAGGCGCCTGCCACAAGGCCCAGCTATTTTTTAGTTGCAGCCGTCATTGTTGTTTGGTGGGCCCAGGCCGGATTTGAACCCGCCAGCTCAGGTGTATGTGGCTGGCACCTTAGCCGCTTGAGCCACAGGCACCAAGCCAGATTCCATTCTTGACTTGTGGAGTTAGAATCCTTTTTTTTTTTTTAAAGTGTGGGGATCTTAAATGTACATTTTTAACAAGCTCCCTTAGGAATTTTTACCCATGAGGAAATCTGAGAAGTACCACCTGAGGGTTACCCTTAACTTCCCTCATTCTAGTCCATTTCTGTTCTAATCAAGTAATTTTCTTTTTTTTGAATGGTAGCTCTCAAATCAACTCCTTTCCATTCCTACAACTGACCTCTAAGTCAGTGTTCTACCTCAACTCTTGATTTCTGTGCCTCCAATCTCCCATGCCAGTTCACACAGGTCACTGTCAGATCAGTTTGTTCTTGAAGGCTCTTTGGCCTGCCCTCACTCAAAAGTCTTCATTGATTTCCTACTGCCAACTAGATGCATTCTAAACTTTGGCCCAAAATGGTCAAGATACATGCTAACCAAGCCTTTTCTCTAATAATTTCCATACTGAGATTATTGGAAAGCTGCTGCTTATGTAGCATTACTAGCGCTGTACTCAAAAATACAACATTTGGAAGGCTACATAAAAATATCTCCATCTTCTGTAATCTTTTGCTAGGTTATTCTCTTTTCACTGCTTAAAAAGGTATTTTTTGGAGGTGTCTGTAGCTCAGTGGGTAGGGTGCCAACCATATACACTGGAGCTGGCAGGTTTGAACCTGGCTTGGGCCAGCTAAACAATAGCAATAACAACAAAAATAGCCAGGCGTTGTGGCGGGTGCTTGTAGTCCCAGCTACTTGGGAGGCTGAGGCAAGAGAATCACTTAAGGCCAAGAATTTGAGGGTGCTGTGAGCTATGATGTGAGCACTCTACCCAGGGCAAAAAAGTGAGACTGTCTCCAAAAAAAAAGGTATTTCTCATAAACAAATACAAGTACACTTTTTGGAAATTGTTACAAAGGCAAACAATTCATTGTGGTGCCTGTGGCTCAAAGGAGTACAGCGCCAGCCCCATATACCAGGGGTGGTAGGTTCAAACGTGGCCCTGGCCAAAAACTGTAAAAAAAAAAAAACGTCAAACATTTCTCCAATATGAAATTCAAATGTGTCCCTGCCTATAACTCCTGCCTTGCACAGTAACTTTACTGAGGTTCTTCCCCTGTCTGCAACACCTATCTGATTAATTCTGTGCTTTCCTTTAAATAGGTCTAAATAGGTCACTTCCCTCATGAAGCCTTTTTTGACTACTCTAATCTATAGATATCTTTCTTCTCACAAGAACAAGGGAGGGAAGTGTAATTGGTGGGACCACACCTATGGTGCATCTTACAAGGGTACATGAGAAATTTATTAAATGTAGAATACAAATGTCTCAACACAGTAACTAAGAAAATGCCCTGAAGGCTATGTTAACGTTTGATGGAAATATTTCAAATTGTATATAAAACCAGCACATTGTACCCCATGATTGCATTGATGTACACAGCTATGAATAAAAAAAAAAAAAAAGAACACAGCAACGTAACTCTCTTTTAATTTCTCTTTTAATATATGAATTATTTACAATTCATCAGTTCTGATGCAGCTCCTTAGTCACAATTTAGCATGGGAACAACCGGGCAAGAGCAGTATGAGTGACTCTGCTCTTTCCTTGGTTTAGCTTTGACCTGAAGCCGGTAGCTCTTTGGAGAATATACATGGACTTTAACGCAATGGGGCCCAGGGATCCTTGCCCCTTACAAGTCCCGGACTGTATTGAGTGGAAGGCCTCAGTTCATTCTCACCTAGCCCATTTGATCTTGACCCTTCCCCTCTCTTGGGTTCAGGGGGTTCCTCGAGTTTTCTTGTTCCCACCCAGGCAGGGAGGACTAGTGTCCAGCTGAGGGTTCTCCTTCCATTGGGCAGGGGTCCGTGCTTGGATAGCGAGTGCATGGACTGGCCCAGCCAGCTCCTCAGACAGGGCGGCGTGTACGAGCCTGTGCCGTTGCAAGGGGCTCAGTCCCTCGAAACGAGAGCTCACCACCGCTACGCGGAAATGCGTCTCGCTGCCGGCTGGGACCGCGTGGCCGCCGCTCTCGTTGCGTAGCTCCAGCACCTCGGGGCTCAGGGCCTGCTCCAATTTGGCGCGAATGGCTGCCTCCACCGGACCAACAGTCCGGGATTCCCCGCTGGCCCGGGATAAACAGACGCGGCCAGCCATGGAGACTAGGCGCAGGATCCGCTGCCCATTCACCATCGGCTACTTAAAGAGAAGCGGACGCAAGTAATGAGGGTCACGGCCGGTCACGGCCTTCCGCTTGGTGACAGCCCACCCGCTCCGCGGTCCCGGCAACTTTCCCCACCCAACTTGCCCCCACTCCCAGCGCGCCCCGCGTGACTCTTACGTCCCGCCCTGTAGGGAGTCCGCCTAGACGCCACACTGCAATATCAGAGACACCGCCCTTTCTCTGTGTGACGTGGAGGAATCTAGCCTCTAGGTGTGGGTAGTGGAGTGACAAGGGGGGATTAGAGAGGCCCGCACGGGAGGCGCCTTAGTTCGTAAGGGCATTGCAAAGAATGAACTGGAAGCTGCAAAAGTTGGGTGTGTGCAACTCCGTGCTTCTGGCTGAGACAATGCCTCTGAGACCCCTTTGAACCCCAGTCTGGGATCTTTCTACCTGTAGCCTCGGCTACTGCGATTCCAGCTCAGCGTCAGAATTCCAGATGTTCCGGAAGAAGATGCAGCGCGGCGTCCCGAAGCGCGCTGGGAAATGGAGTCCTGTGGCCGGAAGGAGCCGCGCGCGCTCGAGGGCTCACGGGTACCGTAGTTCCTGAGTTTCCCCACTCGCGAGGGCTGGGAAGTTCTGAACCAGAACCAGCAAAGACAAAGGGATTTCTCGCACAGTTGGGGCTGGGATTATTTTTCCTATTTTATTGCCAGTAGATCTTGTAGATCATCCGGGGGAGGTGAACCTGTGGCTTTAAGGAAACTTGTGGCCTTTCTGGTCCTTAAGTGTGGCCTTTTGATTGAATCTAACTTCTATTTATTTATTTATTTTTTGAGACAGAGTCTCATTATGTCGCCCTCGATAGGGTGCGGTGGCATCACAGCTCACAGCAACCTCAAACTCTTGGGCTCAGATGATTCTCTTGCCTCAGCCTCCCAAGTAGTGGGGACTACAGGCGCCCTCCAGAACGCCTGGATATTTTTGTTGTTGTTGCCATTGTTGTTTTAGTAGGCCTGGGCCGGGTTCGAACAAGCCAGCCCTGGTGTATGTGACCGGTGCCCTAACCACTCAGCATGGGCGCTGAGCCCGAATGAATCTACATTTTACATAAATCCTTTCAACAAAAGAATTGCAGCAGAGAAAGATGGAGATTTCTTGTCTCCTTTGGTGCTTAAAAATAATGACCTTGAAATCAGAAGGCCTCAAGACCCCTTTTAGATGGACAAGTAAGCAGACAATAGCAATACCGTGTGCTAAGCCTGTGTGACTAAGTATATGATGCCAAGGAGGCGTGTCATCCGGAGTTTAGGGGGTGCAGGTGGGAAAGAGAAAATTTCGAAGAGGAAATTTAGGAGAACAGATGGGACAGCATGAAAACCCATTTTTCATTCCCTCATAGTAAGATATAGCTGTGGTTGCTGAACATGTGAAAGGTGGAGGAGAAAGAATTTTGAGTGTCTTTCCTTCTAGATTAGTTAGGGTGTGGTTGGTTATGTATGGTCTATGCCCAGGGGCTACAGATGATAGTGAGGAATCAGGTGTGGGGAGAGAAGGCAGGGGCCAGAGCATCTGAGGCCTTGTAGCCTTTGATAGGTGATCTTGTTTGTATCCTAGGAGGAGTGGGAAGCTAATGAAGGTTTTAAGCAGGATGTGACAGGATGAGACTTTTCCAAGTTAATACTTTTAAATGTATTTAGATTTTATTTTATATTAATATTTTACATATTTATATATCATCTAAGTATTTCCTCAACTTCTCATTTCAAAAAATTTCGAACACACAGAAAAGTTGAATAGCGCAAGGCAAAATCCTCCACTTTTCATTGGATTCAACACTTTTTGCCTTTATATATATTATCTACTTATACATTTATGCTTATACTCTAGTATGTGACCCCTAAGAATAAGGACCACAATATCCTTATCACATTCAAGAGATTTAATGTCTAATGACATAGTATTTTCCCTAGCCTTTGGCTGACTACATTAGTTTATGCCTGTAATCCAGCACTCTGGGAGGCCCAGGTGGGTGGATTGCCTGAGCTCAAGGTTGGAGACCAGCCTGAGCTAAAGTAAGACCCCGCCTCTAAAAATAGCCAGCCATTGTGGCTGGTACCTGTGATCCCAGCTACTTAGGAGGCTGAGGTAAGAGAATTGCTTGAGCCCAGGAGTCTGAGGTTGCTGTGAGCTATGATGTTGCCATGGCATTCTACCTGGGGCAATAGCTTGAGACTGTCTCAAAAAAAATTTTTTTTCCCTAGTCTTTTAAAAATATTTAAAACTTTCAGAAAAGTTGCAAGATGAGTACAGTGAGTTACTTATTTACCTACCCTTTACCTAGATTCACCGATAACACTTTGCTAGACTTTATTTGTATTTTTCTTTGAATATGAGTGTATATAATAGCAATGATAAAATAATTTTTTTTCCTGAATCACTCCAGTTAGGTACAAAATTCTTTACAACTTCACTGCTATATACTGTCAACATATATCTCCTAAGAACAAGGACATTTTCATACATAACTACAATACCATTATCACATGCAAGAATTTTTTTTTTTAGAGATAGAGTTTCACTTTGTTGCCCTTGGTAGAATGCTGTGGCGTCACAGCTCACAGCAACCTCCAGCTCTTGGGTTTAGGCGATTCTCTCGCCTCAGCTTCCTGAGTAGCTGGGACTACAGGCGCCCACCACAATGCCCAGCTATTCTTTTGTTGCAGTTTGGTTGGGGCTGGGTTGGAACTCACGGCCCTCAGTATACAGGCCGGGGCCCTACTCACTGAGCCACAGGCACCGCCCACACCCAGGAAATTTAACATTCATCCAACACTATTGGGAGGTGTAGGAGACTGAGCACCAGGCTTGTAGGAGCAGTCACTGGTTCTTGAGGGAGGTGCCAGGAGTGGGACAATCTCCTAGTTGGCATGGAGATGTTTTGCAGCCCGGAGACATGCCCTCAAGCAACTGAGTGCTTTAAATGAGATATGATCGGTAGCTTGGCGGCACCCATACCTCAGTCAAAAAAACAAAAAATAAACAAACAAAAAACCACCATATATTAGATAATAGTTGTGGGAATACCTCAGTAGGGCGCTGGTCACATACAACTAGGGTGGTGGGTTAGAACCGGGCCCGGGCCTGCTAAGCAACAAGGACAACTACAACCGAAAAAATAGCCGGGCGTTCTGGGGGGTATCTGTAGTCCCAGCTACTTGGGAGGCTGAGGCAAGAGAAATCACTTAAGCCAAGAGTTTGAGGTTGATGTGAGCTGTGACGCCACGCCACTCTACCCAGGGCAACAGCTTGAGATTGTCTCAAAAAAAAAAAAAAAAAATCGTAGCTCGTTAGCAAGCAGGTGTTGCACCTTGAGCAACTGTGGGACGCCAGGGTGGGAGTCCAGACTGTGGGAAAGAGCACGTAGCAACCATTAAGCACATAGTCCTTGTACGTGCCCCCCACACACACACCTATTGTACAGTTTCAATAAAAGGCCACAGCAGAGGTTACTCGAGGCTTCCCTGCACCTATGGGAAGTCCACCTCTTGCAAGCACTTGTACTTCTATCTGTGTCCCAGCTGTTTTATTTGCGCAGTTACGGGGTGCCACACCAGCACCGACAGGGAGGTTCTGGTGTAGAACAGGGGTAGGGTCCCCAGGAAAGGAGAGGAGGCCAGTCCAGGGACTAGGAAAGACTTTTTAGAAGAGGGGAAAAGGAGAATAGAGACTGACCAGGTGTCAGCTCACAGTTGCAAAAGGGTTTTTATTAGCCTTATCAGTATAGCTGAAATGGGGCAGTGAGCCTGGAGTACTACGGCCCGGGGCTCTTCTCTAGTGCTGCTCAGAATTATGGAGCATCCTTAGGGTCGGGATTATAGGCACGTCCTCAGTACCTGCTAGGATATGGATAGATGTTTCCAGGAACTCTGGCCTTGAGGCACTCCAGGAGTTTGGGGAGGGGATTGTTGGTTTCTGATCTGATTTCTAAAATGGCTGTACTCCTGTCAGAGTTATGAGAATTCCTTTCCCACAACTATTATCTAATATATGGTGGTTTTTTGTTTGTTTGTTTGTTGATACAGAGTGTCACTTTGTCACCCTCAGTAGAGCGCTGTGGCGTCCTTGCTCACAGCTCAAGCGATTCTCTTGCCTCATCTTCCCGAGTAGTTGGGACTATAGGTGCCTCGCACAGCACCCAGCTGTTTTTAGTGCTGAGGTCTCACTTTAGCTTAGGCTGGTCTTGAACTGGGAAACTGAGGTGATACACCTGCCTTGGTCTCCCGGAGTGCTGGGATTACACGTATGAACTGCCGTGCCCAGCTTTATTATCTAATATATGCTTGACATTCAATTTTTCCCAACTGTCTCATTCCTGTCTGTTAAGATTTGAATATGTTCCTTTTAAAATTAATTTTGAGGCTCAGCACCTGTAGCTCAGTGGCTAGGGTGCCAGCCACATATACCGGAGCTGGCAGGTTCGAATCCAGCCCAGGTTGTAGTCACTCAATGACAACTACAACCAAAAAATAACCAGGCACTGTGGCTGGCACCTGTAGTTCCAGCTACTTGGAAGGCTGAGGCAAGAGAATCGTTTAAGCCCAAGAGTTTGCTGTGAGCTGTGATGCTATGGCACTCTACCCAGGGTGACATAGTGAGACTCTGTCTCAAAAAAACAAAACAAACAAACAAACAAAAAATAATAAAATTCATGTTGAAATTTAATCCCCAATGTTTTGGTATTAAGAGGTGGGGCTTTTAGGAGGTGATAGGCTATGAGGGCTCTACCCTCAAGAAGGGATTGATTAGTGCCTTATGAAAAGGCTGGAGGGGGCTCGGTGCCTATAGCTCAACCGGCTAAGGCGCCAGCCACGTACACCTAAGGTGGCGGGTTCGAATCCCCAGCCCGGATCCGCCAAACAACAATGATGGCTGCAACCAAAAAATAGCCGGGCGTTGTGGCGGGCGCCTGTGGTCCCAGCTACTTGGGAGGCAGAGGCAGGAGACTCGCTTGCGCCCCGGCGGTGGGGGGGGGTGTGGGGGGTAACGACCTCGCGGTCTCCCCCGGGGGGCGTGAGAGGCTCTGTCTCAAAAAAAAAAAAAAAGAAAAGAAAAGGCTGGAGGGGGTAAGTTTGCCCCTTGTGTCCCTTCTGCCATGTGAGGACACCTGAATGGCACTTCTATGAGGAACTGGCTAACGTGCCAGAGCCTTTATCTTGGATTTCCTAGACTCCAGAACTGTGAGAAAATAAATTTGTTTTTTATAAATAACCCAGTCTGTGGTGTTTTGTTATAGTAGGCACACAAAGACAGTGCCCTATATAATATTCAATTTTCGGAAATGCAATTCAGGATAATGCATTGCATTAACTTTGACTTTAAATTTGTATTTTGCAAAGATCACTGGCTGCAGGGTGGAGAATCGGTTGTTGAGGAGGAATGACTGGAAGCAGGGAGACCAGGTGGGAGGTTACTGTAGCAGTCTAGATGAGAGACAATGATGACTGGGACCAAAGTAGTGGTGGTGGTGGTGGTGATAATGGAGAAGAAGTCCGGCTACCAGATGTATATTAGGACAGTAAAATCTACAGGATGTGGTAATGGCTTGGTTATAGGAGAGGAAGCATCAGGGGTAATTATCAGAATTGTGCGTCTGGAGTTGCAAAAAATGTACAAATAATTCCTGTGTACCCTTCACCCTGATTACTCAGATATTAACATCTTACCATGCTTGCTTTATTTCTATGTATCTATCTACACATATATAATTTTTTTCTGAACTATTGGAGGGTTTTGGAGATACAGTTCACTCAGTTACCTGTGATAGTTTTATATTTATGTGGTATTTATTTATTAGAGATGAAGTCTCTGTCTGTCACCCAGGCTAGAGTGCAATGGTATGTTTATAGCTCACAGCAACCTCAAACTCCTGGGCTCATGTGATCCTCCCATCTCAGCCTACCAAGTAGTTGGGACTACAGGTACATGCCACCACACTCCGCTAATTTTTAAATTTTTTGTAAGACAGGCTCTTGCTTTGTTGCCCAGGCTGGTTTTGAACTCTGCTCAAGTCATCCTCCCACCTGGTCCTCCCAGAGTGCTGAGATTACAGGTATGAGCCACCATATTAGCCCTGTGATGGTTAATTTTAATGTGTCAGCTTGGGGCTACTTCTGTGTTTCTGGGCTATTGGTACCTGGATATTAGATCAAACATTACTATGAATCTGTGAGGGTATATAGAACGAGATTAACAGTTGAAGTGGTAGACTGAGTAAAGGAAATTGCCCTCCGTAATGTGGGGTGGGGCTCATTCAGCCGTTTGAAAGCCTGAGTATAACAAAAAGGCTGACCCTCTCCCAAGTGAGAAAGACCTCCTTCTGCCTGACTGCTTTGAGACTGGAACCTGGGCTTTTCCCTGCCTTCAGATTCTAACTGAAGCATTTGAGGCTCTTCCTGGGTCTTTTTTTTTTGAGACAGAGCCTCAAGCTGTCCCCCTGGGTAGAGTGCCGTGGCATTACAGCTCACAGCAACCTCCAACTCCTGGGCTCAAGCGAGTCTCCTGCCTCCGCCTCCCAAGTAGCTGGGACCACAGGCGCCCGCCACAGCGCCCGCCTATTTTTTGGTTGCAGCCATCATTGTTGTTTGTTGGGTCCGGGCTGGGGATTCGAACCCGCCACCTTAGGTGTACGTGGCTGGCGCCTTAGCCGGTTGAGCTATAGGCACCGAGCCTCTTCCTGGGTCTTTTTTTGGGGGGACTGGTAGGGGCTGGGTTTGAACCCTGCCTTCAGATTCTAACTGAAGCATTTGAGGCTCTTCCTGGGTCTTTTTTGGGGGGAGTGTAGGGGCTGGGTTTGAACCCACCACCTCTGGTATATGGGGCTGGCACCCTACTCCTTTGAGCCACAGGCACCACCTGTCTTCCTGGATCTTGAGGCCTGGCCTTTGACCTTGAAACACACCATTGGTTCTCAGGCCTTTTTTTTTTTGTAGAGACCGAATCTCACTTTATCACCCTGGGTAGAGTGCCATGGACTCAACACAGCTCACAGCAACCTCCAACTCCTGGGCTTAGGAGATTCTCTTGCCTCAGCCTCCCCGAGTAGCTGGGACTACAGGCGCCCGCCACAACGCCTGGCTATTTTTTGTTGCAGTTTGGCCAGGGCTGGGTTTGAACCTGCCATCCTCGGTATATGGGGCCGGCACACTACCCTCTGAGCCACAGACGCCGCGCTGTTCTCAGGCCTTTGTACCTGGACTGGAACTACACCATCTGCCCTTATTGGTCTCCAGATTGTCAACTCACCCTTGGGACTTGTTAGCCTCCATAAACAATAAGGTAACTCTTACTAATAATACCTATATATCCATCCCCTATTGATTCTGTCTTCTGATAAGAAAAAAAAAACACATTTTCACACATAACCAGAATATAATTGTCAAGCTGCAAAAATTAACATAGATATAGTACTATTATCTAATAAATAGAGCTTTTTCAAAATTTGCCAAGCGGCTAAGGTGCCAGCCACATACACCTGAGCTGGCAGGTTCAAATCCAGCCCAGGCCTGACAAAGAACAATGATGGCTGCAACCAAAAAATAGCCGCGCATTGTGGTGGGCGCCTGTAGTCCCAGCTACTTGGGAGGTGGAGGCAGAATTGCTTGAACCCAGGAGTTGGAGGTTGCTGTGAACTGTAACGCCACAGCACTCTACCTAGGGCAACTGCTTGAGGCTCTGTCTCAAAAAAAAAAAAATTTTTTTTTCCAATTGTTCAACTAATGTGCTACATATAAAATGAAAAAACATTTTTTTTCTGGTCTGGAATCCAATTTAGGACCACACAGTATGTTCACCTGTTATGTCTGTTTACTTTCTATTATTTTGGAACAGTTCCTTAGTCTTTCTTTGTCTTTTATGACTTTGACTTTTTTGGAAGAGTACAGACCTTTTATTTTGTACAATGTCCCTCAATTTGGGTTTATCTAATGTTTCTCTATGGTTAAGATTTAGCATAATGCATTTTGGCAGGAATACTGCAGAAGTGATGCTGAGTCGTCAGGGAAACTGACCAGGTGCACATGATCATGATTTTTCCTATTACTAGTGATAATTCTGATCACACAATTAAGGTTTCTCCACTGTAAAATTATTCTTTTTCTGTCTGTATATGTGGGAGATACTTTGAGTTTATGTAACTTCGTATTCCCTATTAAACTTCTGTCCACTAATTTTAGCATCCAAGAAGTATATATTTTTCTTTTTTGAGACAGAGTCTCACTATGTTGCCCCTAGTAGAGTGCAGTGGTGTCACAGCTCACAGCAACCTCAAACCCCTGGGCTTAAGTGATTCTCTTGCCTTGGCCTCCCAAGTAGCTGGGACTACAGGCACCTGCTACAATGCCCAGCCTTTTTTTTTTTTTTTTGCAGTTGTCATTGTTGTTTAGCTGGCCTGGGCTGGGTATATGTGGCTGGTGCCCTACCCACTGAGCCCCTAAGAAGTACATTTGAGGTATCTCTTAGTCAAGGGTTACTGAAGAATCAGGAATGAAATCAGTGGGGACAGGTGGGTGAGTCGGGTGAAATCACCTAGGGAGAGAGTATATGGTAAGAAAAGAATCAGAATGTTTATCAGAAAGACTGCTCTGGCTAGTGTGTGAAGAATGTATTTGAGGAGTAGGAAGAATAGAAGCAAGAGGAGTGCAAAAGCCTTTGTTAGGAGATAAAAGATAGCCTGAGAGAAGTTGTGGGGGCATCTATAGTCCCAGCTACTTGACAGACAGAAGCAAGAGGATTGCTTGAGCCCAAGAGTTTGAGGTTGCTGTGAGCCATGACACCATGGAACTCTAACCAGGGTGACTGAGTGAGACTCTGTCTCAAAAAAATAAAGAAGTGTTGGATGGTTGAGTGAATTAAGGTCTGAATGGAGAAGGCCAACATCATTATTATTATTGTACAAACAAAAGCTTTCTAAGTTGTAAGCTCCGTAGGGCAAGCTCTTTGTTTGTAATAAAAACACAGTCATAATAATAAATACTATCTAGTGAAGGTCTGTCATATCAAAACTTTTAGAAGCTTTAAGCACTGAGAGATTATGGAAGACATCTTATGCGTAATTAAACAAAACAAAACAAACAATAGATCCCTGCCTCCGGCTTGTTCTTGCGAACAGATATTTTTTGTAACTTCTCACTCCCGGAATCCGGGGTTATGCTTCTGTCTCTCTGATGGTTTTCCTTTTGGGCCTTCTGCTCCTCTGTACTCATGGCAGAAGCGGCCTGTACACCAAGGGGGCCCTTCCCCTGGATACAATCACTTTTTACAAGGGGCCCCTTGGGAAGGGGAATTAGCCCCCAAAGGTCCTGGAAAACCCACTTGCTCAGCTCTATCGACCTTTAGGTCACTCCCCAAAGCAAGTTTGTCTTGGTGAAGTTCAACGCACAGTACTCTCAGGGTGAGAAGCAGGACGAGTTCAAGCATCTTGCTGAAAACTCGGCCTCCAGCAATGATCTCTTAGTGGCAGAGGTGAGGATCTCAGATTATGGTGACAAGTTGAACATGGAGCTGAGTGAGAAAAACAAGCTAGACAAAGAGTCTTCTACCTCTTCAGGGATGGGGACTTTGAGAACCCAGTCTCATACAGTGAAGGGGCAGTGAAGGTTGGTGCCATCCAGCAATGGCTAAAGGGGCAAGGGGTCTACCTGGGTATGCCTACTTGCCTGCCTGCATATGATGCTCTGGCTGGGGAGTTCATTAGGGCCTCTACTGTGGAGGCCCACCACGCCCTCTTGATGCAGGGGCATGACAACCTCTCAAGTGTGAAGGAGACTGACAAGAAGTGGGCTGAGCAATACCTGAAAATCATAGGGAAGATCTTAGACCCAGGGGGGGACTTCCCAGCATGAGAAATGACCTGGATTGCCAAACTTCTAGAGAAGAACAAGATGAGCGATGGGAAGAAGGAGGAGCTCCAGAAGAGCTTAAACATCCCGACTGCCTTCCAGAAGAAAGGGGCTGCGAAGGAATAGTATAAACAGGTCCAGCAGGGGTTTCCAGTGTTTGGTGAGGGGTGGGGAGGGGAGACTTACCTGCTGTCTGCATGACCCTTGTTGGAATATAAGAGAGTGGAGGAAAAGATGGTATTGCCCTGGAATTCTGAGCCCTGAGTATGCTTGGACATTGATGCTGATGTGACCATGCTTGGGACATCTAGATAACCAGTCTGAGGAGAGGTGGAATGCTTACACAGATGGCAAGTGCCCCTCAGAAGGAATAGGTGCTTATAGTCCTTATAGGTATAATTCTAATCCAATTAAAGTCTTGGTGTTTTGGGTAAAACAAAACAAAACAAAACAAAACAAAAGAACAACAACAAAACATTTATCTGTAGGCTGCGCACAGTGGTTCACACCTGTAATCCTAGAACTCTGGGACGCCAGGGCAGGTGGATCGACTGAGCTCACAGGTTTCAGACCAGCCTTAGCCAGAGTGAGACCTCATCTCTAAAAAATAGCCGGGCATTGTGGTGGGTGCCTGTAGGCTACTTGTTATGACAAAGTGAGAGTCTGTCTCCAAAAAAAAAACCAACAAAAAACACTCATCTGTAACACGAAGATTGGTATATAGAACAAAGTACTCATTACTTTCCCAATGATGATTACTTTAATATTTGTTCATTTAAAAAGAAAATTTGTACTTATTGAGGCACAATTCATACATAAGAAATTTACATATCTTAAATGTATGTCTTAATTTTACATATGAATACATCATGTCAAGATATAGAAAATATCCAGAACCTTGGAATTCTCCCAGGGAAGTTAATACAACCCTGTCCCTAACCTTTCTTTAACATCATAGATTAGTTGTACCTGTCTCCCCTAACCCCAAACAGAGTCCTGCTCTGTCCCACCTCAGCCTCTGGAGTAGCTCAGACTACAGGTGTGTACCACTATGCCTGGCTAATTTTTTTTTTTTTTTTGAGACAGAGTTTTTGTCACCCTCAGTAGAGTGCTGTGGAGCCATCGCTCACAGAAACCTTCAACTCTTGGGTTCAAGTGATTCTCTTGCCTCAGCTTCCCAAGTAGCTGGGACCACAGGTACCCACCATAATGCCTGGCTATTTTCAGAGATGAGGTCTTGCTTTGGCTCAGGCTGGTCTCGAACTCCTGAGCTCAGTCAATCCACCTGCCTCGGCCTCCCAAGTGCTAAGATTATAGGTGTGAGCCACCGTGCCTGGCCTACCTATCTAATTTTATTTTATCTTTATTTTTTTTGAGACAGAGTCTTACTTGTTGCCCTTGGTAGACTGCAGTGACATCACGGCTCACAGCAACCTCCCACTCTTGGGCTTAAGCGATTCTCTTGCTTCAGCCTCCCAAGTACCTGGGACGACAGGCACCCACCACAATGCCCAGCTATTTTTGTGTTGCAGTTGTCACTGTTGTTTCAGCAGGCCCAGGCTGGGTTCAAACCTAGCCTTGGTTTATGTGGCCAGCGCCCTAACCCACTGAGCTATGGGTGCCACCCTAATTTTTTATTTTTGGTAGAGATGAGGTCTTACTCCTGGTTAGGCTGGTTTCAAAGTTCTGGCCTCACCTGATCTTCCCACCTTGGCCTCCCAGATTTTGCCTGTTTTGAACTCACATAAACAGTGTGAATTTATTCATGTTTGTCTTCTTTGGCTCAACAATGTATCTGTGAGTTTCACCCATATTGGTAACAATTTGTTGTATGGCATTGCAGTATATTAATACATTACTTTCTTGTACATGCTTTTTTTTTTTTCTTGTAGTTTTTGGCCAGGGCCAGGTTTGAACTCGCCACCTCTGGCATATGGGGCTTGCACCCTACTCTTTGAGCCATAGGCACCAACCACTTGTACATGCTTTTTATCAGTCATAAACATTTATTTCTGTCTGGAATATATCCAGGAGTAGAATTGCTAGGTCATAGGATATATTCAATATTTATTTTTGAAATGGCAAATGTATTCAAACAATTTTGAGGATGACCCTGCTTTTTTGGTGCCTGGCATTGTTCTAAATATTTAACATCCATGAACTCTTTTTAATTTACAACAGCTCCACAAAGTAGGTACTATTATTATTCTTGCTTTACCAAGGAAGCAGAGACCCTTCAACATTAGGTAACTTGCCAGTGGTACCAGGTCTGGTAAACAAACACAGTGAGTCAGGCTGCAGACCTTGGCTCTTAATAAGCAAGCTATTGTGCTTCTGTTAGTCAGGGTCTTGCAGAGAACCCAGAATGAATTGGAGATGTATATGATTTATTATGAGGGACTGGCTCATGAAAATCACGGAGGCTGAGAAGTTCCACAGTCTGTTGTCTATAAAACCAGCAAAGCTGGCGGTGTGATTCTAGCCAAAATCTGAAGGTCAGAGGAGCCACTGGTGTAAGTCCCAGTATGAATCCAAAGGTCCAAGAACTGGGGCCTGATATTGTGTGTCCTGGTCTGAGGTTGAAGACCTCAGGGCAGGAGCAGCAACATCCAAGGACAGGAAAAGATGGATGTCCCCTGTCAAGCCAAGAGCAAACTTGCCCTTCCTCCAGGAGGCCCTTAATGGATTGGATGATGCCCACCTTATATAGTGAGGGTGATGAGAAGCACTCTCACAGAGATACCCTGAAATAATGCTTTACTAGCTATCTGGGCTCAGTCAAGTTGACATAAAATTAACTGTCCCAACCTCCTAATCCAGCTTTGGGGCCTCTCAGTTTCCTGGCTCTGTATTAGGATCTTTACATTTATTCTCACTTATTCTAACAATTCCACTGTGGTAGAATATATTATTTTATTTAATTGATGAGATTCTATTATATCTTCCATCATTCTGTTTATCATAGTCTATTATTTATGATTGGCATTTAGTGTGCGTTGATGAAAAATAAGTATTTTAGGAAAGAAAATGCTAATTCTCTAAGAGTATTGTTTCATTTATTTGTGCCAAAATCATTTAACTATTAAGAGCCAGGTAAAAAGAATCACAAATTATTTATTTATTTATTTATTTTTTTGAGACAGAGCCTCAGGCTGTCCCCCTGGGTAGAGTACCATGTCTTCACTGCTCACAGCAACCTCCAACTCCTGGGCTCAAGCGAGTCTCCTGCCTCAGCCTCCCAAGTAGCTGGGACCACAGGCGCCAGCCACAATGCCCGGCTATTTTTTGGTTGCAGCCATTATTGTTGTTTGGCGGGCCCGGGCTGGATTCAAACCCGCCACCTTAGGTGTATGTGGCTGGCGCCTTAGCCACTTGAGCCACAAATTATTTATTTTTGGAGACAGTTTGGCTCTGTCACCCAGGCTAGAGTGCAGTACAGCGAAACTCCTGGGCTCAAGTGATCCTCCTGACTCAGCCTCCTGAGTAGCTGGATTATCAGCTTGTGCCACCTGGCTAATTTTTCTATTTTCTGTAGGGATGGGGTTTCACTATGTTGCTCAGACTGGTCTGGAATCCCTGGCCTCTAGCAATCCTCCCCCTTCAGCCTTCCAAAGTGTTAGGATTGTAGGGGTGCGCTACTGTGCTTGGCAGAGTCAACTCTTGATTCAAATATAAGGAAGACATGGTCTCTCCCATGAGGTGCTTACAGAAAGGAGGTGAGAGCAATATTAAAGCTCAGTACAGGGTGATAAGTGCTATTGCCAGGATATGAACACAGAGACATGGATTCACCAAGGCTGTTTGTGCGGGAGTACTGAAGGCCTCATCTAACTCATTTAAGAAGGTTTTACATGGACTCTAAATCATTAAACTTAATTTTCTTTCTTTCCTTCAGAGAAGAAAGTAAGGCTGGATAAATTAAACGACCTCATTTAACACTAATAATTACCTAGTTATTAGTTAAAGAGTATAAATATGGTGAAAAGCATGTTCTTTGAGTCAGGCAGACCTGGGTTCTAATCATGTCTTAAGTAGCTCTGTGACCTTCAGTAAGTGTCTGAATCTTTCTGAGCTTGTTTATCCATGAAATTCATAATTAAATCCACTTTGTAGGCACTCATTAGCATAACATTTATCACATACTAAAGGTTCAACATAATTTTCCTTCCCCCTTCCTCACAGCACAAGGCACTGTGATAGAAGTAAAGAGATCAAAAGTCAAAGAGAAAGTTTAAAGCATGGAAGTATAAGACTTCGGGAAGAGTGAAGTATTGGAGATAAGGAAGCAGAGTCCTGCTAGAGTCGCGGATATAGGCATGGGGCAAGAATGCGAGCAGGGTAAGGAAAGTCCGAGAGGCAGGAAGCAAAACGGAAGGCAACATTTTGAAAGACAAGGAAGCGAGTTTCAAGGTGGCATCAGACGCCTCCTGGAGGCCAAAAGGAAGATGGTAAACCTTTTCTAGTCTTCGTCAAACCCCATTCCGAGGAGCGCAGGCAAATGCGGGTGGGCCGAAGCCCCACTGCAACCAGAGACTGCATTGAGAGGAAAAGAGGCAGTCGTGTATTCTTTAAGGGAGTTTGGCTGTGACGAGGCAGGACAAATAGGATTTGGGAGGGTAATTTAGGGCTGAAGGTAATAATCAGCGTCAGAATCCCATACCCTCTAATGAGACTAACTATCCGTGTACTTGATGATGTCCTTTGCTGTCCTTCAGGATCCTTCTTGGGCTTTCCCTGGCCTAAAGGAGACAAAAAACAAAGTGCAACCAAGTAAAAAGGAAACAGCCTTTTGATCGAAAACCTCTTTAAAAATCCTGGCATGCAAATAAGGCGTTTTAATGTGGCTCTCTGCGATTGGTAGGAACTTACAAAATCCGTCATTTCCTCTTAGTGCAGAATGCAAACCAAGAGTCTGCTTTCTGCTTTGCTATTGGCTGTTTGATTTGGCTTCGCTTTTAGCCAATCAAACCAGTTCCCTCACCCCTCCCGGGACCTCTTATAAATTACATCAAATTGGTTATCCTTTCCACATCCCTCTCCTTGAAAAAGAAGCTGTAACTGCATTTTTAGCCGTAATGTCAGGACGCGGAAAGCAAGGCGGCAAAGCCCGCGCCAAGGCCAAGTCCCGCTCATCCCGTGCTGGCCTTCAGTTCCCAGTGGGGCGAGTGCACCGCTTGCTGCGTAAAGGCAACTATGCTGAGCGGGTAGGGGCCGGGGCACCGGTGTACTTGGCGGCTGTGATCGAGTACCTGACGGCGGAAATCCTGGAGTTGGCGGGGAACGCAGCCCGGGACAACAAGAAGACGCGAATCATCCCTCGCCATCTGCAACTAGCTGTGAGAAATGACGAAGAACTCAATAAGTTACTTGGGGGTGTCACTATTGCCCAGGGTGGCGTCTTGCCCAATATCCAAGCTGTTTTGTTGCCCAAGAAAACGGAGAGTCACAAGCCTGGCAAGAACAATTAATAACCAGGAGGCTTAATGTACGCTACCCCCAAAGGCTCTTTTAAGAGCCACCAAAGTGGCAAATGAAGGGCTGATCACGAAACAGCGCAGTAGCTCTTTTTTTGAAAGCTTGGGTGGCTCTAAAAAGAGCCTTTGGTTTAGTTTGTCTGGGTTTATTTACTTTTGGCTTTGTGGCTTTCAGTTTTCTTTGGTAATAGAACGGCCTGGATGTTAGGCAAGACGCCGCCCTGGGCGATGGTAACCTTGCCCAATAGCTTGTTCAGCTCCTCGTCGTTGCGGATGGCCAGCTGGAGGTGACGGGGGATGATGCGCGTCTTCTTGTTGTCCCGGGCTGCGTTACCAGCCAACTCCAGGATTTCGGCTGTTAGGTACTCAAGGACCGCCGCCATATAGACAGGCGCGCCGGCGCCAACTCGCTCGGCGTAGTTGCCTTTGCGCAACAAGCGGTGCACTCGCCCCACTGGAAACTGAAGGCCAGCGCGGGATGAGCGCGACTTTGCCTTGGCACGGGCTTTGCCTCCCTGCTTTCCGCGGCCAGACATAGTTACAGATAAAGCTCTGAACCTCGCAACAAAACAAGATTGAAAGCTAATCGACAAGAAAGCCTTTATAAGCTCTTGTAGGGGTGGGGTCAGGGACGAGTTTTCCATTGGTCCTAATTTGGCTCCAGAAAAGACCAATCAAATCAAGAGTCAGTACTGTTACGTAGTTATTGCTGAAAACGCAAGGTCCCCTACATGGACCAATAGAAATGAAAGGTTTTTGGAGCCCTAATTTGCATAAGGTGGTTATAAAAGGATCAGGCCCGCCCATTCTCCTACTTCTTTTCTTTGCTAAGCTGTGTTTATTTCGTGTGTAAACATGCCTGAGCCGGCAAAATCTGCTCCTGCTCCTAAGAAGGGCTCTAAGAAAGCGGTCACCAAAGCCCAGAAAAAGGATGGTAAGAAGCGCAAGCGCAGCCGCAAAGAGAGCTATTCCATCTACGTGTACAAGGTGCTGAAGCAGGTCCACCCCGACACCGGCATCTCCTCCAAGGCCATGGGCATCATGAACTCCTTCGTCAACGACATCTTCGAGCGCATCGCCGGGGAGGCGTCCCGCCTGGCCCATTACAACAAGCGCTCCACCATCACGTCCCGCGAGATCCAGACGGCCGTGCGCCTGCTGCTGCCCGGCGAGCTGGCCAAGCACGCCGTGTCCGAGGGCACCAAGGCGGTCACCAAGTACACCAGCTCCAAGTGAGCCCCTGCTGGGACGTGGCGCTCGCCCGAATCGCCGGCCACTTTACTCCAAAGGCTCTTTTCAGAGCCACCCATCTAATCACCAGAAAAGAGCTTTGTTCACTTACGTTTACTCTATTTCGCTCTTTAATCTTACTGCTTTAGTTTTTTAAATATTATAGTCGAAATGTCACGGAAGATATCCCATACAGATTTTAAACTATCTGGAACTCCAGGTTTCAGGCACAGGACTGGATTTGCTTTTGAGTTTATAGTGCGGCTTTGCTTTGTGTTGCGCTGCTTTCGTTAGGGGTCAGTTCAAAGTTAGGGTGTTTGTCCTGTCCTTTAACCCCGTCCCATACTGTTGGCGTCCTGGTGGCTTTGTTGGGGATGTTTCATTTAAAATACGGAATGACATTTAAGCTATAATTTAAGAGAGGACTCCAGGACATAACTAAACCCGGTCCCACGAACGCTTGGCGGCAGCTTGTGTGTGGCGTCCTGCGGAAACCAACCGTCTGTGAACTTCGGGCGGAGCCCGCGCAGCCGGGCCCCAGCTTTTTCCTGATTGGGCAACACGAATTTCAAAATTCTTTGCTGCTCAGTAATTCGTGGATTTCAGTTTCCGCTGTTCACTTTGGGGTTTTGAAATCTCTAATGTTTCTCAGTTTGTGGATAGTTTTTGCATTTAATTTTCTCTGCAATGCTCTGGGCATTGCAAGGTTCTCGTCATTTAGAACTGGGTTCAAAAGTTAACTGTCAGTTCTGGTTTCAGAATACGCTTTCCCACGTTATCCACTCCGGAATTCGCGCCTCTAGTTGCTGCCAGTCTCACTGTTTATTTCCCTCGTACCAACTGAAACTGCTTTCTTGTTTATGGTCCTTCTCAAGCCCTAGACAGATTTTTCTCGGTTGGTTATCTTCAGGGCTAATCAGTGCCTGACACAGTGGACACTTAAATACCGACTTATTCAACTCTATTTTCCTGCTCTCCTCTCCTTTTAAGACAAGGTCTC
Organism: Otolemur garnettii; assembly: GCF_000181295.1. Taxonomy (NCBI): domain Eukaryota; kingdom Metazoa; phylum Chordata; class Mammalia; order Primates; family Galagidae; genus Otolemur; species Otolemur garnettii. The sequence continues at coordinate 3,302,548 of NW_003852569.1, forward strand.
GATCGCCTGGGCTAGAGTGAAGTGAGATCATAGCTCACAGCAACCTCAAATTCCTGGGTTCAAGTGATCCTCCTACCTCCGCTTCCTGAGGACCTGAGACTGCAGACTCGGGCTGCCAGGCCTGGATAATTTTTCTAAGTTTTTGTGGAAACGGGCGAAGAGTCTCCCTCTTGCTCAGGCTAGTCTGGAACGCCTGACCTCCAGGAATCCTCCCGCCTCAGCTTCCTGTAGTGCTAGGCCCCACCCCCTTTTTAATCACTTCTGTGGATAATTGGGTGGGTGCTGTTTATTTCTATTAAATGTGTGTGAAGACAGGGTGAAGGTGGAAATATCTTTGGAACTCCTTCCCCAAATCTATCCTTAGTCACTCTAGTACAACAGCTGGGAGGGAGCCGTGTTAATGTTCTTCTTAACGTCAAAGGGGAGGTGGCAATGGTATGAGTTTAGTGTAAACTGTGGATTTTCATCAAATTCAGCGTGTTGGTCACTGGAAAGAGACTTTGTCCTCGTCCTTTTCTTACTCCCCCACCCCATCCTGATTCTTTGTTCCCCACTGACATGAGCTTTTAATTTACACTCCTCACTTCCTTTGCTTTTCAGAAAGCCCTGCAAAATGAGCAGGGCTGCAGAGTTAATAGTCCTTTTACAAATGAGGCTGAGAGACGGTAAGTGATTGGTTTACCCGTGTATCTTCAGTTTCTGGATAATTGTATTTTAGTTTTTAAAAATGTAATTAAAGAATATTGAATTTTCTGTCCAGGCCTTGATTTTGCCAAGGAAGACACTGACGGTTGGATCAGTTACTCCACCATGCTTTGGGCAAAGCGATTCTGGAGTTGACTGCAGGGTTTCATGAATCCAAATGAGCTCTAGACTGAATAAATCTTATCTCTCCTACATGTGTGTTTTCAGATGTGTGTAGATATTGTTATTAGTGAATTTGCCAATAAATTTAAAAGCTTTGCTGGATTCTTTTATTTGTAATATATTTTCCCACTAAATGAAACAACAGATAAAATTACTGCTGGGTCTGTGGAAAAGCTGGATGCCTCTGACCTGGAGGATGAGTGTTTATAAACCCAGCCCAACTGCTACCCCAGAGGTGCTCTAGGGTGAAATAGTCTGTTACAAAGCCACTCTTTATCAGTTGAAAAATATATGACCACAAATAAGCAAGACCCACAGGATGGAAGAAATAAAGTTCATAGTAAAGTTTCGTTGATACCAACAGAACACTTGCTATGTGCCGGGCAGTGTTCTAGGCCCTTTATGCTTACGGACTTACTTAATTCTCACAATAAACTTATGAAATAGGAACTGTAATTATTTCCCATCATACAGATAAGGAGAGTGGCCGTTCTACTCTTTCAGAGAATAAGTTCTTGGTTTAGTGCTTAAGTGATTTGGGAAAAGTAGGGTCACAGTCTAAAAACCTGGACCCCTGGCCTGGATTTTTTTGAGAGAATATGCTTTAGAGCTAAAAGAAAATTCCCTTGTCTTATCTGCACCCTGGGTATAAACCCCAAGTGGTAGTGGCAGAACACCTTGGGCCTCTGATTCTCCAGCCCAGAGGCTGTAGTGCCCCTCAGTTCACCTTGCCCTAACAGTGGTAGGGATCACCCCCTTTCACTAACTCGAGAGGGCCTTAGTGGCTGGTTGTGGGGCTCCTTCTGGACATGATGTTCACTAGGAAAGAAGTTACATAGTGAGGAAGGCGGTAGATCAGGTAGATTCTAGTATTTTAACTTTGGAAGGGAAATACTCAGTTATGGCGAGATCAATCCTCCTAAAGACCCACTTTGATCACTTCTTTGTCCTACTCAGACCTCTTTGAACATTTGCTTATATTGGGGTTAATGATAGTAATTGTTATAATAATATTATAATTACTTTCATTAACTACCTGGTCCTCTACTTAGTGGTTTACATGAATTACCTCATTTAATCTCCATAGCCACCTTTTAAAATAGGTTCTATTATTATCATCCTTTTTTTTTCTTTTTTTATAGGACAGAGTGATAAGATTAATATGTCTTAACTCTCCTTTAATATGTTTCCTGTTTATCTCGTTTTTTAGTAATTTCCTTTGTTGAAGAAATGGGGCTGTTTTTCTAGCAACTTTCTAGTCTGGATTTTGCTGATTGCTTCCTCTCAAAGTAGTTTATTATAATCCTCTCTCCTCTGTGTTTTCTTTAAATTGGTAGTGGCTTCATTAGATTTAGGCTCTTTTTTCTTTCACCCCCTGGCAAGACTACCTTCATAGGTAGACACATAATGTCTATCTGCTTCTTGTCTTGTGATGACCTCAGTGGTTGATTCTCAATACTTAGATCCATGAACTCATTAGAGATTGCAAAATGAGGATATTCTATTACTCCTCCTTCATGTATTAGGTAGAATACTTCAATAAAGAGAAGTATTATTTTAAATATGTAAATAGTTTTCTATTAGCAGGTACCAAGAGAGTGGTAGGATTCCTTTTGGTATTAATAAAAAAAGGATATGTGTGTTTTGATATTTATGCACTGGTTTTAAAATAATTTTCTGGAATTTCACATAAGAAAACTAATCATAGTGGCTGTTCCTAATGAGAAGAATTTGGTTGTGCTAAAGGGTAGCTTTCCCTTTCCTTTCTTTCTTTTCTTTTCTTTCCTTTTTTTTTTGAGACAGTGTCTTACTATGTTGCCCTTGGTAGAGTGCTATGGCCTCACAGCTCTTAACAACCTCAAACTCTTTGGCTTAAGTGATTCTCTTGCCTCAGTCTCCCGAGTATCTGGGACTACAGGCACCCATCACAACGCCTGGCTAGTTTTTTGGTTGTAGTTGTCATTGTAGTTTAGCTAGCCCCTGCCAGGTTTGAACCCGCCAGCTTTGGTGTATATGGCGGAGCCCTAACCACAGAGCTATGAGCGACTAGCCAACTTTTTCCTTGATACCTCTCTGAACTTTTAAAATGTATGCTCACCAGTGGCACCTGTAGCTCATCAGGTAGGGCCCACCATATACACTGAGGCTGGTAGGTTTGAACCCAGCCGGGGCCAGCTAAAACAACAACAACAACAACAACATAGCTGGGTGTTGTGGTAGGCACCTGTAGTCCCAGTTACTCTGGAGGCTGAGGCAAGAAAATCGCTTAAGCCCAGGAGTTTGAGGTTGCTGTGAGCTGTGATGCCATGGCACTCTACCCAGGGCTACAGCTTGAGATCCTGTCTCAAAGAAAAAAAGAATAAATAAAATTTATGCTCAATGTGTACATAAAAATATTATCAGCTGTGTGATGCCTGTAGCTCAGTGGTTAGGGGGCCAGCCAAATACACTGGGGCTGGTGGGTTGCAACCCAGCCCTGGCCAGCTAAAAAACAATGACAACTGCAACCAAAAAAAGTAGCCGGGCATTGTGGTGGGGGCCTGTAATCCCAGCTACTTGGGAGGCTGAGGAAAGAGAATTACTTAAGAGTTGGAAGTTGCTGTGACGCCACTCAGCACTCAACCCAGGGAGTCAGCGAGTCAGCTTGAGACTGTCTCAAAAAAAAAAAAAAAAATATATATATATATATATATATATTTATTGTCAGCAGAAGTTATGTAGGTGGTGTGATTATTGGCCATTAAAAGAAAATCCTAGTGCTTTGAGTATACTTTTGGTGAAAATAATGTATTTCAAAATTCCTATCTTGTTGCTTGGCACCTAGTGGATTGTCAGTACATTTGAGTTAATTCTTTTTCTTTTTTTTTGAGACAGAGTCTCACTTTGTCACCCTTGGTAGAGTGCTGTGGTGTCACAGCTGACGGCAACCTCAGACTCCTGGGCTTAAGTGATTCTCTTGCCTCAGCCTCCCAATTAGCTGGGACTACAGGCGCCTGCCACAGCACTCGGCTATTTTTCAAGTTGAGGTTTGGCTCTGGCTCAAGGGAGAACCTGTAGTCTGGAACCCATGGGCTCAGGCAATCCACCCACCTGGGCCTCCCAAGTGCTGGGATTACAGGCATAAGCCATCTTGCTCGGCTCATTTGAGTTAATTCTTGAATTTGTGAGCTCAGGCAATCTACCCTCCTCGGCCTCCCAGAGTGCTAGGATTACAGGTGTGAGCCCCACCATTTGAGTTACTTCTGAAACAATGCAAACAGAATCAGCTTAAACTAACAGCAACAACTATAACAACAAAAACTCCAAAAGTCCCTGGGCCTTATGGGCTGACACAAGTATGGGGTTGGGACTCCAATATTCCCAATCCCATAAAAAATCACTTAAAATTATAAACACATATGATGCAGGAGGCATTCTCTGAAGTAATTTTCCCAACCCATTAACTTCACTAATGAAGGTCTGGTCACAAGTTTGGTCATCAGGCCAGGGTCACTGAGGGATGTGAAACCAGGTAGAGGGTAGAGTTGGTAGAACTGGCCCAGTAGGGTTAGTGTAGGTTGTTGAGCAAGTCAAGAGCAAAATTTTGGGGAAATTATTTTGACCTTTATAACTTTATTTTGACTGAGATGTGCAGGACAGATTGAGGAGAGAGAATATTGAAAACTGGAAATCATTGGGGAGGCCATTCCAGCCTATAATGAAGTCTTAAGTGTAGAGGCAGCAGGAAGAGAGAAGATAAAAGCCACGGATTGGAATTAATAGAAGAGGTAAAAGAAAACTATATTAGTTTTCTATTGATGTGTAACAAAGTCCCACAAATTAAATCGCTTAGGACAATACTCATTTATTATTTCATAGTTTCTGTAGGTCTGGGTGTGGCATAGTTGGCTTGCAGGGATCCTCAAACTACGGCCCACGGGCCACATGCAGCCCAGCAAGGACATTTATCTGGCACACCGGGTGTTTTTGTTGCCGCTGTCCTGCTTAGCAGCCAACTCGTCCCGGGCCCACAGTCCGGCCCTCCAACGGTCTGAGAGTCAGTGAACTGGCCCCCTGTTTAAAAAGTTTGAGGATCCCTGGCTTAGAGTGTCACAAGGCTGAAATCAAGGTGTCAACCAGGTTGCATTCTCATCTGAAGTCTGGGGTCTTCCAAACTCATACAGGTTGTTGGCTGAATTCAGTTCCTTAGGATTGTACAGTTGAGGTCCTCAGCTATAGAGGATGTCCTTCTCCACAGGCAAGTCACACGAGCATTTCTGTTGCTTCAGTTATTTAATTCAGGGACCTGGACCATTTTAAAGATCTTTTGTAGAGCTGACCTGATTAAGTCAGACCCTCCCTTTTTATTAACTCAAAGTCAACTGATTAAGGGCCTTGATTACATTGCAAAATCCTTTTACCTTTGTCATATTTCTTTAAAAAAATTTTTTTTTTCTTGGGCGGTACCTGTGGCTCAGTGGGTAGGGCGCCAGCCCCATATATGGAGGGTGGTAGGTTCAAACCGGCCCAGCCAAACAGCAACAAAATAATAGCCAGGTGTTTTGTCAGGCACCTGTAGTATCAGCTACTTGGGAGGCTGAGGCAAGAGAATCGCCTAAGTCCAAGAGCTGGAGGTTGCTGTGAGCTGTGATGTCACAGTACTCTACCGAGGGCAATGAAGTGAGACTCTGTCTCTAAAAACAAAATTTCTTAATTAAAGGCAAGTTGCAGCTTCCCTCCATATCCAAAGGGTGGTGATTAAACAAAGTCTACCTGGGGCTGGGACTCATAGGAGCTACCTTAGAATTAATTATGCTTATTACAGGAACATTAAGGGACTATTTAGGCTGAATACAGATACTTTCCTGTGATTTAAATTAATTTTAAAAGAAAAGATTAAAAAGTAAAAATTCCAAGTTTACGAAAGCCCATAGTGTACCAGGTGCTATAGACATAACATTTGAAATGCTCAGAACATGCCCTGAAAGGTCAATGCTATAGTTTATATTATATATGGAGAAAACTGAGGTTCAGATATGTCAAAGAACTTGATATTTTCCTTCCAGTAAGTCATGTTGTTTCATAACAACCCCATTTTACCCACTTTGTAAAGGGAAAAGATGATGTTTATGCAGTTTAAATGACTTGGCATTCTTTGATATACCATGATGGTCCTGATTTTTTTTTTTTTTCCTTCAATTTTTGGCCAGGGCTGGGTTTGAACCCATCACCTCTGGCATATGGGGCTGGCGCCCTACTCCTTGAGCCACAGGTGCTACCCTGATGCTCCTGAATTTTATTAAAATATTTATTTAAAATTTGCAAATCACAGATAATCTGAGAATCTACTAATATGGTTGCCATATGTACTTAATAGAATCATAGAATATTTGTGTTGGAAAGAACTAAGAAATTATCTGGTCCAAGTTCCTCATTGTGTTTTACCGACATTCTTCTCTAACTTCCTGTTTCCATCAGATCTTGTGGGGTATAGATGCTCCCAAGAGGCCTGTTCTTGGAGACCCTCTATTCATAAGCTCTTTCAGGGACTCCCAGGACTTCCTCCAGCTCCTCTGGGCAGATAAGACAAGCCAGTTGGGCCTCTAGCTAGAACTTCCTCCAGATCCATACTCTTAGCTGCCTTAAGGACATGGCCACTTGCCATTGCCACTTGGCACCTCTGACCCAGTGTGGCCTAAAGTGAATTCTGTGAAGGTGGCATGGTCCTCCCAGTTCCTTAGGCAGGAAGGTCCATAGCTCTTTGGTTACTTTTTGCCTCAACAACCTCCTTCAATTTATTCCCCTTTCCAGGTTCAGGCCATCTTTTATGTTCAAGAAAGTCAGCAATTTCCCTCCTGCCCATTCCTGTGTCTGGTTTCCTTATTCTCATCCTTAGCTCCCTCATCTTTATCCCTGAGGCCTGAGACTTGCTTTCTTGCCTTGGGCACTGTTTCATTCTATTGCTTTTGCACCCTCCACCCAGGCTAGTGTACCTGATACACAGCTCACATCATGCTACCTGCCTGCTAAAAATCTCTGCTGTGCTACGTCCCCTAACAATTTACCTTTTTTTTATTTAGTATTATTCCATTCTATGCTCATTCTTTACTTTTTCTCAATTATTCTAATTTGGCTTCTAGGTATAGAGTTCTTGAAAAAAGTATATTGCTTTCTATACACTTTACAAATTATTCTTATATACCATGTATTCCATTTATATGACATTCTTGAAATGTTAAAACTACAGATGTGAGCAAATTGGTTTCCAGCGGTTGGAGGTGTGGTGGGGAGGTAGTTGAGAATACACCGGAGAGTTCTTTGAAGGTGATGAACAGTTCTCTATCATGATTGTGGTGCTGATTACACTAATCTATACACACAATAAAATTGTAAAGAACTATCAGACACGCAAACACACACATACACAGATAAATTAACACAGGTTAAAAAATTGCAAAATATGATTTAAGGTCTGTAGTCTAGTTAACAGTAATATACCAGTGTCAGTTTCCTGATTTTGATATTGTACAATAGCTATGTAAGATGCCACTATTGGGAGAAACCGATTGAAGGGTAAATGGAACTGTTTGTCCTACTTTTGTAACTTTTTTTTTTTGAGACAGAGTCTCAAGCTGTCACCCTGGGTAGAGTGCCATGGCATCACAGCTCACAACAACCTTCAACTCTTGGCCACAATGCCCAGATATTTTTTTTCTTGGTTGTAGCTGTCATTGTTTGGTGGGCTGGGCTGAATTCGAACTCACCAGCTCTGGTGTATGTGGCTGGCACCCCCTAGCTGCTTGAGCTACAGGCCCCAAGCCCCTTTGTAATTTTCTGTGAATCTATTATTTTAAAATAAAAAGAAAAAAGCCTGTTGAATGGGTGGCTCCTGTGGCTCAAAGGAGTAGGGTGCTGGCCCCATATGCTGGAGGTGGCGGGTTCAAACCCAGCCTCAACCAAAAACTGCAAAAAAAAAAAAAAAAAAAGCCTGTAGAACAAACTTTACTATTAACTAATTAGATGCAAAGGTAAACAAGAACGGCTTCTGTATTCTTTCTAATGCTTACATACATTCTTGGTGCCCACAAAGTTCTAAACATTTTACATCCATATGTTAATTAGCTTATCTTAGCCTCACAAGAATCCTATCAGGTAGGTAGTGTCATTATTTCCATTTACAGATTGGGAGATGGAATCACAGAAAGGTGTAGTAACTTGCCCATAATTTCACAGCCAATAAATGGCAAAACCAGAATTCAAATTCAGAGATTCCTTTTAGTCACTAGACTACACTACTAATGTCAAAAAGGCAATATATTGATGGAATCTTCATAGCAGTTAAAAAGATCAGAAATAAGGCTGGGCGCAGTGACTCATCCTGTAATCCCAGAATTTGAGAGACCCAGCTGGGTAGATTGCCTGAGCTCACAAGTTAGAGACCAGCCTGAGCCAGAGCAAGACCCCGTGTCTAAAGGAGGTTGTGGAGGGTGCTTGTAGTCCCAGCTACTTGGGAGGCTGAGGCAAGAGAATTGCTTGAGCCCAAGAGTTGGAGGTTGCTGTGAGCTGTGAAGCTATGGCACTCTACCCAGGGCGACAGTAAAGAAACAGCAGAGACTCCATTTTGTGAGTGAAGCTACTGAGGGGCCCAGTCCTGGGAAAAACCAGAAAACCACAAGCAGCACCACCCAGGGAGGGGACAGCCATCCTGGGCGTAGCTCCACCATCAGAAATGAACATACAGGCCGTTCCTAGAAAGTGCCAAGTCGTAGCCCTTCTAGGAAAAGCACCCCAGCTCCAGCTAATCCCATTAGGGATTGAGCCCCGACCAATCCCTGACCGGATTAATTTAGCAACCAATCCCCAACTGGATCCAAAATGAACCAATCACTCAGTTGCTGTCCTCCCTGAAATGTATAAAAACCGCTTTCGCCTCTGTAACTGGGTTGCTCCTGCACAGCTACGCCGTCCAGAGTGTATGCTTGCAATAAAGACAGTCCTTTGCTTTTGCAAGTGTGCGCGGGGATCTCTCAGCAGTGATTTCGGTCCTAACGTTTGTGGGCTTGTCTGGGATCCACGCCCCTGAGACCCCAACACACAACAGAGTGCCTGACACTGGTGAGTTGGGTGTGTGAATGTTGTATGACTTGAGTTTGGGTGCCGGGAATTCTTGGATTAGTCAGGCCCCTAGGCAGACACACCATTAAGGAGGCCGCACTGTGGACTGAGCGGGGTGCCTCTGTTCCACTTGGTTTACACCTTGAGGAGTAAGAGTCCTCTCGGATGCTTGGTCTTGGGGTGATTTGCACCCACTTGATTTGAACAGTATGAGTGAGAACGTCTATGTGTCTTTGTGAATGTCATTTTTGGCAATTTGTAGAGTGCCTTGTGGGGGATTGGACGTGCCCCAACGCTAACACTCCAGACAGCGTTTGTGAGTGGGTTGCAGACCTCTACCTCCAAGGGACCCTGGGAGATTTCTCTCCTTGGGAAGTTGCCCTGTTAACGTTCTTTATGCTATGTGTTCTGTGCCCTTGTCTGCTTGGTGCATCTTTGGCTTGGCACTCGTGCTCTTCGTCCTTGTCGGTATTGGGCTTGGTACCATCGCCCTTCCAGACTGGTCCACTGGGGAACGTGTAGCCTTAGCCTGTCTTTTACTACTTTTTGGTAGCCTTGATCGCATTTTTGACCCTATTTAGAGAAGCCTCCACAATGAGATCCAACTCAACAACTCTTCCTTAGGCAACCTTTGCCCTCCTCCCCTTTAACTAGGCATGGGACAGGCGCAAACCACTCCCCTAACCCTCCTTCTTGCCCATTTCCGAGATGCCCAGGCCCAGGCCAGCTATCTAGATCTGGTGATAAAAAAAGGTAAGCTAGTCACTTTCTGTCATAGTGAATGGCCGGCTTTTGGCCTCAGGTGGCCAGAGGAGGGGACCTTTGACCTCCCCACCATCTATCAGGTAAAGGATGTGGTCTATGGGAAGCTGGGCCACCCTGACCCAGTGGCCTATATCACTACTTGGCAGGTGCTGGTGGAACAACCGTCACTGTGGCTAAAGCCTTTTCTAGCTCCAGGCCAGGGCTCCACAGCCTTGACTCTTAAAGAGAAGCCAGTGGCCCACAAACCCACAGCACCACCCTACCCCGTGCTGCCACACACTCCCAACCCCCAAGAAGAGGCTGTGTTCCTAACCCCACCCCCATATGGCAGGGGGCAATGAAGCTGAACCCATAGAGGCAGCTGGGGGAGGGGAGGGCCCCAGTACTAGGGGGCAAACCCAAAGAGAGTGGGCCCAACTAGCTGGAGTTGAGCTGGACTCAACAGCTTTTCCTTTAAGAGCCATAGGGCTCCCCGATGTACAGGGAAACCAGAATGTCATTTATTGGCCGTTTTCAACAAGCAGCCTATACAATTGGAAAATGCCCCCCCCCCTCCCCCGCCCGTTCTCAGAAAAACTCAGCAGGTTAATTAATCTGTTAGACTCCATTCTGTTCACAATTGGGATGATTGCAGCCAGCTCCTTCAGATCCTGTTCACTGCTGAGGAAAGGGAAAGAATTCTGGCAGAGGCCAGAAAGTTCATCCCAGGAAATGATGAGAACCCCGCTGCAAACCCTGAAAGGATTGTTGTAGGATTCCTCCTCACCCAACCAGACTGGAACTATAACACTTGCGAAGGTAAGGAGAGAATCAAAGTTTACCACCAGGTTCTTATGGGAGGCCTCCGGGCAGCAGCCCGGAAGCCCAAGAATTTGGCCAAAGTCAGTCAGACCCAGCAAGGTAAGGAGGAGGCCCCTGAGGCTTTCCTAGAGTGCCTCCTGGAGGTATACTGCACTTACACCCCCATGCACCCCAAGGACCCTATAAACTGGTCTGTGGTGATGATGGCCTTTGTAAACCAGGCTGCACCCGACATCTGTCGGAAGTTACAGCACCTAGAAAGACTGGGAGACAAAACCATTTCAGAGCTGTTGGTGGTGACCGAGAAGGTATACAATAACCAAGAGATGCAGGAGGAAAAGCAGACCAAATCTTTGATCGCAGCCAACAAGAAACACACCCAAGGCCTGGCCAAGGTACTTCTAGCCACCACTGCAAGTGCAGACTATGGGCCACCCGGATGTCCTCGCCGGACTAAAAATAGGACTGAGGATGGAGGGGGGGAGAAGAGATTCATGCTCAAAAAAGACTAATGTGCTTATTGCAAACAGAAGGGGCACTAGGAAAAAGACTGTCCAGATTTAGTCACGAGCCTGAGAGAAGGCCGTGGCTCGGATCCTAGAACTGGGGGAGCTAATTGATTAGAGGGGACAGGGTTCAAGGCCCCTCCCCGAACCCAGGGTAACCATAAAAGTGGAGGAGAAACCCATTGACTTCTTGGTAGACACAGGAGCCCAGCATTCCATCCTCAAGCAGCCACTTGGAGCGCTGTAAGTCTTGGGTCCAGGGGGTGACAGGAACTAGTCAATATTCATAGACCACCCAGAGGACAGTCCACCTTGGAATGGGCCGAGTGTCCCACACTTTCATGGTCATACCTGAATGCCCTTACCCCTTGTTGGGAAGAGACTTGACGAAATTAACTTTAGAAACTGGTGGTAACTGGGTAACTCTCCTCCCCTTTGCCCTTTATAGAGTAAAGAACTCCCCTTATACCCTAGGTTTAACCCCTTTTAAAATATTGTTCAGTAAACTACCTCCCATTTTACCAAATATTAAAACTAATTTGATTGCTGATTTTAATCACGCTGATTTTTGCTCCTCCCTTGACCTGATACATATAATTCAGCAACAGCTTTGGCCCCAACTCTGGGCTGTATATGAAGAGGACTCCCCTCCTGAACCTCACCAGGAGTTGGGTGTATGTCGAGCGGCATCGCCAATACACCCTCAAGCCCAGATGGAAAGGACCATACGTCATCATCCTGGTCACCCCAACTGCTGTTAAAGTGAACGGGATTGCTTCCTGGGTCCATCACTCCCACATCCGGCCTGCTGACCCCCACCCAGAGAAAAAGGACTACTCATCCACTTGAAAGATCCAACCATCCAACAACCCACTAAAGCTCAAGCTTCAGAGATGCCCACCCAAAGACTGTGTCTGATGCTCTCCCTTACCCTGCTGATACCCCCATCCATCTTTGCCTTACACAACTCAAGCCCCCATCTCCTTGTTCAGGTAACATGGCAGGTTATTGATGCTAGCACAGGAATTATCCTCAATCAAACCTCGGGGGTCCACCCCCCAGGTACTTGGTTCCCAGAGCTCCTAGTAGACCTCCATGACCTATTGGGGACCACCCTCTGGTGCCGTCCGGATTTGACAAAGACCTTCTATGTCTGTCCCGGCCACCTCCCCAACAAGTGTGGAGGAGCAAGCTCATACTTTTGTGACTCATGGAGCTGTGTCTCCACCGGGCAGATATGGTGGGACCCCCCTAGACAGGGAGACCTAATTCAAATGAAACGAAAGACTACGTGCCCTAACAAAAAGTGCTCCCGGAAAAATCCCAAGTGTGACATAGTTAGTATTAGCTTCACTGAGAAAGGAAAACGGATGCAAGGTTGGGAAATCGGCAAATGGTGGGGCGTGCGGCTATACGCGCCCTATGAGCCAGACCCAGGTAACGTCTTCCTGATTAAGGTCCTAAATGCCCCAGTTAGCATAAGGCTCCCAACCGCAGTGGGACCCAACCCTATCTTGCCTCCTCCTCCGCTACCTCCCCAGACCACTAGCTAACCCCGCCCCCCCCAAGCTCCTCAACAGGCAGTACTAATGCCACCCCAACAACCCTGGGCCCTTCAGACACCGAGGCAGGGCCTGCAAATCCAATGTGAGTGCTCCTCACCAAGACCTACCAGGTACTAAACGTCTCCAGGCTGGACCTCACCAAATCCTGCTGGCTGTGCCTCAAAGTCCAGCCCCCTTATTATGAGCGGGGATTATTATCACCCTGCAAGGACACCCAACAGTGAATACGGAGGCCAGTGCCTGTAAATGGCAGCAACAAGGCCACCACATCACCCTCCAGGCCATATCCAGTCACATTATGTGTAGGATACCCAGGCTTCTGATTGCATCAGCTGTGTAACAGGACTTTCCCATGGAATGGGCCGGGTATCTCATACCCCCCAACAACACGTGGTAGGTGTGCTCCACAGGACTAGCCCTGTGCATCCACTGCACGGTGCTCAATCTTACCTGAGATTTCTGCATCTTGGTCCAGTTAATACCCCGACCAATGTACTATACAGGAGATAGCATCTACCAAAAGTTAGAAGACACCTACCCAAGGCTCAAACGAGAACCAGTCTCAGCCATAACACTGGCTATAGTAATGGACCTAGGGCTTGCTAGGGCAGGCATTGGCATCTCTCTAGTTATCCAGGACAAAAATTATGGAGCTTTACAAGCAGCCATAGATCTGGACATTGAAAGAATTGATCTATCTCCCACTTACAAGAATCCCTCACATCCCAATCAGAAGTAGTCCTGCAAAATAGAAGAGGCCTAGATCTATTGTATTTACAACAAGGAGGGTTCTGTGCGGCCTTGGAAAAAGAATATTGTTTTTATGTAGACCACTCTGGAGTAGTCAAAGAATCTATGGCCCTGATCCAAGAAGGGTTACATAAAAGACAATTAGAGCGAGAACAGTCTCAGCTGGTATGAAAACATGTTCAATTGGTCCCCCTGGCTTACCACCCTAGTATCAACTGTAGCAGGACTCCTATTCATTCTCCTCTGCCTTCTGACTTTCGGGCTCTGTATAATAGACTGATCACCTTCCTCAGGGAACGGGTCAGTACAGTGCAGCTTAAGGTTCTGAAGTCTAACCTGTAACTCCTCATCCGCTCAGCTAACTGCAAATTTTTCACCTTTTAAGATCGCTTGCTTGCACTAATATCAAGATTGTGCTAAGTTAGTTCCTAGCTCAAGGGGGGAATGAAGAGACAACAGAGTCCATTTTGTGAGTGAAGCTACTCAGGGCCCCAGTCCCGGGAAAACCCACAAAAAAACAAGCAGCACCACCCAGGTAGGGGATAGCCAGCCCTGGCGTAGCTCCACCATGAGAAACGAACATACGGGGCCATTCCTAGAAAGTGCCAAGCCGTAGCCCTTCTAGGAAAAGCGCCCCAGTTCCAGCCAATCCCGTTAGGGATTGAGCCCCAACCAACCCCTGACCGGATTAATTTAGCAACCAATCCCCAACTGGATTCAAAATGAACCAATCACCCAGTTGCTGTCCTCCCTGAAATGTATAAAAACCCCTTTCGCCTCTGTAACTGGGTTGCCTCTGCGCAGCTACGCTGAGTAGAGTGACTGGAGCATATGCTTGCAATAAAGACACTCCTTTGCTTTTACACGTGTGCATGGTGGTCTCAGCAGCGATTTGTCCTAAAAACAGCTGGAGATTGTCTCAGAAAAGAAAAAATCAGAAATAACTGACAACGTAGGAATGCTGAAATATAAATTATACCCATTCTAAGAAAAAAAAAACCATTCTGTCCCACTAGCCTAAGACTAAGTAAGCCAGATTTATTGACTTGTTACAATGAGAGAGAACATACAACAGAGAAATGGGTGTGGCAGGGAGGAGGTCTCACTTAATAAACAACAAAAAATAAGAGTGAAGGGCCGGGTTTGAACCACCATCTCCAGTATGTGGGGCCTGCCCAATACTCCTTAGTTCTACTTTGAGCCACAGGCGCCAGGGAAGGGTCTAGAGCAGGCGTCCTCAAACTACAGCCCCGGGGCCACATGTGGCCCACTGGGTGTTTTTGCCGCCCCTGCCTGTCCTGCTTAGCAGCCGACTGGTCCCAGGGCCTGCAGTATGGCCCTCCAACGGTCTGAGGGACAGTGAACTGGCCCTCTGTTTAAAAAGTTTGAGGACCCCTGGTCTAGAGTTTTGATACAGGCTCAACAAAGCAGGGCTATGTGAAAGGATAGACAATAGGACTGGACTTTGAAGTAAACCGAAGTCCTTTTACCTTAGAAACCACAAAATTAAGGTAAAGACTATTCAGAAACTCTTTATTTGAAGTTTTGCCCCAGGTTGGAAATCTGGGTTGCTTTTCTTTGTCAAAGTGACTTGGGTCCTCCAGACAGTAGGAGGATGCTTCTTCTTGTTGGTATGATTTCAAGCAGCAAAAGTTCTGATAGTTAAAAATTTTTACAGAATAAAGTTTCCCAGTGAATAAGAAAAAAAGGATCACTGAAGGAGTGAAGGCAATTTCAACCCAAAATATGATTCCTTGCTATAAAGAATATTTTGAATAAAAGGCCATTTATGACCAGAAAGCCCTGGCCTCTCCTCTATAAAACTGGAGTAATTGATTTAGAATCAGAAGGGGCTGCTGACTTCCTTATTGCATACTAATAGACCTGGCCTTAAGGTCATTTGAAGTGTGAGACCTCTCAAGTTAATCTACAAATCAATCTGTTTCTACCCATCTACATACTCCCCCCCCACCAGCAACCACTTGGCTGCACTTAGACTTTCCACACTCTCCCCCTATCCTTCTAAAAGGCATCTTTAAATGAAAGTCTGTGACTATCACTGAGATTTTGGGAAATCATTCTTGTGATTCCCCCCACCCCCATGTGCATAGTTTTTGGAAATAAATCTTTCTCTTATTAATCTACCATAACTGTGAGTTAATCTTTCAGCGAACCAACAAAAGGGAAAGAGCAAGTTTTGCAGTGATCTCCACATCACTCTAGGAAGGGAGTGATGAGCCTCTAAAGCTACCGCACACCTTTGGGAACAAGAATGTTTTATCTTAATTCTTTGGCCAGTTTTATCTCTGCTGTTGCAGCCTGATGAATGTATTTTTACTTTCACTTCTAGATAATTTCTGCTTTCTCAAAGTGCATGCCATTGTTATTATGCTTCATATCTTATTCTATTTCTACTTTCTCCCCCTCTAACCTGTATTTAAAAACTTGACCTTTCCTTTTCAACTCCCACAGAAATTAGCCTGCATCTCTTTGCCATCCATGCTGCCTGCTGATTCTGAGTGCTGCACTGAGCATATTTCATGACGTGTGAACACATTTTATTTCCCACTCTTCCAGCAATGGGACACCCAGGTTGGTGCCAATTCTTCATTGCCACAAAAAATGCTGCAATGAATATGTTCCTTTATGGATCTACATAAGAATTTCTTTTGACAAAAACTCAGGAATAGGACTGCTAGTTTCTAGGGTTTGTTTGTTTATTTTTGAATCAAAGTCTTGCTCTGTTGCCCAGGCTGAAGTGCAGTGGTATGAACCGAGCTTAGTGTAAACTTGAACTCCTGAGTTCAAGTTATACTTTCACCTCACCCTCCCAGGTAGCTGGGACTACAAGCGTGAGCTAATTTTTTATTTTTTCAGAGATGAGGTTTCACTTTGTAGCCCAGGCTGGTTTTATATTCTTGGCCTCAAACAATCTTCTCACCTCACCCTCCTAAAGTGCTAGGATTACAGGCATGAGCCACTATGCCCAACCCATCTAGGTTTAGTTGAACTAAGGAGTACTGGGCTCCCCTCCAGAATGGTTGTACCAGGCTTCCAACACCAAGGCAACAGAACTTCTCTGAGTCTACAGCTAGGCCAATTCAACTTTCAAAGTTTTCCCAGACTATCTGATATAGAGTAGATTATCTCATCATTGTGTTCATTTCATTTCTTTGGTTAAGGTTCAAACATCGCTACATGAGCTTGATTGTTTTTGGATTTGCTCTCCTGTGTATTGCCTATTCATATCCTTTGCTCCAACATTATTTAGAAAGGAAAAACCTGCTTCCTCCATATTTGGCATTTGAGGTCCCTTAAACTGGCCTCTATTGCTAACAGCTGATTTCTCACAACTGTCCTTTGTCCATGCTTCAGCAATAATTCTTCTGTCTTTGTCTTTGCTGTCCCCTTGGTTTAGATTAAACTACCTTTCCTCAACCCCCAATCTAGCATGTCACAAATCCTAAATATTCAAATTATCACCTCCTCCAGGAAGAGTTCCTTTATTTGCTCAGCCGGCATTGACCTTTTCTCTTAGCTCTCACAGAGCTCAACTTGTGTTTCTTGTTACCATCTATCACAGAACACCTCCCACAGTGGCTATGCATATGTGGGTCACCTCCCCACAAAGACAGACATCAGATTGTATGTGTGTACACAGAAAGATTCAAAAGAAATATTAAGATTTTTAAAATCAGTGAAATGAATTTTACTTTCCTCTTTGCTTTAAAAAAATTATTATTATTATTTTTGACACAGTTTCACTCTGTTGCCCTGGGTAGAGTGTAGTGGCGTTATCATAGTTCACAGCAACCTCAAACACTTGGACTCAAGTGATTCTCCTGCCTCAGTCTTCCAAGTAGCTGGGACTACAGGCATCTGCCACAACACCTGGCTAGTTTTTCTATTTTTAGTAGAGATGGAGGCTCACTTTTGCTCTGGCCAGTCTTGAACTCCTGAGCTCAAGGGATCCACCTGCCTTGGACTCCCAGAGTGCTGGATTATAGGTGGGAGCCAATGTGCCTGGCCCCAGGACATGTATTTGGTATTGTAGGTTTATGTTGGGAGAGGCCTGTGGTACTACACATATATTGGTATTATTTGTATCTATTCCACACATCGCCTTCCCCTGAAGCAATGACTCTAATACAAAAGAAAAGCAAAACATAAAATCTAGGCTTAAATTCCATCTTAGCCACTTTTTTTTTTTTGGCCGGGGGTGGGTTCGAACTCGCCACCTCTGGGATATGGGGCTGGCACCCTACTCCTTTGAGCCACAGGCACCACCCCATCTTAGCCACTTTTGAGACAAGTAAGTCATGTTCCCAGGTATACTCATCATAGCCAGAAATTTCTTTACCTGTAAAATGGGAAAACAGCTCTTTCTCCTTCCCAGGGTTGTTGTGGACTCAAATTGAGTTGAATCCTGCTAGTTGGCTGAGGCTTTTTTGTTGAGGCTGCTTTTTGAATCACAAGGGACCCAAGAACCCAATTATTCTTACTGCCTGGGCCACAGAGCACAGAGCCTAGATGAATCTCTAGATGCTCATCACCTAGACATTAGATAATCTACCCATTATTTTTCATACATTGTCTTATTTCATAACATGATTGTAATATTCCCAAGGGAAGATCTAGGATCTGTGTTAATGTTTATCAGAATATTAATAAAATCGTTAATTATTAATTTATTGGCATTACTCTGCTATAAGTGCTTTGTTGGACTATATTTATCTCATTTTATACCTATAGTAATCCTATGAAGTATGTGTATTTATTGTCACTGTTTGACACACATTAAACTGAGACACTAGGCCACAATTTTAGCCCCATATCTTTTTTTCTTCCAGGTTTTCCCAGGTAAATGAATTAAAACAATAGTCTGCTAGTTGCCCAGGTGGTTCAGGCCTTTTTATGATTATAGGAACTAATCTGGCCAAAGGCCACCAACATCTCCCTGTCTTGCCCTGAAGCTAGGAGTTTCCTAAGTGGAAACATAGCCTATCTCCTATCCCCCACACTCCTGGACATAGGGAGGTTTAGCAATAATGCACAGATGTCGTGCTTAGTTTTTTTAATAATGTAAGCCCTTGCATGGCAGTCCAAATTTATTGAACTACTGATGCTAAGTTATATAAAATTGCACCACTCTAATTAAAGCTTTTAGTTTACATTTGACCACCTCAAAGTAGTTGTAACATTAAGTTGGTCAATTTAAATACTGTGGCTCCCTATTGGATAGACACACAATCTTTACATCCAAACATTAATGCATACAAAGCAACAAGGCATTGTTAAATAAAACAATAGTTACTGCAAATTAGGCCTTGTGACCAATTACACATGATTAAAATTACTTCCCACATTCACATCCACAGTACTTGTCCACCATTTAACATCTCAACCAAAATGTTACACGTGTGAAATAGTCACTAACAGGCAAAAATACTAAACCTATATATTTGGAATTGCAAATACACTTATGCATGAGCAAGCAAGGGATTCACAGTGAGAATCTACAGCTGCAGAAGCCTGGAAATGATTTACAAAAATTGTGAAATCATTAAAAAATTGTTTGAATATATATACTTCTTGTTGTAGACTCCCACTGTACACACAACTATAAACATTGTTCCCTATGTAAACAAAAAAGGAAACATAATAAGAGATTTGAAAAGTCTGGACATTTCCTTCCCAACAGATATTAAAGGGAATATCTTTAATCTAAGACATTATACTGAAAGGACTATCATATTTTAAAGACAAGATCATTGTCTCCACAGGTTTTTTAAAAATTAAAAAAACTACACAACTGTGTTAAAGTGCTTACTTTGTGTAATACAATGATAATGACCTTGAATTTCTTAAAAAAAATTACAATAAGCTACAAGTATCAAAGAAGCGAAGTTATCTGGAGTAGTCTATATAGGAGCTCTTTGGACTTTCTTTTATTATGCTAAAATAGTGCTGGTTTCAGGATTTACGTTATTGTACTCTCCAATACAAAGCATGGGACAGACATGTTAAAGTATACAGTACACTATTTTCATACATGTACAACATTGGTGGATGAAGAATGTCTCTTAGCAGTAATACTGGATGTAGCCTCTGGTTTTACCAGCTGCATACTCTAGGACTATTATATAAGTAAAAATCTCTTGTGATACTGGAAAGTGATTAGAATGTGCAAACTGATATAGTAGCTTTCATCCGCCTCTTAAAAGGTACCACCACAGGAAAGTCCATTTAAGATGTTGCTAGGTTTAACAAAGTTGGAATGCTGGCACAGTTGAATTGGGCAACAGTTCTTCAGACCTGGCTCAGAGCTACAATGCATTTAGTATATTAAAGCAGCTGACATGATGACTTTTTGCGAGGCTTCCCAGGCACTGGAGTTTTTCTGTTAATTTGCCACACTAAGTCATAAAAGATCTCATTAACATTTATTTTTGATTTTGCAGAAGTCTCTAAGAATGCATAGTTGTTCCACTGTCTTGCTAGATTTTGACCTTGTTCCTTTCCTACAACTCTTTCATCTTCCAAGTCACACTTATTACCGACCAGAATCATTGGAACATCGTGTCTTTAACTTGAAGAATCTGTTCTCTCAGATCTTGTAAGTCATTAAATGTGGACTGTGCTGTAATCGAATAAACTAATGTAAAGCCTTGTCGCTTCTTCGTGTACAAATCCCTTATTGCTGTAAATTGTCCCGTTCCTGCAGTATCCACGATTTCAAGCATACACCGTTGTGCATCTACTTCCACTTGCTTTCTATAAGAATCTTTTATCGTAGGGTCATATTTTTCAACAAAAATCCCTTGAACAAATTGTACAGTCAGAGCAGACTTTCCAACACCTCCTGAGCCAAGAATGACTATCTTATACTCACGCATGATGGAAATTTGTCAAAACTTAGTACCTCTCACGCTGTCACCCCTCAGCCAGCGTCGCCCCGCCCTTCCTCCGGGTCGCTCTTCCTAGCCATGGCTATCCTGCCCCTGCCGCTGCCGCCGCTCCGGCTGCTTTACACGCCTGACTCTTGTGCTTAGTTTTATGCTTATATAGTGGCTGATAGATGGGCCTTTTGGAGATGGAGAGTGAAAGGGTTCTTAAAGCGGGACGACCAGGGGACGTCTGGCCCTGCTTCCTGAGGGACTTTCCCAGGAGGTTCAGTGCTCAGGAACTACAGAGGGGTTGAATAATGCTCCCTAAAATGCCTGTCCACCCAGAACCTCAGAACATGGACTCTTGGAAACAGGGCCTTTGCATATGTCATTAGTTAGGTATCTTGAGATGAAATCATCTTGGATTCAGGGTAGGATTTAATTTTAATGACTGGTATTTTTATAAGAGAAAGGAGAGAATGATTTGAATACATACAGAGACACCAGGAAGAAGTCAGTGTGAAGATGTAGGCAGAGTAATGTTCTGTTATTGGAAGCCAAGGAACACCAGGAGCCACCAGAAGCTGAAAGAGGCAAAGAAGGATTCTTTCCCAGAGCCTTTGGAGTGAGCAAGGTACCTTGAATTCAGCTTCTGTCTTCAGAACTGTCAAAGAATAAATTTATGTTGTTTGAAGGCACTAAGTTTGTGGTGGTTTGTTACGGCAACCCTAGGAAACTAACATAGGTTGAGTATTGCTTATCCAAAATGCTTGGGACCAGAGGTGTTTCTGATTTCAGATTTTTTCATATTTTGCATATACATAATGAAATTTGGGGCATCTAAACATAAAAATTCATTTGTTTCATATATAGCTTATATATACCACTGTCTAATGTCGCCAACAGCTTGACTTTCTGTGCTATATAAACACAAACATAAAATTTTTAAAAAATGATCACCATTATCCATAGGGATATCTACAGGCCTTTTTTTTTTTTTTTTAACATTTTCAACAATATCTTCGAACCACAGATAAACAAAAAAGCATAGTAATGCCCATAAGTCATAGCATTGGCGGAACCTGCCACTGGAGGCCTGCCCCCTTGCAATTTTATTGCCCTTTGTGGGTGTGCCATGGGGAATGTTGATGTGTGGAGGCTGGGAGGGCCTTTTTTCCTTTGGTGATGAATAAACTCTGTGTGTGGACCTATGTTTTGACTGTACCAGTCACATGAGGTCAGGTGTAGAATTTTCCATGTATGATGTCATGTTGGTGCTCAGAAATTTTCAGATTTTGGAGCATTTAGGACTTCAGATTTTCAGATTAGGGATGCTCAATCTGTATGGTGTCTAATAGCAGTCTTTTTTTTTATTATTAAGTCATATACACATAGATTATGTATATATTAATGCATTTATGGGCTGATTTTATATATAATTTGATGAAATTAGTTAATATAGGGTTTCACCTCATTTACTTAATTATTGTGTTAAGACATTTTTATTCTATACTTAGTAGATTTGACATTTGACTTGCAATATGCTAATAGCAATCTGGGTGTGAGCTTTTCTTATGAGCAAGAAGGGCTTGCTACTGTTGCTATAAGCCCTGGGTAAAGCCAGCTTGAGGCTTTCCTGCCCCAGGTGGTCTCCGAGAGCCCTGCAGAGGTCTCCTGGTGAGGGAGGCCAACAATTGTCTAGGAGACCTCAGTGCCACTTGCAAAGACAGCAGATGCCTCAAGAAAGTCTGGGCTGAGCTGGTCAGGGAGGATGGTCAGGCCCAGGAAGGAGCTAGTCTGCAGCAAGGAGATGTTCATGTGGGGCCCAGAGGCTTCCATTCCAGATCCTGTATTTTCCTCAGGAACTGCAAAGGGTTGCTCTCCCCTTCCTTCTCTCTTTCCCTCCCCCCCCCCAAGTATACATTATACTCTGTGCCTGATCACACTCAAATCTCCCCTAAGTAAAAAGAAACCTGTGTCTTTTGTGAGTAGAAGAATGATACATTAGTTTCCTATTGCTGGTTTAATAAATTACCACAAACTTAGTGGTTTAAAGCAAATTCATTCTCTGGAGGTCAGAAGCACAAAATGAATCTTTTTTTTTTTTTTTTTTTTTTGCAGATTTTTGACTGGGGCTGGGTTTAAACCAACCACCGGCACATGGCGCCTGTGCCCTACTGCTTGAGCCACAGGCGCCACCACACAAAATGAATCTTAAGGGACTAAAACAAATGTCTGAAGGTCTGCTTCATTTGGAAGGATCCAGGGAGAGAATCTGTTTCTTGACTTTTCTAGCTTCTAGAAACTGGCAATTTTTGGCCTCTGGCCACATCATTCTAATCTCTGCTTCTGTCAGCATCACCTTCTCCCTCATTGGTCCTCTTGTTTCCTTCCAATGGCTCATGTGATCACATTTAGATCCCTTCTTGGTAATCCAAGAAAAACTCCCCATTTCAGAGTTCTTAATTTATTCACATCTACAAGTCCCTTTGCCATATAAGGTAACACAAATTCCAGGGATTGGGGCACAGATATCTTTGGGTTGGGGGCTATTAAGACCATCACAAATATGCACCCCTCCTTAAAGCATCTCCTTTCAAGCACTGATCTCACCGAGGGGGTTGCTAGTGGGGAATTCTGCCCTCAGTCAAGGCCACCAGAAACAGGCTCATAATGGCAGACTTTAGCCATTTGCAGGTAAGAGGTATAGCCCAGGGCAGCTACTTGCTCCCTGTTTGGGGCCAACCTGGAAATTTCTTCTAGAGTTCAGATTCTACTAGCTTTTCACCTGCAAATTCCTGAGAATTCAGAGAGCTGTGAGGGGCCTGTGTATTATGCCCTTCTGAGTGAGAATTCAGAGGCCAGGGGAATCAGATCCCTCATCTTGCATTCCTGGCCCTCTTCTGTGCCCCAGGAGCTGTCAGGAACTGACTACAGAGAGGAACAAGGCAAAATGCCAGCCCTGAAGGAATTTAGAATCTAGAGAGGTCTGGAAATATAAATTAATCCCAGAGGAACTATTGAAACAGAGAAGAGGGTATGTTTGTTAGAACCCGAGAGAAGAATGTTGTCTGTTGGCCTGAGAAGGAACAGTAGGGATGAGGACAGTGGTGGCCATGGGACATAAGAGGAAAGCTTCATGAGGCTGAATTCTGAAGACCAAAGGATAGGAGGTATCTGGACAGAAAAAAGTTTCATCACATTGTCAGCATAGTTGGGAATTGCAGACATTGGGCAGGGTCAGAACAGACTTATGCATCTAAAGGGAGGAGCTAGTAAACATCCATTCAAAAGCCAGGAGAGGTTTACAATTTAGAGGTTGTAAGGAGGTTTACCTTTATTAAATCTTTTTAATTGGCAATAATATTAAATTTTTATTATTGTTCCCTTTGGGTCAGATACTATGTTGGCCACTTTATGGGAATTATTTCTTTAAATGTCTCCAAACAACACTATCAGGTGGGCACCATTAGATCCATTTTACAGATGAGGAACTAAAGCTTAATGAGATTCAGCATCTGCTCAAGTCACACAGGTAGTAAGAGGTAGAACCAGGCCTTGCACTTAGTTTCTGCTTCTCTGTGCTATGACATGTGGATATGGATTTTATGCTGAAGGGAATGGTGTGGAGAGCATGTAAAGGTTTAAAGGCAAGTTCAGTTCTGGCACAGGGTGGAGGTTCTCTCTACTTGACGCGGTAGAGTCAGGCAGGGAGGGGTGAGGGGAGTGGGTAGAGGGGAGTTAGTTGAAGCAGTGAGGGCTTCAACCTTGTACTTCATGGGCCTCCTGGCCCTTCCCCTCTGAGCTTCCACGTGAGCTCTTCACTTAGTGTTTTCTGCTTAAGCATGTGAGCTTTGGAGTCCTTGCACTTTGGACAAAATCCCTGGCCTGGCACTTAATAGTTGTAGGAACTTGGGCAAAATACTCAAAGATTGCTAGGCTGTAAAGGATGATAAAACATCTACCTGCCTTGCAGGGCTTCTGTGGTAATTAAGAGAGATATGAAATATACAGCATTGTCAGCAGTCACTCAGCTTAATGAACATAAGTTGTTACTGTTGTTCCTGAACTTTGGTGCACAATTTTAGCACTGTTGATATCACCTTTCCCTCCTTGGACACACTCTCCTTCGGTCCTTATCCCTCCTAGCTACCCTGCTTTCTCTTGGCATTTTCCTGATTGACTGACTCCCATCGATGTTTTTGCACTTGTTCAGGGTGCCTGCCCTGGTTGTTTCTTCTCCCTAACTCCTGCCTTTGGTTATCATCATCTCTTTGCTGAAGGCTTCCCCACAAGTATGTCCACAGAGCCTCTTTCTTAAACAGATTAATATCCCTGACTCCTGGTGAATATGTTCTAGATGGATAAGAACCTCTTTTTTTAATGTAGGGAGGGCTTATATGCATCTTCTTGGTTCAAAAGCAATTTTTTCTTCCTGCATTCTCCATCTTAGTGAGATCTACCATCATCTCCTAGCTCTTCAGGCCAGAAGGTCCTTTCTCTCTTATGGCATTCTCCAAATGCCTAAATCACCAAGTCTTATTAAATCTACTTTCTATAATTCCCTCACATCATTTACTTCATCTCTGTCCTCTCCTAGCACTGACTTAGCAGAGGCCACCATCAGCTCTGATCAAAGGACCTAAAGTCTAATTAACAATACTAGTTTCATGGCAGACTTTTCCTGGAATCAGGTTGGACATAAGAGAAGGTAAATTGCTTTTTCCTTGATTTTCTTTTCTTTAAGACTAATGTGAAAGTGAGGAAATCCTTATATACTTGCAATGATTATATATTCAGGCTTGGCACTTGTAGCTCAGCAGCTAGGGCACCAACCACATGCATCAGGGCTGGCAGGTTCAAACCTGGCCTGGGCCTGTCAAACAACAATGACAGCTACAGGCTTGGCGCCTGTGGCTCAGGTGGTTAAGGCGCCAGCCACGTACACCTAAGGTAGCGGGTTCAAATCCAGCCCAGGCCCGCCAAACAA